>NC_057710.1:108099422-108282081 GCF_004010195.1 Chiloscyllium plagiosum
AGTGAGCTGCCAGAGGATGTGGTGGAGGCTGGTACAATTGCAACATTTAAAAGGCATTTGGATGGGTACATGAATAGGACGGGTTTGGAGGGAAATGGGCCAGGTGCTGGCAGGTGGGACTAGATTGGGTTGGGATATGTGGTCGGCATGGACGGGTTGGACCGAAGGATCTGTTTCCATGCTGTACATCTCCATGACTCTATGACAGACCTGCCATCCCCAGCATCAGCCTAGTGAACCTCCACTGCACTCCCTTAATGGCAAATATATCCTTTCTTGGGTAGGGGGATTATACCTGCACACAGTACTTCAGGTGTGGTCACTATATGGCTGCAGTAAGACCTCTCTACTTCTGAGTCAAACCAGCAGACCATTTATGTTCCGAATTTATGTGCCTGTCTACTTTCATTGATGTGCAAGGACGCATATTCCTTTGTACACCCACACTTCACAATATTCAAGACACTGTGAGGAGTTTGGAGTTACTTTAATTACCCTGTTCAGACATGTTATGGCACATAACTGGAGCAGGTAGGATATTAATCTAGACCTTCTGGCCTTGTGCTATGGTGGCTACCATTACACCATTTCATTTTGTTCTGGTATACTTTTTAAAATAGATTTGATTGCTCCAATTTGTTGCCCAGGTAATGTGGACTTGTGTTTTGATTGGCTGACTATTCTGTCTAGGAGGAGAAAGTGAGGTCTTGGACCAACTTGCTGTTTGCCTGGCTTAAACATTTGTGAATAATTAAAATAATGTACTGCAACATTCACTGGGTGAAAATCTGAATGGGTAGTCTTATCAGGTTTTGTTTGATTAGGACAGATTGGCAGTAATTAGAAAATGGCCACCTCAGTGCTCTGTAAACATCTCAGTTGAGCCTCAGCTGTTTTTTTTCCCTAGCTTTGCTTGCAATAGTTTTATCTCACACTCCCTAATTTCCATTTTTGCAGTTTTCCTTATTGCTATCTATCTTGTTTTGCATTTTGTTTTTAGCATTTACCTGTGTTATTTTAAAAAAAGATTCTCAGTGTCTTCCTGCTTGTAAGTAGAGTCCCGGTGCAACTTACCAGTTTCCCTAACGACTTATACCATTGCGCACTGCTTTAAGTATTTTTTGTTTCTGATCTCGAGCTGTGTGCTTCTTTCTTTTTAATCCAGTCAAGGTGCCTTGTTTTATTTGCTTTTGTGCCCTCTATCTCTTGCTGTCTTTCCCCCCTCTTGTCTGAGTCTGTCTTTGTCCTTCAAAAAAATAGTAAACTGTTGAGTGTAGATAATTAAGATGTTTATTTGGTTAAGGGGCATAAAACAGAGAATGTGGATGGATGTATGGCATTAGATAGATAAGTCATGACCTGATGTATCTGTGAAACAGTCTTGAGTGACTGAATGACTTCCTGTACCAACAAATTTACACGTTTTGCATTTTACAATAATGTGTATGTTGTTGGCCTTCTAAGCTGTGCAATGTGTATAACACAGCTTGCAATAACTGCCCAAGAACATAATTAATAACACGTGGTCCAATGTTAAAACAAATTGACTTGCATTATGCCTTTCACAACAGTGAAGGTCATCCTCACTGATGACTGAGGTCATCCTCAGATGCTTCTGAGCCAATAAAATTCTTTGAGTATCGTGATTGTTGTAAATATAAAGAGTTAAGGCAGTCAATATGGACAGCAAGGTCTCGCCAACGAATTAAATAATGACCTGGATACTCTAATATAACAACATTATTTGAGGGATATATATTGCTCAGATATCAGGTTAATATCTCTTAATTTTGTTTGAATACTACTTTAAGATCTATATCCACCTGAATCACTTGGTAATTTAGTTAGGCTGTGGACATAAATCTCTATCCTACACCCCCCTCACTGTAGACTGTGTCTACCAATGCCTTAGTACCATTTTCTGTTTCGGCTGCTAAAGAGTCAAGTCCGTTCCATATCTTAATGATGTAAAGCAGGATGTGTGCTGGAGAACGGGCGGCATGGTGGATCAGTGGTTGGCACTGCTGCCTCATAGTGCCAGGGACCTGGATTCGATTCCCGCCTTGGGCGAGTGTCTGTGTGGAGTTTGCACGTTCTCCCTGTGTCTGTATGGGTTTCCTCCCACAGTCCAAAGATGTGCAGGTCAGGTGAATTGGCCATGCTAAATTGTCCATAGTGTTAGATGCATTAGTCAGGGGTAAATATAAAGTAGGGGGTGGGTTTCTCTTTGGAGGGTCGGTGTGGACTTATGGGGCTGAAGGGCCTGTTTGCATACTGTAGGGAATCTAATGTAAAAACAGTCTCATTATCTTCAGCACGATGCTGCAGCAGGCATCTCCACTTCCACCCTGTGTGTGTGAATCTGCTGCTCACGGCTTGGCCTGGCTTACATCCATTGAGTACAAACTTAAGACCTTTGCCAAAAGGAAAATGTTGAACATTGTTCTGATGTGAAAATTATGTAAATATTTTCAGACTAGCTGCATTTGCACACTTGATTTACGATTCCACTCTCGTCAAGAAATCAGTCTGGTTGAAGTTAGTGGGTGATACATAAACTGGCCATAATATTTTATTTTGACTGTATAAAATATTATTTTAGTCTGAAACTGCACTTCTGCAGAAATAACTGGTAGAATTCTGGAATTATGTCAGCCATCTGTGGTCTTGACCTTTACTAGAGTACGTAATCTATAATTTGTATTCATAGATTATCATGTGCTCTAGTCACTTTCCATTTTCTGCAGTACTTGTGTTTGAAGAACTGGATGTGTGGAGGATTATTGGCTTCAGTTTGTCAGCATAACCTAGTTTACATGCTCTTGATAAGTAAATGTTTGGAAATCTTGAGGACATTGTAGGGTATTTATGACCGTAACCCAATTATGTACAGCTGCAGTGCAGGCCAGGTTGAAAAAAATGGGAGAAGTGGATCTGAATGGAAATGCAGTGGTCAGACCTGGCGAAACTTGGGTTCTGTTGGATATTGGAAGATGGAAACATTTTTATAAAAGAAGCAATTTCCATGGTTTTGAGCCCTTCGAAGAAAATAATTTGAGTATGACACACAGTGCTCGCAAGTCTTAATTTCAGATCAGTGAAGATATAGGTATTTTAAGTGACACATTGAACAACATTTGAAATTTCTCCTCATCTCAGTCCAAAATGACATCCTCCTTATTTTTAAATTGAGACACCCCAGACAGGTGAAAATCTTGCGTCCCTCTGCCCTCTCTGTTCCTTATTTTCTAACTTCCAATGAGATAACCTCTAGAGAGTACTGAACAAGTTTGCCTGATCTGTGTCTCTCCCAGTTTGTAAGCTTGGAGACCTTTATTGCACCCACCCCCCCCCCACCGTGCTCCATGAGGAAAAATATCTTTCCTGCGATGAGACCAAAACTGCACACGATACTCCAGTGTAATTGAACTCTGATACAAGATATTACAACTCCTATACTCGAATGTTCCTTCACTGAAGACTGATGTTCCATTAAACTTGTTAATATCATGCTGCACCTGCTTTGTGGCTTATTGACAAGATGTGAGATTTCCTTTGCACGTCAACACTTTGCTAACCTCGTATTATTTAGAAAAAATATTGGAGAGAACTTTGCCAAGATTCAGTGCATGGTGATCAGCAATGGCACGTCAATAGTGGCATTGACTTCTGGTTCTGAAAGTTGCTGTGGCCAGCACATTGTGAAAGAGAATTAAAGGAAACACTACCCTCAGGAAGCTGAAGGTACGGGATTCTGCAGTGGTAACGCCATTGAATATCAAGGATCAATACTTGTATTCTCTCTGGCCCCTGAATTGTTATTACATTTTGATGGGGCTGAGAGGATCAGGTAAAGTAAAATAAAATGATTTGCAGATGCTGACGATCCGGGACAAAATTGTAAATTGCTGGAGAAACTCGGCAGATTTGACAGCATCTGTGGGGAGAAGGCAGAGTCAGCGATTCAAGTCTGGCAACTTGTCATCAGAACTGATAGCAGCTAGGAGAAAGTGATATTTATGCTAAATATTTATGGGGAAAGAGAGGTGAGTGGATAGGTGGAGACAGAGCCCAGAGAGAGAGAGTGAAAGGGCGAAGCAGTCAAGGGTGTTATTGATAGTAAGTCAGGACAGAAGAAAAGTTGAATAAGTGATAATGTGAGCCAGGAATAGGAGAGCATGGGTAGGTTGTGTTGAAAGGAACTGATCATGACAAGACCAGGGTGTGGGAGTGGATTAAAAAACTTGGAAGGATGTAATTAGGTTCGAAAGCTATTGAATTCGATGTTGAGTCTGAGAGGCTGTAGGGTCCCCAAGTGAAAGATGAGGTGCTGTTCTTCAACCTTGCGTTGAGACTCACTGGAGCACTGCAGCTGGCCTGAGACAGAATTGTTGTGGTGTGGGCGTTCTACATTGTCCCTGTACATAGAATCACAGAATTGGAGGTGGGGAGCCAAAATGCAGACTGGGTGACCACTTTGCAAAATGCTCTGTCTGTGAACATAATTCCTAGCTTCCTGTGCCTGCCACTTCAACACAACACTGTCTTCCCATACCAACATTTCTGTTTCAGGCCTTCAGGAGTTGAAGCAAACCTTCAGTTCCTGCGCTGGCTGAGGTTGCTATGATGGGCTGTCCTCAATCTCTCTCCCCTTACGTGGTGATTCTCATGGTAAACCACCATCAGTCTTCTCTCTGCTGAGAGCGCAGCACAATAGTCCAGTAGGACTAGGGCAACGTTACCTTTACTTAAAACTATGTAATAAACAATGGGAGATATGTAAAATGTAACTTGAAGTGCAACCAATAGTACCTTCTCAGTGGAAATGGATCTGTATATCAGAAAAAGCAGCCATGACTGAAGAAAGAGGTGACGAGTACCTTGAAACTAAAGGGAAAAGTGCACACAAAATAGTGTAACTCTAGGGACCACCGAGATGCATAACGAACAATGAAGGAAGACAAATGTACGTAAAGTGCCAAAAGGCAATATGGTATGAGAAGAAATTTTAGAGAGAAATTGATATCCACACAAGAGGCTATGCAGGTTGGTTGTGCAAGGTTCAGTACTGTTGGGAACAGAGACTGCTGGCTTTCAAATGTTCTCCAGTTTTGTCTATAAGGTGAGCAGGCTCTTTGAACGAGTGCAAAAATAAAAATGAATACGTAATGTCTACATGATCTTTGGAAGAAAAGCACTAATCTGTGTTGGTGCAGGTCGATGATGTTGAAGGATAATCAGAGCATAAACTGTATTGCGATAGCAAAGCTAGAAATTAATCTGACACACCAGCAGGAACTAGTGTCTTGTCTAATTGTCTTGTTGCTTGAAAAATAAATCTGTCTTTAACTGAATACCAAATGCAATATTTTCAAAAGTATTTGTTTCGTACATCTAAATTGTATTAGAATTCTTAGAACAGCCCGGTAACATCCAGAGCATTTTATTTCCAGCTGTTGGTGCATGGGAATCTATTTGAAGAAAAATACATGTTTGTACTGCTGTGATGAAACACTGCAAGTGCATTAACATTTGTACCAAATCCAGGGTGTAAAAGCATTTTTGAAGCAAATCAACTGGAGTAACAAAACACACCAGAAACAAACAAGCAGATCAGTTAGCGTCCGTCATGTTTTTTCTAATGCTTTTCATTGGATGTGGATATCCCTGGGAAGGTTAGCATCTGTTGGTCATTTCTAATTGCTCTTGAACTAAGTGATTTGGCATTTCAGAGTTAACCACAGTCAATGTTACTGTGGATGTGAAACCACAATTAGGCCAGATCAGGTAAAGATGCACACTCCCTTCCCTCAAGGACACTAGTGAACTAGGTGGGTTTTTACAACAATGGGGGACTGTTTTCTTGTTTACCATGATTGAAGCTATCTTTAAATCCCACATTTATCAGGTACATTTAAATTCACTAGCTGCCATGGTAGCATTTGAACTCCTATTTCCCCAGAGTGTTAGCCTGGAGCCTTGAATTACTTCCTCTTGTGATATCACTACTACAATACCGTCTCCTCATAACCCCTCCATTCAGTTGTTAATTGATCTATGATTTCCAACATTTTTGCTGTGGTTTCAGATACCTGATTCTGGATTAGTGGTGCTGGAAGAGCACAGCAGTTCAGGCAGCATCCGAGGAGCAGTAAAATCGATGTTTCGGGCAAAAGCGCTTTTGCCCGAAACGTCGATTTTACTGCTCCTTGGATGCTGCCTGAACTGCTGTGCTCTTCCAGCACCACTAATCCAGAATCTGGTTTCCAGCATTTGCAGTCATTGTTTTTACCCCTTTCAGATACCTGATGCCATTGTATTTTATAGTATCCAGTTCTCTCAACAGATATGCCCTTGTCATGTCTGGGCATGTTTCTACACTTGTACCTTCTTCATGAATCTCTGTACTTTAACGTCTTTATTATTAATGTTAGAAAACTGCTAAATCTGTTCAGTTTGCCACTCTGTTCCTGAATTAATTTTATGTCAATATATGGAATCTGTGCATCACTAGCTAGGCCCGTGCTCATTGCCCAGAGAACAGTGAAGAGTCAACCACATTGCTGTGGTTCTGGAGTCGCATGTAGGCCGGCAGGGTAAAGACAGCAGTTTTCTTGCCTAAAGGACATCAGTGAGCCAGATTTTTTTCCTGATGGTTGATAGTAGTTCCATGGTCATTACTGGACTCTGAATTTCAGATTTTATTGAATTCAGACTCCACTAACCACCAAATGAAACCTGGATCCCCAGAACATTATCTGGGTCTCTGGATAAATAGTCAAGCCATAATACCACCAGGCCATCGGTAAGAACATAATTAGTGGTTCCATTCAGTTACTCAGTTTCATTTATCGAGTGTTTGCCTGCCCTCACATTATCCTAGAGAATTTCCTCTGTGTTTTCATTTCTATTCTCTGCACCCAGTTCTTTCTCGTCACTATCAGCACAGAGATATTTCTGGAAAACTAGGTCTGGATCTTCCTGACAGCAGCTTGTTTAAAACTTGGCTGATTGATTCCTCTGCCTGTTCGCTCCTATTCTCATAGCTCCAACCCAGTTTCTTTTCGCAATTCCTCCTGGTCCAACTAACTCACTCCTTCAGGATCCTCATCCTCATGATATGCCAGAGAACAAACTTATCTCTTGCATTCGTTCAGCACTTGCACTTGAGGGATTCGTCACTATTGGCAGGCAGCAATTATACTTCTGCTTCTTGCCTTCCGGTCTGTACAACTTGCTATTCTGCTTTAAGGTCATTTTATAGATAAAAATCTTGCCACACCCAGTTTAATTAGTTAGCTCAAGAGATTTCTCTATGTCTCAAGTTGTTTTCGCAAATCTCACTTTTAATCTCCTTTCATCTGTTATTGATCCATTTAAGAATCAACCGACTCCCTTGTGATGCTCAAACAGAGCCGAGACAGTTGATCGATGTTGGCTGTTTTCTATTGTACAACAGGCAGTTCTATGATCTCAAATTGGAGGCTACAACATCACATGCACTTTAGCTTTTTGATTTGCGAAGTTTAGGCCTTGTAAATGCTGACCTTTTGATATGTGCAGTTCCTGGTTGTCCAAATTTCCAAAAGTTGTGGCGAATTGAGTGGGAATTCTGTTACCTGACTGGTAACCATGATGGCTTTAGGACGAAGTTCAGTAATTATTCTACTGATGTCTGTTTGATAGCAATTTTAGATATACTTACTGAAAAGTGATATTGATTTCCTAGCTAGATGATATTACCTCTTGCTGGTAGCAAGATTATTGCAGTTCCCCACCACTATCTCAGCCTGGGTTACGTTAACTTGCGAACAATGGAGCATTTCTCATGCTTTCCGAGTACATGTGTCTGTATGTCTTTTCCCTCAGTGGAACTATGCAGATGATGTGCTTTGGTGCTGTTGTGTCTTCGGTGTATGTCTGTTTTTCTTGCTTCTCTCCTCTGCAATCTCTGTTTTGATATTCTTTAGCTTAATTGTGTAAAATTGAGGAGCGTATGGATCTTTTAGTCAGAATCGTAGCTGCTAATTAGCTCATAGTAAACATGTTCAGTTTTGTCTTTTGTACCTGATCTGAAGGATGTTGTGAAACTTGAAAGAGTTCAGAAAAGATTTACAAGGTCTTTGCCAGGGTTAGAGGAGCGAGTTTTGAGAAGATTTGTAGCTCAGGTTGAGGTTTTGGATGGTGGTTTGCTCACTGAGCTGGAAGGTTCATTTCCAGATGTTTCATTACCTGACAAGGTAACATCTTCAGTGGACCTCATGCGAAGCAATGCTGAAAATTCCTTCTTTGTATTTATATGTTTCCCAAACACACAAATAGAAAGCAGGAATTTTCAGCTTTGCTTCGCCACTGAATATGTTACCTTGTAAGGTAATGAAACATCTGAAAATGAACCTTTTTAAGCTCAGCGAGCAAACCCCCACCCAAAAGGGTTAGAGGATTTGAGCTATGGGGAGATGTGAACAGGCTGGGGCTGTTTTCCCTGGACCGTCGAAAGCTGAGGGGTGACCTTATAGAGGTTTACAAAATCATGAGGGGCATGGATAGGGTAAATCGACAAAGTCTTTTCCCTGGGGTGGGGGAGTCGGGAATTAGAGGGCATAGGTTTAGGGTGAGAGGAGAGAGATTTAAAGGGGAACTAAGGGGACATGTTTTCAAGGTGGTGTGTGTATGGAATAAACTGCCAGAGGAGATGGTGGAGCAGTTACAACATGTGAAAGGCATCTGGATGTGTACAAAACTAGGAAGGGTTTAGAGGGATATGGGCTAGCAAATGGGACTGGACTAATTTAGGTTATCTGTTCGGCATGGACAAGTTGGACCGAAGTTTCTGTTTCCATGCTGTATATCTCTACAACTCAATAACCTGCCCTCCTGTATCGGTATTAATGGGATCACCGCACCAGTAATTTTAACATTTATGATGCTTCCACCATCTAATCTGATATCTTCTGCTCCCATATCTCATCTCGGAGTTTTGAGGGGAGAAATAGGCGCAGGGAATGTACTCCTATATGCAAATTGACCCTGGTAGTTTAAGGTGCCTTGTAACTCGAGGCACAGGGACACATACTGTGCTTCAGTATCCCATTTGATATGTAGCAGATGTTAACCTAAAGTGAACACAAACTGCTGGAGAAAGTCAGCATCCAGTGGAGACAGTAACTGTTAATGTTTGAGTCCAGTATGACACTTCTTTCTTACTGAAAGGGATTGGAATTTTACAAAAATAAACATTTTTTCCTGAGGCAGAATAAGGATAACAGAACAAAGTAAAGGAGACAAAAAAAAAGCCAAACAAAAGGAGACTATGCTGGTTGGGAGGAGGTGGAGCTGGGGGAATGTGGGTGTGGCAGTGGTGGGGGCTGGGGGGAATGGAGAATGCAAGTTAAAAGGAGAACAGACACCATGTGATCAGTTTCTGAAGTAGTGAAATTCAGTATTTAGTCCAAGAGGTTATAAAGTGCCTATGTGAGAAATGAAGTGTTATTTCTCAAGCTTATATTGTACTCTATTTGTTTCATGATTAGGGCTGGTGGGGGAAGCATTTGGTTAGTTGGTCAGTCAAAGGACTTTAGAATGATTTACTGGAAAATCTTAACATTCAAGCTTAAAATTTAGTATTGATTAATGTTGTTGTACCAGAATTTTACGATTTGGTCATTGCACACCTATCATAAACGTCAAATGGGAGTTAGTGTACCTTTTTGACATGCACAATTAGATTAGATTCCCTACAGTATGGAAACAGGCTCTTCGGTCCAACAAGTCCACACCGACCCTCCAAAGAGTAACCCACCCAGACCCATTCCCCTACCCTATGTTTACCCCTGACTAATGCACCTAACTAATGTGGGCAATTTAGCATGGCCAGTTCACCTGGTCAGCACATCTTTGGAGTGTGGGAGGAAACCGGAGCACCTAGAGGGAACCCACGCAGACACTATGAGAATGTGCAAACTCCACACAGACAGTCGCCTGAGGCGGGAATTGAACCCAGGTTCTTGGTGCTTTGAGGCAGCAGTGCTAACCCCTGAGCCACCGTGCTGTCCCACTTGTAACCAAATAAACTGTTATAATTTCACTAACTTCATTAATTTTGTTTGCAGTAGCTATTAAATGAAATGTATCTAAAAGGCAGAATACTGAAAGAGAAATGTCATGTATTTGGATTGGTACATGGAGTGAATTATGTGTTTCTCTTGCACGAGGCATTAATGAAGGAAGGGCAAGTGGAGAAGCATGAAAGAATTCCATCATTCATAGAGATGTACAGCACAGAAACAGATCCTTCGGTCCAACTCGTTCATGCAGACCAGATGTCCCAACCCAATCTAGTCCCATTTGTCAACACTTGGCCCATATCCCTCCAAACCCTTCCTATTCATATACCTACCCTTTTTAAATGTTGCAATTGCACCAGCCTCCACCACTTCCTCTGGCAGCTTGTTCCATACAGGTTCCATCCTCTGTGTGAAAAAGTTGCCTCTTGGGTCTCTTTTATATCTTTCCCCTCTCACCCTAAACCTATGCCCTCTAGTTCTAGTGCATTTTGAGAGACCATGTAGTGGTATGCATTTGCACGATGGAAGAATTTGCCATTTGTGTATTAATAGTGAATATGCTGCTCCACAGCCCTTGGAGAGGATAAATTTTAATTCCTTTTGCTGCTCGTATATATCATTATGTAGTTTAAACAGAGAACTTTGCAGTTGGCAATGTTTGCTTTTTAATTTTATTTTTAAATAAAATTTCATGGTTATACAGCATCCTAGTGTATGGAGTTTACAAGATTATCTTAGACCGGGAAGCTTTCTCTGACATTGTTTTGAACTGTAAGTGAAGGTTGAACTGGTGATGGGGCAACCACTAAACATTTTCACTGTGCTTTATTAAAAACTGGAGGTAAAATGATGGCTATTTTATAGAGATTGGATTAGAGTGGTGCTGGAAAAGCACAGCAGGTCAGGCAGCATCCAAGGAGCAGGAAAGATGCTGCATTCCTGATGAAGGGCTTTTGCCTGAAACGTCAATTTTCCTGCTCCTTGGATGCTGCCTGACCTGTTGTGCTTTTCCAGCACCACTCTTATCCAGACTCTGGTTTCCAGCATCTGCAGTCCACGTTTTTACCTATTTTATAGAGATTGATTGTTTGCTTGTTTAAGGATAAATTTTGAAGGTTTGGGTCACTTTTCATGCACCTTCGGCTCCTGTCAATACTTGAACCTTTGGAAGTGTAGTCACAGTATAACACAGATAAATGCTGGGACTTAGTCAATAGCTGGCTGTTTCTGAAGTTGCAACTGGAATTTGCATGTGGTCTATTTCTCTTTTATTCCCACGTGATTATAATTAAAATTTACGTCCCAGTAACCTGCATGGAAAAAGCATGATTTGGGGATGCCGGTGTTCGACTGGGGTGTACAAAGTTAAAAATCACGCAACTCCAGGTTATAGTCCAACAGGTTTAATTGGAGGAGCGTCGCTCCGAAAACTAGTGCTTCCAGTTAAACCTGTTGGACTATTACTTGGTGTTGTGTGATTTTTAACTTTGGAAAAAGCATGCAATTCATTAGTGAAATCTTCCATCAGTTGATTCTATGTGTTGGAAAGAAATATAGACAGGGTAAACAAAATTCTGAGAATTAAGTCCATATTTTAAAGGTGAGTTAAATGGTCTCATTTGTTTTTGATTTTTAGCAGTGATGATGTGCTGTGTCTGTGAAGTGATGGCCATTCTTTAATTTGATGATTTGATCCGTGTATCAATCAATATTGAATTTTATTTTGCCAGTATTCCTGTCATTTACTTAAATGTCATTTGTAGCCACTGCAAACAGAATTAAATGTTAATTGAAAAATGTAATGGATCTAATTTTTTTTGTTCTTTTTAAGCTTTCTTGGTTTTCTGTCACTTCTCCCATACGCAATGAGATATGGGTGCTCTTTCAGTTTGCAGGCTCTGACTGTGTTTTTGTCTGTCTGCTGCCTTAGCTCTGGCAGATTTTAACATTACAGTGCAACTAATCAGAGGGCTGTTGTGAGGTAGAATTTCCATAACTCAAAAGACTTTGCTCAATCTCAGATTGTCCCCTTCACTGCTTCAAAAAAAAACATTGGTACAGCAAAAAAAAAAACAGCTCTTGATTTTCAAGTTGCAAAACATGCCTGGTATTTCAGCTAGATAGCAACCCAACTTCAATTTCAGTTTATAAACCCAAAAAACAATATATGGACTCCTTTAAATGTTCATGTTAGCGTCCAGTGTTGTACCCTCCACCCTGGGACGTACCTGAGATGGCAGACTCTCTGGTACTTCCATCTGTACATTATTGTGAATGTTGTTGATTACATTCTCAGCAGGGGCAATTCGGTGTCAGTGAAATCAAAGCTTTCTGACAACTAACATGCTGAGATGGGCACTCGCTTGGACTATACTGTCGCAGCCCTTTTTAGACCTCTCATTTTCTTGCTGTGACTTTGTCTTAACTGCCCCATATCACTATCATCACACTCAGGATGTCTGGTCCTTTCCATTTCACTTCTCTATGTGCTGATACCACAATCCTCTCTGCTCTGACTCATACTTGCCATTTCCAAGTCCCTGTGCAAACTTTCATTTTTTGGCTTTTCTCCCTTGTGCCATGGATTTGTTGAGGTTTTGTCGTGGAGACCACATCAGCCAACAATTATTCTCAACTTGCATATATTCACAAGTAGAGCCGTATCCTCTAAACAGCACAGACATGTGCAGGCATTGTGCCTTTTCGTAACTAAACAAAAGCTTGGGGGATAAAGTTTCTCTGGGATATTACTTAAGGAAATGCTTTGATCAATCAGTGTTTATTTGCCAAATTTGAATTTAAATAAAAGCTTTAGAAAAACAACCTGATGCATTCTCCATACTAACGTCTCTCCATGAAAACATTGTCCCATTTGCCAACTAATTAACAACTTTTTCTCATGTAGAATAAATTGTTGTTCTCTTTGGACTTTGATATTTTTGTAACTCTGTCTAGATTAGTGCCAGATGAAAAGCATAAGATATCTTGTCTGAAGAATGATACTGTGGTTGCTTGATGTTACGTAACTTGTCCTTTACTTCCTCATTTTAACTTCTTACTGAGTGTCCTAATTTTTTTTCTCTCTATCCATTTTAAATTGACTGTTCTAGGTTATTTTTGTTTAAATGCTGACCCTGCATTAAAATTAGGTCACTGTAAGCCAGTTGAAATGGTGGCATCTTGCTAAAATTGTCAGAGGGAGGGAAATCATTAAATATTTATTAATTTCTTTATTTACACTTAATATACAAGTCTTTGCATAAATGTTTTTAGATGATGGAAGTTGAGGTTTTAAACTACAATCATTGAAACGCAACATAGCCCGGGCTTGACTAATTACATTGATAGCAAACATGATGTGGAGGTGCTCCTGTTGGACAAAGTCAAAAATCACACGACCCGGGGTTATAATCCAACAGGTTTATTCGAAACCACAAACCTTTGGAGTCCTGGTCCTTCCTTGGGGAGTTAGTAGTTCACTAGCTCCCTGAAGGAGGAGTGGGGCTCCGAAAGCTTGCAGTTTCAAATAAACCTGTTGGATTATAACTCGGTGTCTTGTGATTTTTGACTTTGGCATTCTTAGACATTGGCTATACTATCAATCAGGAATTGGATTGTGTACCAGCTCTCAAGAACAAGTTGGTTGGATATATTAGAAGTCTAGTTACTTCACCTTATTCTTGATGAGCTTGAAGCTTTATCAAAGATTCCAGAAGGTTATGAACCTTTATTTTCCTGAGTTGGCTTGAAGGTGTTATTAATTCTCTCATTCCTTTAGGAAGACTGTACTCCTCTCTGGGAACTTAGATACAATGAATCCCCATCTGTTGGTTTAGTAATTCTTCCTTTGAGTCAAACATGACTAATGCTGAAAAGTGTGACATTTTTCATCTTTTACTGATGGGTGCAAGTCTAAGAATGCGAAAATTTAAATTATTAAACCATTTATACCGTAGAAGGTACATTAAAAACTGACATTATAACCCTCTATTCATGGGGATCCAATCTTTGCATACAAAACCAGTGTGTTCATGTTGTGTGCATTTTCTTGAATTGTATGGGAGTTTGGGAACACCTGTTGCCACTCTTGGGCAGTGCTTTCGTCAGACTTGTCAACTAATCAGACTCTTTTCTTGCATAGCAAAATTGTTCAGTTGTTTGAAATGTGCCATTCTTGTGCTAGTCCTGATGAGTCCAACCCGAATGCTTAATAGTGTGTCTGTCTCTCTTTCTCTCTTCATAAATTATTCTAATACTGTCATGTTCAGATGACTGACTGTATTCTCTTAGAATTAAACTTGTCTCTGTTTTGTGGGATTTATCTTTTTCGAGGATATAATATATGCAGAGGAACCTTGATTATCCCAAGGACACAGGTGGGAAGTATTATATCTGTTTAATTGAATTCCGGATAATTGAATGCTGCGTGACATAGTTTAGCCAAGCATCGGGACCTTGCGATCTTGCCAGATAATCCAATATTTGGATAATGGAGGTTCCTCTGTAATATGTTTCTATTAGGGGACAGCACGGTGGATCAGTGGTTAGCACTGCTGCCTCGCAGCACCAGGGACCCAGGTTCAGTTCCCGCCTATGGTAACTATCTGTGTGGAGTTTACACATTCTCCCTGTGTCTGCGTGGGTTTCTTCCGGATGCTCAGGTTTTCTCCCGCAGTCCAGTTGAGTGACAGCATCTTCGAGAAGCACATACCTAGCCAGTACGATCATATTTTCAATTTCTTGAGAAATGTCATTTACATTCATTGCAAAACCTTTTTCAATTTTGACTCTATATAGAAAAGGAAAAAAAAAGTATAGGAACAGATTTTTTTTGTTAATTCACAGGATGAGGGCATCACTGGCTAGGCTAGCATTTATTGTCCAGAGGGTAGTGGGTCCCCCATTGTTCTGGGTCTGGAGTCTCACACAGTCCAGACCAGATAAGGATAGCAGTTTCCTTCCCTTAAGGATATTCGTGAACAAGATGGGTATTTGCAATGTTTGGAATATGTTCATGGTTATCATCAGAGTCTTAATTCCAGATTTTTGTTGAATTCAAATTCCACCCTCTGCCTTGGTGGGCTTCAAACTTGTGTTCCTAGAACCCAAGATGAACAGTCCAGAGATAATGTCACTAGGCCATCGCTTCCCTCGTCTCGCTGTGACGACAAGACAAATTCAAGACAAGAATTACATCAAAGAATTTGGCTTGTAATTGTGCCAAAATAAATAATAAGCTTGGGAGTTGGAAACATTGCTCCTCATTTGCTGAATTCTGCAATCATCTATTAAGAATAGAGGATAAAAGTAGACTATCAGGAGACACGGAAACAAGTTGTAGACATTTCTATAGGTAGTAAATAAGACGAGATTCCTGAAAGTTAACATAGACCAATGAGAGGCAGAGATTGATAAAATTATAAAATGTGATAAGGAAATGACATTGTCCTGAAACAAACACTCTGTGGGTACCTTTGTTTTTTGTGGTAGCAACAACAATTCCAGAAATAAAGGAATTTACAGACCTTGAAGAGATCAGTATAGAGAAATTAATGACGCTGGTCACAAACCTTGATCCTAAAGTTTTAAGTGATCACAACAGAGGTAGTGAATTCTCAACAGTTCACAATGTTTGGAAGGCAGAAATGTAACCACAATATTTTTAAAAAGTAGGAGAAAGAGAACAAGGAATGATTGAACAGTCAGTTTAACAGGATTAAAAATGTTGAATCAATTAGAAATGTTATTACAAAGCACTTAGAAAGTCAAATGTTGATGACCCAGAGTCAATACCGATTAATGATAGAATATGTTGCCATTTGGAGAGTCTGTGTATCCTACGTGACTCACATGCTAGTACAGCAAACCATTCGGAAAGCAGGTGGTAAGTTACCACTTGTTACAGGGGATTGGAGTATACAGAGGAACCTCAATTGTCTGAGCAACACGGGCGGGGAGAATTTTGTTCAGGTAATGGAATGTTCTGATAATTGAATGCTGGATAACACAGTTTAGCCGAGGATCGGGACCTTGTGATCTTGTTCGGATAATCCAAAATTAGAATAATCGAGGTTCCTCTAAAAGTAAATAAGTGTCTGTGATTGGATAGGGTGTTGCTGTGGCCATACCTGGAATACTACATACAGTTTTGGTCATCTTGACTAAAGAATGACATACTTGCTCTAGAGGAATTGTAATAAAGCTTCTTCAGGTTGTTTCCTGAGAGAGGATATAGATTAGACTATGTTCTCTGGAGTCCTAATGAAAAAGGTGGTCTGATAAATTAAGAAGTACTTTGAACTCCCAAAGCACACTCACCACATAGAGTCATAGAGATGCACAGCATGGAAACAGACCCTTCGGTCCAACCCATCCATGCCGACCAGATAGCCCAACCCAATCTAGTCCCACCTGCCAGCACCTGGCCCATATCCCTCCAAACCCTTCCTATTCATATACCCATCCAAATGCCTCTTAAATGTTGCAATTGTGTCAGCCTCCACCACTTCCTCTGGCAGCTCATTCCATATGCGTACCACCCTCTGTGTGAAAAAGTTGCACCTTAGGTCTCTTTTATATCTTTTCCCTCTCACCCTAAACCTACGCCCTCTAGTTCTGGACTTCCCGACCCCAGGGAAAAGACGTTCTCTATTTATCCTATCCTTGCCCTTCATAATTTTGTAAACCTCTATAAGGTCTCCCCTCAGCCTCCGACGCTCCAGGGAAAACAGCCCCAGCCTGTTCAGTCTTTCCCTGTAGCTCAAATCCTCCAACCCCGGCAACATCCTTGTCAATCTTTTCTGAACCCTCTCAAGTTTCACAACATCTTTCTGATAGGAAGGCGACCAGAATTGCACGCAATATTCCAGTGTCTGAAATAAGCATAAAATCTGGCTTTATTATACTTTCCACACGTAACTGGCACAGTTGGAGTAAATGTTCAAGGTGACAAAATGTTTAGACTTTATATATACATACCCCTTCAGTGCTTTGCTGCAGCTTAGAAATCCAGTTATTTAAAGTGCTCACTCTTCTTTATGATATTTTGTGAACAGAAACTCTCAATTCGCAAGCAGTAAACAAACAAGTACTTATGATCTAACACTAAACCCATGTTATTTAAACCTGAAAATCTCAACCAGCTGCTGTTCTTAATTCACTCAAGAGTTCCTCTGTACGTTGCAGGCTCTTGAGGATTCCTTCACTATTCCTGGGACCAAACCAAATATATACAGCGTTCAGGAATTCACTTTGACACTCATCAGTTTCCCACTCTGGCACTTATGTTTCCAGATTGAGATTTGTTGGAGTCTGCTGCCAATCCCTTGCTTTACCAGGAGCACATGGCTATTTTAATTCCTTTCACATTTGAACTTTTCATGACAAGCATGAACCCCAGCTTGCATTTTTTGCTTAGTGATGCTAGATCATGAACATCTTCATTTTTAATGGCCGCACTGCTCCATCATTTGGCAGCTGGCATATATACTGTTGCCACCTCAGTGTTCCAAGCTCTCTCCTCCTGTTTCTGTGAGAAAACACATGGATTAACCTCATTCAAGGTCTGTCTCCCTGTAATGTAGCTGTGCATTTGCCTGGCCCACCTTAGCCTTCGAGATTTGAATTAATTAGCATCAATTTTCAAATTTGATCTTTGATCTGAAAAGTATTTAAATATTCTAAGACTCTCCCTTTTTCACCCGGAAGGGCTGCAGAAGTTTGCGGGCAGTTCACTGACACTTTCAAGGACGGTGAAGGATGGTCAATAGATGCTGACTAATGATGTCTACATCCTGAGAATGAATTTTAAAAATTCCTTGGTGTTCAAACCATTTTTTGATCAGCAACTTGCTTCTTATAAAGACACCTGTAGATATATTGTCTCCGGCAGTCAAAAAGGGGTTGCCCATTGTTCAGTGTTTTCATGCTTCCAAATCTGACCATTAGCCCTGACCTTAATGAATAAAAACTAGCCACCCTTTGAATTGCAGTTACCTTCTCTGTTTTACTAGTCTCCCAAAGCTTGTGTTTCTGTTCTTTTATGGGTATATTTGTTGACACTAAAGAATATGCATTAGAGACCTTTGTGGAGATGCATGTACCCCTGCTCTCTATAACAAAACTGGCTGCCAGTGTTAAAAATATTGGCAGTCAAATAATCACAACCAATGTGATCTTGATTTCAGCAGCAGATCTAGTGTGAGGATAGTGAGGAACTTGAAGATGGAGTGCTGAAAAGTGGGACTTGTGAAGGTAGTTTTGAAATTTTGTTGGCGCAGATTCAGTGGGCTGAGGGGTCTGTTCTGTACTGTATGATTCTGAGAGATGCTGAGATTTTTGAATGGGGATACTGCACAAAAAAGTGGAGTTGAGGTAGAAATACAGCCATGGTCTTGCTTATTGGCAAACCAAGCTGGAGGGTTCACTAGTCAGCTTCTGCTCCCAAAGTTATGATTTGATCATTGTTGGTTGCGCAAATCTCTTTTTACTTAGTCTGGTCTTAAATATTGGAACCAAGATGTGACTCCCTTTAGATCATTATGTTCAGGTAACATCCTATTCAGCCTTGTGTATTCAATTTGTCCACTGCAAATCCTATGCTATCTCCTGAAAATGTGTTTTTAAAGAAAGAGCTGCCTTGGTAACTGTGGTTCTCAAGTTCACCATTATCACACATGCCATCTTATAAGATCCTGCAGTAATTCAGAGCTGTCTTATTGCAAGTGGTAAGTGAGATTCTGTGATCTGCAGCAGAGTTTGAATTCACATTCATCTGACTGAGATGAGAGTATTACCAGTGCACAAAGCTTGGCAGTGATTGAATGCAATCTCCTAATGTTTGTCCGTTTGAGGTATTCAGTGAAATGCGACTTGAATATGTCATGAGTCAGATGATTCAATAGTTCCCCAACTATGTTTGAAAATGAGGTTCTCCTTATTAATACAATTTTATTTTTAAAATTCTTTTGTTATAACATCATGGAAGCTAACTATCTTTTGAAGTTCACTCTACTGTGTCCTTCCAGGACAAAACTTGCAACTCCTTCCCTTTTCAAATATTGAACTGTTTGTTCATTGATCCCAGAGATGTATTCTTATTTCCCTCTCCCAAAATCAATGTGTTAAACACATACAAGAATCCCCTGATGTCAAGAAATTTCTTTCTTCTGGTTTCAGCTCGTGCACTCTGTGTTCTTGATTACCTTTCTGTATCATTGACTGTTTTGCAGTCCCTTCTTGGTAATTTTTTGTGGGTGCAGTACTCTGATTTTGTTTTTAGCTTTTCAGAGAATTCCTTAATAATTGATGCTGGGGTCAACTTAATGGTATTAGAATTGGAATTGGAATCGCTACAGTGAAACACAGAAGACAGGACTAGGCCATTCAGCCCCTCAAACCTGTTACATCACTCATTATGGTCTTCACTGATCATACAAATCAATAGCATGTTGCTGCTTTCCTTTGATCCATTGAGTCACAAGTATGATTTCCAACACCACCTGGAAATCATAAGTTGTTTTGGCTGCTTTCTGTGTTAGTGAATTCCACAGACTCACCATCTCTGGATGAAAATATTTCTCCTCTCGTCTGTCGTACATGTATCCTGTATCTTTAGACTGTGACCCCTGGCTAGTCCTGTTATAATTTTATAGGTTTGAGACTGGCGCCCCCCCCCCCACCCCACACTCTCACTCACGTGCACGTACTCTCCCACACTCTCCCTTGAGTTCCAGTGAATATAGTCTTAACTGATTCAACCTCTTCTCGGATGTCAGCCTTCTAATAAGGAGACCAAACGGTACACTGTATTCCAGGTACGGTCTCACCAAGGCCATTCATAATCTCAGCAAGACATTGCTGTTCCTGTACTCCAGTTTTGCTGTGAATGCCGTTTCTTGTCTCCACAGTATAGGAAGGATGTGATTTCACTGGAGAGAGTGCAGAGGACATTAACCAAGATGTTATCTGGGATGGGAGTACTTTAGTTATGGAGAGAGGCTACATAAGCTCCAGTTGTTTTTAATAGAGAAGGTTGAGGGGGAACCTGATAGAGATGTAGATGATTGAGCATGAGCAGGGTGAATAGAAAGCAATTGTCCCCCTTTAGTTGAGAGGTCAGTAAAAAGGCTTATGATTTTGAGGTGAAAGGCACAAGATTTACAGGGGATTCTTTTCACCCAGAGAGTGGTGGAAATCAAGAATGTATTGCTTGGGTGCTGGTTGAGGCAGTTAACCTCCTCACCTTTTAAAAGTACTTGAATGAGCATTTGAAATGTCAAAACATTCAAGGCTGTGGGCCTGGTGCAGGAAAGTGGAACAAATGTGGATTTAGTGTAGCTCTGGCAATCTAGACCTGATGGGCCAAAGGGCCTACTCTGTGCTGTATGGTTCTGGCATACAGGTTGCTGCCTTGACCACCTGCTGTAACTGCATGCTTACCTTTTGTAACTGGTGTTCGAGAACACTCAGGTCTTGTTGTAGTTTCCACCCCCTCAATTATCATATCATTCTTTCTGTTTTGCTGCAGCGGTGGATACCCACACATTTATTCACCTTATACTGCATTTACCAACTCACTCACCTTGTCCAAGCATGTGTGCACCCTCTTCACAGCTTGTCCTGCACCCAGCTTTGTGTCACCTGCAAATTTGGATTTAGTTCCCTCATTCAAATCAATGTATTTTGTGAACAACTGGGAGGACAGGGTCCTAGCACTGATTCATAGATATTAGCTGCTATTCAGAAAAAGACTTGTTTATTCCTGTTCTTTGTTGCCTGTTTGTCAAACCAGTTTTCTGTCCATCTTTATATCCTAACCTCCAATTCCATTTGCTTTTGTTCTACTCACTAACCTCTAATATGGGACTTTGTTCAGAAACTTTCGAGAGTCCAAATAAACCACATTCACTGGCTCTCCCTCATCGACTCTGTCACATTCTCGAAGAATTACAACAGATTTGTCAAGCAATGCTGACTCTCTGATCCTACCACTATTTTCAAAGTGTTCAGCTATTAAATCTTTTATAATGGACTCTGTTAATTTCCCTACTAATGGTGTCAGACTCTGGTTTATAATGCCTGATTTTTTTCTCTCTGTCTTTGCTTTGTTAGCTAGCAGAGTTACATTAGCTACCCTCCAATCTGTAGGAACTGTTCCAACATCAATTGAATCTGGAAGATGACCACCAAATATTTCCAGTCCTTATGTACTGTGGGATATAGATTATCAGGTACTAGGGATTCCTTCAATTTCCCCGGACCTTCAGTTCACTGTTGTTTGTGAACTCCTTTATGAACACAGCTGGAGTGTCTATTTAGTTATTTCAAGTTCCCCATGATAAATTCCCCTTTTATTTGATTGCTTTGGGGTTAGATTTGTCTTCACTAATCTTTTTCTCTTCACATACTTATTGAAACTTTTGTCATCAGTTGTAACGATCCCCATTAGCTTAATCTCATTTCTCCTCCTTTTCCTTGCATAATCAATCCCTTTGTCCTCTGCTGAATTCTAAACTGCTCTACTCAGCTTTATTTTTTTGGCCAATTCGTATGCCTCTTCTTTGTTTCTATCCCTGACTTTTTTTCTAGGCCATTATTTGGCCATTTTTCCTGTTTTACTTTTACATATAATTGTTGTAGTTTGCTCACTGGCTCTTTTGAATATTTGGTATTGCCTTTCCCTATCATCCCTTTAGATAACAACATCTCCCAGTCTTTATAAACAGCTCGTGCTTCATATCATCGTAATTTCCGCTATGTAGATTCAGGAGCCTAGTCTCAGAAGCAACTACATCATTTTCCATCTTGATGAATAATTCTTTCGTATTATGTTTGTTCATCCCCAAGGGGCCTCTCACAACTAGATTGCCAATTATTCTTTTCTCATTACGTAATACCTAGTCCAGGATGGCCTGTTCTTCCTTTGGTTCCTTAACGTAATACAGTCAGTTCTTCTACAAAGCGATGGTTGTGTTCCTGTTCAAACCCACATTATAGAAAAATTTGCTTTAGAATCAGCACTTAAAGCGTGGCAATGTAATTGTGTTCCATACGTGTTAAATGTTGGCTCTTTAGAAATAGCATCCCCAATTTGTTAGTCGCGTTAGTGAATTTGTGGTGACGAAACATGCGTTACAGCAGAACGACCTGTAGTCTGGAAAATCATTCTGTGTACTTCCATCTCAGTTTGAACGTTTTCATTGTGTATTGATCACAGGTACAGTAATTGAGCTGCAGTGTACTTGCCTCAAACTTGCTGTAACTTGGCTAATATCAGTCATGATTCTTTACTTTGTTTGGCACTCTTCATTGGTTAGACATGTTAATTCTTTTGATTACCAATTGGACTGTTTTGTCATTTGAAGTGGAGGTGCCAGTGTTGGACTAGGGTGAATAAGGTCAGAGGTTACACAACACCAGGTTATAAGTCCAGCAGGTTTATTTGAAATCACAAGCTTTCTGAGCACTGCCCCTTCGTCACCTGATGAAGTGGGCAAGGCTCTGAAAGCTTGAGATTTCAAATAAACTTGTTGGGCTTATAACCTGGTGTCGTGTGACTTTTGATCTTGTCATATGAAGGTTGAGAAATTTGGTCTGATCTGAAATTGGGAAGGGGACTTGCAAGTGACCAAGCCAGCGGTGGTTTTTTTTTGATCGACTGAAGAATGATTTAAATAATCAGATATATTTTGGAAAACCATGTGACACATTACCAAGCTACAATGTCAAGTAGGATCTTGTTAATTGAATGGAAATATAATCCTTCTGATATTATGCATCTATTTATAATCCTGTAAAGAAAAAGGAGCAGGTTTTAAGAATGCAAGTGCTTCGTAAATTTTGTACGCAAGTAATTGTAAGTCAACTATAAATCTTTCTATTTTAAATCAGGAGGAAAGATAGAGACCGAGATCGGGACAAAGATTATGATCGTTCGAAGGACCGAGATCGGGACAGAGACAGAGACCGAGACCGAGATAGAGATCGCGACAGAGATAAAGATTCAAGGAACTCGTCCAATCCAACTTTAACTACAGGAGGTGGCATGCCTCTCATTGCAACCCCAGCACTTCACCAACAGGCTATCAATCCATTTACCAACTTGCCCCATACTCCACGGTATTATGAAATCCTGAAGAAGAGACTTCAGTTGCCTGTATGGGATTACAAGGAAAGGTTCACCGAAATCCTGACCAAACACCAGTCCTTTGTACTAGTTGGGGAGACTGGATCTGGAAAGACTACACAGGTTGGTGGCTTTTAGTTGATGTGAAATTAATTATGCAACTACACAGGCTCCTAGGTAATATAAATCCTTTATTTTTGCACAAAACAAATTGCAATTCATTGAAGTGTGAATTTATTGATTATGATCAAAGAGTAGATTGTATTTAACTTGTCAATGAGTCTAACCACAGGAAAGTGTGTGTGTTTGGGAGTGAAAAATAGGTTCTGTTTTATACAATAACATGTTTTAGTTGTAGTGCAGTCCTTGATTTGAGAGTGCTTTTGGGATGGCTTGATCAATATTCCAGTGTGCACCAAACTATAGTCATTTTTGAAATGCTTCATGTATATTGTATAGGTATTAAATTTAGTTGCTTTGCCTCCAGATTGTGGGTGATGTCTACGTTAATGATTTGAAGAACTGGTTTTACAATTGGATGCAATATAATTGGGTTATGGTCTGCTTGTTCCTAACATACAATGGTGAAGGTGGACAAAGTAATCTGCTGTCAGGGCAGTCAGCATTAAACAGAGGGTACTTCTATTCCCAGCTAGTCATCCCTACAGCTGGCCAAGATCCAAATTCCAGTTTTCTCTGTGAACATTGTGCACTATTTGGTCCAAGTATGTAATAATGGTGGTTTTATTGGTTTTTTAAAAAAGTATGTTACTTGGTTTGTATTAATTCAGCCATCTGTTGATGCTCTCCAGTTCTCTTTCCTCCCCCTACCATCCCTAAAGTGTTGAAGCAGTTTCACTGATTCCAGTTGAAAATTTTGGCATGTCTCCAAGTTAACAAAGCAGTTTTCCTTTCTGTCTGCTGCTTATCTGTCCACATTTTGTTTCACTTGTTCTCTTTTTACATTTCTTCTACATTTTTAAGTTGGGAAACATTGTGTTGACCCCATGTCATCAATTTCAATCTGTAATAAGAGAGATCTTCAATCTGTAAAATGTTCCTCTTTCTTTTAAATTAAGATTGTTCTTGAATTGAAGGGAGAGATGAAAAGATGAGCCATAACAGCTGACTTTCTTGTTATTGATGTGCCTGTGGAGTACCAATAGGGCCACAGACTGTTTCATACCTTGAAGTGGATACGGCTTAAAACCAGCTGCTGTTCACTGGTGGTGGGCATTTTGGCCCTGATTGAAAACTGCTGGATATTGTATTTTTAATTCTTTTAAAAGCTGCCTGCATTTTAAATTATCACCGTTTATGATTTTAATTTAATTTTACTACCACCTGTGCCTTGGAAGACAGCTTTGAAAGGGGAAAAAAAAGAACTACACTGTTTGATTTTATTTTCTGTTTCTGCTGCTTTCCTAATGCAGAACTGAGTCAACTGAGGATTGTACTTCCTGAACGCACCAGTGTCTCGTAGGGTTTCTGTGCCAGTGTAGGAAGTTACTGTAAGGGTTCCACAATGATACAGACAATGTGCAAATGTTGGATAGGCCACTGATCAAATGAACCTTGGTTTTGTTTTGGCTGATGGATACGTATTCTCTCATTTTTAAAAATGCAGTGAAAATTTCTAGAATGCATGTGGATTTTAATATCTCATGGAGTTTGTCCGGTGACAGGCAAAGCTCTTGCATTTTTTTTCAAAACTGTAATGTTATGTTTATGATAAGGATAACTTCACCTTTTACTTTAAGCCTTTAAATGTTTGGCTGCTGTTTGGGGTCATAATGCTGTCCATCAACTCTAGATGGTCTCATGTCAGCCTCAGACTAGTCCTCTCCCAGTAAATCTGTGCTGCCTCTTAGAGCCCATAGATCACTCCTTTAAAGCACAAGCATTGTGAACCTAAGTCCAGATCTGACATTCCTATTATCGCAGAGTTCCCTACCACATGGAACCAATTCTAACAGCTAAACTTTGGCTCTATGCAGTAAGCTTTCAGTCTGTCATTACATGTGGAGCACTGAATACTATTTTTAAGTGGCTTAAAGGTTTTGCTAAGTAAAGCATCTCATTCGGTATATAGTTACTTTTTGTCTGAAACATACCGTAACGTACGGGACGTGAAAAGGACTGTCTGTTAGCAATGGGAGGTAACCTGAGTTGAATGTACAGCAAATTAATTTATGATCTCTTGACTTATAGTCTCTAACTCCGGCATGTATTATATAGTATCAGTTTATAGTCAGGATTCAGTAATTTACAAAGATAAAATACATGCTGCTGGCTAAGTTTATGGCAGCGATTCAAACCTGTTTCATATAATAAACAAAATACTTCTTAAACAGGATACAATGGTGGAGAAACTCTTCTATTTTCGGAGAGGAAAGATGTTTCAGTTTCCATAATGGAGACACAAAGCATTTGTTTGGGTGTGAATTAATCCTCCTCTTTTGAGTTTCTGGCTTCTGTTGCTTTGACATATGGAATTATAGAGCACTTTAAAGAGTAGTGTGCTTAATGAAGTTTAATGTGTGTGATGCTTACATTATACTCATTGTTTAAGATTCAAGCAACTGACTGGCTGTTGAATGGATTTACAGATTCCCCAGTGGTGTGTTGATTATGTGCGGGCAGTGGTGGGACCCAAACGTGGTGTGGCCTGTACTCAACCTAGGAGGGTGGCTGCTATGAGTGTGGCTCAGCGAGTAGCTGATGAGATGGATGTGATGCTGGGCCAAGAGGTTGGCTACTCCATTAGATTTGAAGACTGCAGCAGTGCAAAAACATGTCTGAAGTAAGTGTCTGAACTTTTATTTATGGTAATCACAATCAAAATTTGTTAAAATTTCCAATGTGTAAATATATTTCTATAAAAGCGACTTTACTGATGTTTTTATATAATACTTTGCTCAAGGTCTTTGGCATAGAGATACTGTCCCTAACTCTTGGCCAAAAGGTACAGACTCAAATCACACCTTCCCCAGAGATGTGCAATGAAATATCCGAATAGTTTGATTGAAATTAATTACAATTCTTTTCCTTCCTTTTTCAATCGGAAGGAACCTTGAAATTAGATTTGATGCCCATTCTTCATTTTGGTATCCATACCCACTCATTGTTATCTTACTGCTTGAACAGGTACATTCCCGTCTCATTTACAATGAATGGAGGGTCAATAGAGTGCCGTAGCCAATAGTAATGATCACGTCTTTGAGTCTTAAGCAGGCTTTGGTATTGATTTTTCCAGAGTGGAAGAAAGTCGTTGCGCTGTTAGTAAAATTTAATAGCTGCACTTTAAATATATGCACTGAAATTCAGATGATTTTAAAATGCCTTGATACCGTTGACTTCTGAGACTCTAGTAAATGACTATTCATACTGCTCCATTTGTTTTGTGGATACCAGCTAGTATCCTGGCATAATATTAAAAACGAGTAGAAATATTGTGAATGTTCTTAGATGTATGCATCATGAAATGGAGAAATGCATGTGATCATAGTGTATACAATTAGAATGGAAGAAGATCGTTTAACCTTCTCTGCCATTCAATAAGGTCATGCCTGATGTTTGTTTTGAGTTCCACTTTCCCAAATAACCCCAATTAAACTTTGATTTCCTTGCTTAGTAAGCATCTATCTCTGCCATTAAAATTATTCAATGACTCCTAGGTCTACCACATTCTGTGGCAGTGTTTCCAAAGTCACCTTCAGAAGAAACATTCTCCTTATTTTTAAAACTGTGTCGCCTAGTTCTGAACTGACCCACAGGAAGACTTTTTTTCTGCATCCACCTTGGCAAGACCGTTCAGGATCTTATACGCTTCAGTCACATCACCCCTTACTTTTCTAAGTTCCAGTGTAAACAAGCTGAGTGTGTTCAATTTCTTGGCATAGGACAACCCACTTATTCCAGATATCAAACTAGTAAACCTCCTTTTAGCTATTGTTGATGCATTCGCACCCTTCAATAAGACCAAAACTCCACATAGTGTTTTAGATGTGGTCTCTCTCACCAGTATTTTGTCTAACTGAAGCACAGCATCCTTATTTTAAATAGTTCAACAGAGTACGTCATAAATTAAAGCAAGACACGCAGTGAAACTCTGTGTGATAAATTTGCAGGCTGCTGCGTAATTGGAATTGTGAAATTTAAGTTTAGTATTTTCATTATTTGATTAATACATAGCATGACTTTTACTAATACCTCAAATTGCTTAGCAGAACTGTGGATTTCAAATTTTCAAAAGCAAACCTGTGGTATGTCATGATTATTTGCTTTGTTTGGTAATATCACTGGATTGCTACTAGAATTTTGTGTATAGAGTTAACCCAGGAGAGATCTGTTGTATAATTTTATTTCTAGGTACATGACTGATGGTATGTTGCTTCGAGAAGCTATGAATGACCCTCTACTAGAGAGATATGGGGTAATCATCCTTGACGAGGCCCACGAGCGTACACTAGCAACAGATATTCTTATGGGTGTATTAAAAGAAGTTGTGAAGCAAAGATCAGATTTGAAGGTAATGTTTTAGACCAAGAAAATGAAGGTTCTGTACATTGCATCTGTTTTTCTGAGGCCTAAGTTCAGACAATTGTTGACTGATCATTTGCCAACCACGGTGTGATGCTTTAGTCTGAAGACTAAGGAAAGAAGATGCCTTTAAATAAAATCTCTGAACATCTCAAAGTGCTTTACAAACGTGCAACTGCTAATATGTAAGGAAAAGACTATGGGCACATTTGGAAATGGCAGTGCAGTGCATTGCCAGATAATTTTTGCTTTAAGTGATGTTGGTTGAGGGATGAACATTAGCTGTATTATCATCCAGAATTTCCTGCATTTCTTTTAATAAGGCTTTGAATCTTTTACATTCACCTGAGAGCAGAGAGTTGGTCTTGATTCAGCATTTGGTCAAAATTCAGTATTTTTAGGACTGGACACAGGAGCAGGTCATTTAGCCCCTCCAGCTAGTTCCATTATTTTAATGAGGTCATGGCTAATCTTTGCCCTACATCCCTTGATACCTGTGGTTAACAAAAATCTGTCAATCCCAGTTTTAAAAATAACAATTGCTATCATCAATTGCGAGTTGAAGAGGAGAGTTCCATCCTAAGAGGAGAAACCAGTTTGTTTGGTTGGCTAGTGTGTATTGCTGGATAATGCCAGTGATTTTATTCTAGTCTCCATACTGAATCAGTCTTCCTGCTGTTGCCCCATTCTTACATTATGATTGATCCAGTGTTAGCCCTCTGACAACTAGGATGCTATGGGAAGAAAGAAAGGTATCGCTCCAAGTTTTTGGACGATTCCCCCTTCCTAGACGCTGCAACCAGCAAAAAAGCTATTTCCCTTAAGAGCATGAAATGTTTGATCAAATCACCCCAGATTAAATTTCAGGTAATGCTGGAGTAGGTGTAATCCCTTCTCTAAATTTAACCTTTGCAGAACTGTTATCATTCTAACAAATGTACACTGCGCTGGCCCCAAAGCCAGTGTATCTTTCCTGAGGTGTGCTGCCCAGTAATGTGCACAGTGCTGCAGGTAGAGTCTCACCAGGCCTTTACATAGCTGACGCATGGCTTCTACACACTTGTATTCTGTTGCTCTAGATTTAAACAGCATTCCATTAGCTTTTTAAATTATTTTCTATATCTGTTTGTAACATTTTAACAATTTATGTACCAGGACTTCCGCTTTTTAATTAAGCTTTTGTCATTCAGCAGGTATACCCTATTTTATCATTTTTGGGTCCAAAGTGAATGTGCCCTTCTGTACTTACTTGCAAATCCATTTGTTGCATGTTTGTCCAATCACTTAAATTAACAAGGGAGTGAGAGAGTTTTATGCTTCGCACTGCCAACAGTGTCGCTTATTTTTAATAATGCCAAATTTTGATAAGTGACTTTCTATTGCATTTATGTCATTAATGAATAGTTAAAGCACAAGCCCAAGTACAAGCCTTTGTGGGATATCACTGGTCATATTCTGCCAGTGAGAGACCTCGAGCTCATTTCTGAGAAGGTGTCGTGTCGACTTGAGGAGTTGACTCTTTCTATCTTTGCGGATGCTACTGGAACCCTGGTGTTTCTCCAGCATTTTGTTTGTTTCAGATTTCCAACATCGACTGTATTTTGCCTTTATTCTAGTATATGCAGCAATGTTTTCTCAATTTAGGCAGGTCATCTGGCTGTTGTGACAGTTTATCTTGCTCTATCTACCTTTCTATTTCCGCTTTCCCTTCCTTCATCAATCCCCCATACAGAAGTTTTTCTTGGAATTCTCTCATGGGATGTGGGCATCGCTGGCTGGGTCAGCATTTATTGACCATCCCTAGTTGCCCTTGTACAAAAGCCCATCTTCCTTATGTAGATTCTATTCCAATTCTGTTCTTTGGGCCAAGTTGAGTTATTTCTCTCTACTCTCATTACCTTTAGTCAAGAATTCATCTGAAAGTTTCAAAAATGAAGCATGTGAATATTTGACTTGATCCCCTCATCACCTGACTCCTCAAGCCCTGCCTGCTACATAAGGGGACAAATCAGGAATGTAAAGGCATCCTTTGCACTTGCCTGCAGCTTCAACAGCATTCAAAGTTTGAAGCCATTAGGGGATAACTACATTACCTGAAAACCATCTGGCACCACATCTACATATATTCAGTCTTTCCATGATAGGTATTCAGTAGTGGCAATGTATGCTATCCACAATTGCTCTGCTGAAGTTCACCTTCCAAACTCTTAACCACCTCCATTTAGAAGGGCAAAGTCAGCAGATGCCTAAACCCCTCCATGCCACACTGTGTTCTGACTTGGAAGTATATAGCTGTTCCTTTACTGTCACTGGGTCAGAAACTTGGTACTTCCTACCTCTACCTACACTAAATAGCCTGTAGCTGTTCCCGATGGCTGTTGGCCACCCCCTCAGGCCCAGATAGCAATTTTCACATTCTGCAAGTTAACCAAAAAAAGGATATGTGATAAGTCTGTCTCAAGTGAATCATTGTGCAAACTGCTACAGAATTTGACTTTCTGACTGTGCTGTTGGAATCAGTATTTTGTTCAAATCAGCTCATTTTGCCGCCTTGGGTCACTTTTGTGTGTCTGTCCTTCAAACAGTGTGTGGATATTGGCTTTTACTTTTGATTAATCGTCAGGTTTTTTAAAGTATTGTGTTCGGTTAAAAACACTTAAACCATTGCATATCAAATCCAATGTTAATTTCGCTACAATTGAAGAATAAGTGAAACTTACTTTGTTTCCACCCGCGAACCACGTGCCTGAAGTTGTAAACACCTTCTGATTATGTAATTAATGTGAAACCCTAAAACCTCTACAGTGGGACAGATATGCCCTTTTCAATGAGGGAAAAGATGAAACTAAAATTAAACAAAATAGATCTTTTGAATGAATGTACAGCCTGAGATTTTCTGTAAATAAAACAACTAGTCACATTTCAACATTTCCTCTTTGCTGGTTCTGCAAATGACCATGATGTCCTGGATTTAGGTGGAAGGGGTAAATTACCTGAGATTTCTGATCCTTTGACTTTATGATTTATTTTAGGAATGTGTTTTTGTGGATATTGGGTTAAAGGCCGGATGTGGCAATATTGTGACACCCTTTTAAGGTCAAATATGTTATCAAGATGCATTTGTCTGAGTTCACGGTGATTATTTGGAAGTGGTACTGTCTCAAAAGTGGAGTAATTGACAAAAGGAACCTTTATCAAAATAATGCAAATTTACTAAACTGAATCCATGAAATATAGAGTTTAAGTGCAGGTGATCTATAATACAATGGATCAAAGTAAATCCTTATAAAACTTTCACAAACCAGTCTGACCGATCATCATGTCAAAATTGTGCTACTGTCTACAAGGTTCAGATGACATTCGTTTAAAAGTCTTGCTGTTCAGGGTTCTAGTTTCAATCTGATGAATGACAACCTCTTGTGTTCCTGATGAATTATTACTTAGCAGCTGTTAAATTCTAGCAAGTAGTCAGTTGCTGTATTTTACCAAGTGATAAATAAGTCTCTATATTAGATGCACAGTCCTGCTTCATGCTGAGTGGTTTGGTTATTCTATTCTTGAAGGTGGTTTAAACTGAGAAACCTGAAAGCTTTTTTTTATGTTCAGTGCTAATGTTTAATTTCACAGCTTTACAATTCTTCATTTGATAATAGATTGCTTCCATGAGACATTTTTATATTTTGCAAATTTTAATGGTTGTCTTTTATAATATGAATTGAGACTAAATTGTACACTTTCTTTCAGATTATCATCATGAGTGCTACACTTGATGCAGGCAAGTTTCAGGTCTACTTTGATAGCTGCCCACTGCTTACCATTCCTGGCCGTACACATCCTGTAGAAATATTCTATACCCCAGAACCGGAGAGGGATTATCTAGAGTCAGCGATTCGAACAGTAATTCAAATCCATATGTGTGAAGAAGAGGAGGGAGATGTTCTGCTTTTCCTCACAGGTCAGGAGGTAAGAATTGAGATTTATTTGCATTTCAAAATTGAATTGTGTCAGGAAACCAGGGTGTGTGCAAACTATTTGGATAGGCATGAGAAGTCACAAAGGTATAAATGGTTTGGAAGTGGTGCCCAGGTAACTAAAATGAACTTCAAAATAAGGTGGACCATGAAGGAAGAAACGGTGGGAAGCTTGACAGAAAGGCACAGCAATAATCATGGGATATTTTAATCTATGTAAAGACTGGCAAAGTCAGTTAAGCAAAGGTAGCTGAGATGATGAACGAGTCAGCTTAATGTCAGTCAGGGAAAAGTTTGGAAGTTAATATTAAAGAATTTATTCCAGGACTTTTGCATAAATTCAAAATAATCGGATTCAGTAATCAGATGGTTTGTGAAAAGGAAATAAATTTTAAGAAATCCATTGGAGTTAATTGAGGAAGTAACACATGCTGTGGATAAGAAAGAACCAGTGAGTGTGCTGTACTTCCATTTCCATGCACATTTAATAAAACGCAACACGGAAGGTTATTGTGGAAATTAAAAACTCATGATGTAGCTGACAGCATATTCACATGGGTAGAAGGTTGGCTGTAGCGGAGAGGGCATAAATGAAAATCTTTTTCTGATTGGCATAATGTAATGAGTGGTGTGCCACATTGATCATTTGCAATTTATATAAAAGATGCGGATGAAGGGACAGAAGATAAAGTTGCCAATTCTGCTGATGACACAAAGACAAGTAGGAAATCCTTGGGAGAGTCCAACAGACCTTTAAAGAATCATAAAATCCCTACAGTGTGGAAACAGGTCCGTCAGTCCAACAAGTCCACCCAGACCCACTCCCTGACCCTATTTTATATTTAAGCCTAACTAATGCACCTAGCCTACACATCCCTGATCACTGTGGGCAATTTAGCATGGCCAATTCATCTAACCTGCACATCTTTGGACTGTTGTGGAAACTGGAGCACCTGGAGGAACCTCATGCAGACACAAAGAGAAGTGCAAACTCCACGCAGACGGTCGCCCGAGGCTGGAAACGAACCCAGTTCCCTGGTGCTGTGGGCGGCAGTGCCAACCACTGAGTCACCGTGCCATCCCATTTGTGTAAAAGTTTCAGGCCGAATCATTTGCAGTAATCTTCAGCTAGAAGTACCTAATGGATGATCTGTCTCACCTTGCTGCAGTGGTCATTAGCATCACAAAATGCCAGTCTACAGCCAACTTGATTCACTCCACGCAATATCAAAAGCTATGGGCCCTGACAACTTCCAGCAGTTGAACTGAAGACTTGTGCTTCAGGACTTGCTCCTCTAACCAAGCTCTTCCAGTACCATTACAACAGTGGCATCTACCCGTCATAGTGGAAAATTGCCTAGGTATGTCCGGTACATAAAATGCAGGACAAATCCAACCCGACCAGTTATTGTCCCATCATTCTACACTCCAACATCAGTAAAGTAATGGAAGTTGTCGTCAGCAGTGCTATCATGCAGCACCTGTTCCGTGATACTCGGTCTGGGTTCCACCAGGGCCATTCAGCTCTTGATCTTATTATAACCTTAATTCGAATATTGATAAAAGGTTAAGTTCCAGAGGTGATGTGACAAACCCTAGCAAAACTGGAATCACTAAGTAACAGGGGTTACTCTGCTGTTAGAATCATAACTGATACATAGGAAGATGGTTGTGGTTGTTGGAGGTTGGTCATCTCTGCTCCAGGTCATTTTTGCAAAAGTTCCTCTGTAGTATCCTAGGTCCGACCACCTTCGTTAATGATCTTCCCTCCATTAGAAAATGAGAAATGGGAATGTTCACTGATAATTGTACAATGTTCAGCAGCATTCATGACTTCTCAGATACTGAAGCAATTCATGTCCTAGAGCACTAAGACCCTTATCCAGGCTTGGGCTGACAAGTCACAGCTAATATTTTCACCACATAAGACAGGTACACAAGACCAACAAGATATGTTCTAATCATTGTCCGTGGCATTACAGTCACTGAATTCACTGCTAGCCACTCTTGTGGAGGGGGGGTGGCGGTGGTGGGGAACATTAATATAGATGGCAAATAATTGAGGCAGAAGGGCTTATCTTTGTGGTACTCTACTGGTTTCATTTTTCCAACCTGAAGATTTTATCTTTGTGTTAGCTAATATTCAATTTGTGCTAATCAGTTACCACAGGGCCCTGAGCCCCCTCCTTTGGTCAGTAATCTTATATATGGCACCTTTATTGAATACCTCAAAGTCCAAATAACCTAGATCTACAGGTTTCCTGTTATCAACCCAGCTAGAACACATGCTAGACTAATGGATTCATAGTTCCCTGCTTTCTGTCTTATTTCTCGGAATAGGGGTGTCGTGTTGGTGGTGCTCCGGAATCCAGCGAGCACTGGAATATTTTGACCAAAGCCACCTCCTTTAAAACCCTTGTGAATTGTTCATGCTTAGTTCCATTAGTTTGTCAATTACTTTGTACCATGTGGTAGAGATTGTTACTAGATCTTTCCTCCCGTTAGTTCCTTGCTTATTTGATGCTTTGCAATGTTTATTGCATCCTTCACCATAAAGACCTTTGCAAAATATTAGTTTAAATTATTTGCCATTTCACTGTTCCCTGTTATTAATCCCTCAGTTACATCCTCCAAGGGTCCGACCTCAACACTCTCGACTTTTTTTAATACACCCATAGCAGATCTTGCTGTTTGTATATTTCTTGCCGATTTACTTTTGTATTCTTTTTTTCTCCCTCTTTAGCCTTTTAGAAACCAGTAGTCGATGACTAAACGATTCTCAGTCCTCTGGCCTACCGTTAGTTTTCATTACTTTGTACACTTGCGTTTTTGATTGAATGCTCTTTTTGACTGCCTTTTGTTAACCTGATCTTCAAATTCTTCTTTTTGACCAGAATAAACTTTTGCTGTTTTGGAATATTTGCTTAAATGTTTGCCACTGCTCATCCACTGACTGACCCCTTTGTCTATTTTCCTAGCCCACTTTAGATGACACTTTCTTTAGATCCCTGTAATTGTATTAATTTAAGTTGATGACACTGGTTTGAGACCCAAGTTGCTCTCCTTTTAAACTGAATTTGAATGTCCTACCATGTTGTGATTTCTGATCCTTAGAGGATCTTTAATGCGCGATCTCTTATTAATCCTCCTTCATTATGTGTTACTACAAGAGGAAAGCAGGAGAATGGGGTTGAGAAACATAGTCGTGATCAAATGGTGAAGCAGACTTGATAGGTTGAATGGCTTAATTTGGCTCCAAAACTTTATGGTCTCACTCGTTCTAAAATAGCCTAAATTTAGGTAGGTTCTACAATGTAAGAACCAATCCTTGATGCACTCTACAGACGTGTTTTTCATGTTAACCCTTGTCCATCTGATTAGTCAATATGCAGATTAAAATCACCCATAACAGTTGGAATGTGTAAGAAAGGCACTACATTATTTCCTCTAATGTATATTGTCCTGTAGTGAGGAAGCTCTTTGAGGGCCCAGAGACACTACCCGTGACTTTGTTTTTGCTTATTTCCACCCAGCTGATTCCATATTGTGAATCTTTGTACCTTAATCATTATTCTGCACCACTGCGATAACTTTTGTTTTTAACAAAGCTTACCCCACCTCCTTTTGCCTATTTTTCTGGAATGCTGCATACCTTGAAATGTTGAGTTTAGGTCACACTGCAGTCACATCAATGTAATATCTATCTAATCATAGTAAGTCAAGTGCTGCATTCACCTAAAGAGCCTTAAGTTTTGACTTGTCACCATTATTACTTGATCAGATTCTAAATTCTGTTTCACTCTATATTTGTAATCCCGACCTGTCACATTTTAATTATCAGTCACCTCTTCATTACTGTGCACCTCTGCTCTCCAGTTTTTTTTTGTGATTTTGTTTTAAGCTGAGTAGTAAGAGGTTGCAGAGCCTTGAAATGCAGTGCGATCTGGATGTCCTCATACACAAGCTGCAAACCGTTATTTAGTTTGTTTTTAGACCTAGAGTCCCTACAATGTAGAAACAGGCCCAACAAGTCCACACCGACTCTTTGAAGAGCATCTCACCTAGACCCATCCTCCTGCCCTATAACCCTACATTTTCCATGACTAATGCACCTAACCTACTTGTCCTTGAACACTATAGGTAATTTAGCATGGCCAATTCATTATGCAAGTAAGTAACTATTTGGGGAAGCGAAAGAATGTTATTGTGTATTATGAAGAGAATTGAATCAAAAGTAGGGACATGACGTGCTTCACTTGTACAGGGCACATTCCCAGTGCTACGCAGTTCGGCTGAAGTGCACTCCTCTGGTTTTGTCCATATCTAATTTAGCTCCAAAATCTCCATCAGTGGCTTCCTTTCCTATTCCTGCAGTTACCTCTGGTGTCTCCCAACAACGTGTGCTTCGACCCTTTGTAATTGACGTGCTGTCCCTTGCCCATGTCTTTCAAACCTGTCAGTTTTTGCATGTATGCTGACAATACCCAATCATATCTGTGTTCCATTGTCTTTAAATTGTTGGGCTATTTAGAAAGCCTCCAGTACTGACTGAGCAGAAACGTTATCCAAATCAATAGTGGCAAGACTGACACCATTGTTTTACTACCTGCCACAAACTCTGCTTCCATGCCACCAACTCGTCTCTCTCCATGGCTGCTAGCTGAGGGGAAGTGATGGCCTAGTGATATTATCACTGGTCTGTTAATCCAGAGACGCTAGTAATGTTCTGGAGAGCGAGGCTCAAATTTGAATTCAATAGAAGTCTTGAATTAAGAGCCAAATTACCATGAATGCATTGCTGTTTGTTGGAAAAATCCATCCGGTTCACTAACATCCTTGAGGGAAGGAACCTGCCATCCTTACCTAGACTGGCTTACATGTGACTTCAGACCCGCAGCAATGTAGTTGATTCTTGGGCTGGGTCATAAATGTTGGCCCAGTCTGTGCTGCCCACATCCCATAAATGAATAATAAAACAGATTGTGAGCAACCGTGAGTTCTGAGGTAAAACGTTCAACCGTAAGCTTGCTGTTGCCATGGTAGGTCTGTTGGGAAACCATGGTATATTCACATGCACAGTCAAAACGAGAAAACCTGCTGAAACCATCCTTCCTCCTTAGTTTTAGATCAGAGTGCTGTAATATACGCTGTCTAATCTCTATTCTATAAACTTGAGGTTATCTAAATCTCTGCCCCATTTCCTCTTGTACTGGATATCATTCACTCTCAGTCCCTACTTCACTGGCCTTTTCCTGGCTCTCCATTTCATATTTCTCATCTTTTGAACTGAGCTCTTCCCTGTTTTGGAGATCTCGCTCAGCCTTTGAAATATCTTCACTTCTCTCGCTCTGGCCTCTCGAGCATCCATGATTTTAATTGTTCTGCCATTAGTGGCCGTGCTGTCAGTTGCCTGAGTGGCAGTCCCAGGACATCCTTCCCGAACTCCAGTGTATTTCCCTTGGATTTCATGTCTTTAGACACTATTGAAAAACTGTCTCTGATCAAGCTGTCAGTCTTTTGCCCCGTTGTTTCCGTATGCAATTCAGAGTGTTACTTTGTTTAATAACACTCCTGTTAAGTACCCGGTGATGTTTTATTTTAAAGCTGCTGTATAAATACAAGTTCTAATAAATTTCATGGCATTACTGCCCTGGGAATTTCGCTACAGTGAAACAAATTAGTTATGTCCTCAGGAGGTGGAAATAACACATAACATATGTTCTATTCACACTTCGTACCTCATGCTTACCAAGAACGGAACAATCAGTTCTGAAATCTAATGCCAAAAAATGTTCTGTGAGGAGGATGCTGTATCATTTCGGATGTTGGATATTCTTATGTGAGGTGTTGTGTAAAAACTATCCTTATAGTGCAAAGCAGGAGGCTAGAAGAAGCCAGGCAGCATCAGGAGGTGGAGAAGTTGGCATTTCAGGTGTAACCCTTCAGGACTGTGAAGATTGCAATATTTGGGTGCAAATTTGACAAAGCTACATCTTGTAACTTCATGAACGTCATGCATATCTTAGTATCATGGAAGATGGTAGCTCCCTCATGTTTTGATCCTTAATTTATAGGCTAGAATTCTGGTGTTGTATTCTTGGACTGTCACACAATCAATTTCGACCTGTTCTGTTGTTTTTAAATAAGCATGTTGTAAACTAGGATGGATGTTCCATCAGGCACTCGGATGTGCAGTATTAAGATTTATATTTCATATTTAATTGTCAATATTCAATATTCCATTAACAGAAGTTATTGCTTCATTTAGCCCATATGTTAATTTCAAAAGACTAACTTTGACATACTATTGCACGATCTAACTAGAAAGTCGATTTCCTATTTTTGGTACCAGAGAGATTAAGGTTGTGTTAGCTAAGTCCTATTAATTTGTAGCCTGTTAGAATGAAGATAACTTTCTTCTGGAACTTCACTGCAGCTGTGATTGTCATTCTGTCCTAATTAAGCTTCAAATATTAATCATTTTCAGGAAGACCTTTTCTCAAGGGAGAGAAATGTCTGAAGAAAACTAGAAGTTTTATAGTTTCATCATCTTGGTTATTGCAGTGTTAAAAGAACTGTATTTTATAAAATTACTTGGGGATTTGAAATAACCAAGTCTCCAGGTATTAGGAAAAGCCTGATGTTCTCTGTGAATTACTATAAAATATATTTTTAACTGCCCTTGGGCTGCGCACTTCCTCATCGCCAACTCCAGAGTTTTATAAAGTGCAACTGGATAAATTGAAACTGACTTCATCTTTCTTCCATCAATGTGAATTATGATTTCCAGGCTCTCTCCAGAGTATATGGTGATAATTGCATGTTTGCCCCAGGTATTTATGGAACTAACTTGGTGTTGAAGCATGATATGACCCAATAGAGTGTCTCTACTTTTGTCTTCCTACTATTACCTGCTCATAAATTTGTAACAGACTTCATCCAAATCAAATTCTCTATCACTCACTATATTCAGCCAGAAGAGCAAAGTCGATCCTGCTGAGGGCCCTACTATCACCAGTGATCATCAGCTATTTCTATTTATTCCATCTGATGATCAAAATGTAGCTGAGCAAAACGAATAGAACCAAGGTTATGGGCTCTGCAATGTCCTGTCAGTAGTGTGGAATGGGTTGCAAATCAACTGGGCTGCTTTTGTACTGGATTGTGTCAAGCATTTTAAGTGTTTTTAGAACTACGCAAACAGGTGGAGAGTATTCCATTACATTCATGGCTTGTGCCTTGTAGATAGGTGCTTTTGAGAGACTGGAGGTGAGTTACTCACCACAGAATTTCTAATTAGAGTCATGGAGATGGACAACACGGAAACAGACCCTTCGGTCCAACTTGTCCATGCCGACCAGATATCCCAACTCAATCTAGTCTCACCTGTCCCATATCCCTGTAAAACCTTCCTATTCATATACCCATCCAGATGCCTTTTAAATGTTGCAATTGTACTAGCCTCCACCACTTGCTCTGGCTGTCCATTCCCCACACACCACCCTCTGCGTGAAAAGATGGACCCTTGGGTCTCTCTTATATCTTTCCCCCCCTCACCCTAAACCTATGCACTCTAGTTCTGAACTTGCCCACCCCAGGGAAAAGACTTTGTCTATTTATCCTATCCATGCCCCTCATAATTTTATAAACCTCTATAAGGTCACCCGTCAGCCTCCGACGCTTCAGGGAAAACAGCCCCAGCCTGTTCAACCCCTCCTTATAGCTCAAATCCTCACCCCCGGCAACATCCTTGTAAATCTTTTCTGAACCCTTCCAAATTTCACAACATCCTTCTGATAGGAAGGAGACCAGAATTGCATGCAATATTCCAAATGTGGCTTAACCAATGTCCTGTACAGCCGCAACATGACCTCCCAACTCCTGTACTCAATACTCTGACTGATAAAGGAAAGCATACCAAACGCATTCTTCACGATCCTATCTACCTGTGACTCCACTTTCAAGGAGCTATGAACCTTCACTGCAAGGTCGCTTTGTTCAGCAACACTTCCTAGGACCTTACCATTAAGTGTATAAGTCCTGCTAAGATTTGCTTTCCCAAAATGCAGCACCCCACATTTATCTAAATTAAATTCCATCTGCCACTCCTCATCCCATTGGCCCATCTGATCAAGATCCTGTTGTAATCTGAGATAACCACCTTCGCTGACCACTATATCCAATTCTGGTGTCATCTGCAACCTTACTAACTGTACCTCTCATGCTCACATCCAAATCATTTATACAAATAATGAAAAGTAGTGCATCCAACACCGATCCTTATGGCACTCCGTTGGTCACAGGCCTCCAGTCTGAAAAACAACCCTCCACCACCCTTTGCCTTTTATCTTTGAGCCAGTTCTGTATCCAAATGGTTACTTCTCCCTGTATTCCATGAGATCTAACCTTGCTAACCAGTCTCCCATGAGGAACTTTGCCGAGCGCCTTACTGAAGTCCATATAGATCACGTCTACCGCTCTGCCCTCATCAATCCTCAATTACTTCGAAAAACTCAATGAAGTTTGTGAGACATGATTTCCCACGCATAAAGCCGTGTTGACTATCCCTAATCATTCCTTACCTTTCCAAATACATGTACATCCTGTCCTTCAGGATTCCCTCCAACAACTTGCCCACCACCGACGTCAAGCTCACTAGTCAATAATTCCCTGGCTTGTCCTTACCACCCTTTTTAAACAGTGGCACCACGTTAGCCAACGCCCTGTCTTCTGGCACCTCACCTGTGACTTCCCACGCATAAAGCCGTGTTGACTATCCCTAATCATTCCTTACCTTTCCAAATACATGTACATCCTGTCCTTCAGGATTCCCTCCAACAACTTGCCCATCACCGACGTCAAGCTCACTGGTCAATAATTCCCTGGCTTGTCCTTACCACCCTTTTTAAACAGTTAGCCAACGTCCTGTCTTCTGGCACCTCACCTGTGACTACCGATGATGCAAATATCTCAGCAAGAGGCCCAGCAATCACTTCCCTAGCTTCCCACAGAGTTCTAGGGTACACCTGATCAGGTCCTGGGGATTTATCTACATTTATGTATTTCAAGACATCCAGCACTTCCTCCTCTGTAATACGAACATTTTCAAGATGTCGCTATCTATTTCTCCATATTTTATATCTTCCACGTCCTTTTCCACGGTAAACATTGATGAACAATACTCATTTAGTATCTCCTGCGGCACCGTACAAAGGGCGCCTTGCTGATCTTTGAGGGACCCTATTCTCTCGCTAGTTACCCTTTTGTCCTTAATGTATTTGTAAAAACCCTTTGGATTCTCCTTAGCTCTATTTACCAAAACTATCTCATATCCCCTTTTTGCCCTCCTGATTTCTCTTTTAAGTATACCCCTACTTCCTTTATACTCTTCTGGGGATTCACTCGATCTATCCTGTTTATACCTGATGTGCTTCTTTTTTCTTAACCAAACCCTCAATTTCTTCAGTCATCCAGCATTTCCTTTACTTACCAGCCTTTCCTTTCACCCTAACAGGAATATACTGTCTCTGGATTCTCTGTCTCATTTTTGAAGGCTTCCCATTTTCTAGCTGTCCCTTTACCTGCGAACATTTGCGCCCAATCAGCTTCTGAAAGTTCTTGCCTAATACTGTTAAAATTAGCCTTCCTCCAGTGTTAAGCCCACTGCTGATTGTAAGTTAGATAAATAAGCTGGGTTTTTGGTATATGGGGCATAACTTTAAAATTTAAGGTTATCTTAAAACTGGGAAATGTCAACTAAGCAAGCTTGGGTGAAATTGACACTGACCCTTGCATATGAAGTTTAATGCAGGAACATGTGAAGCAATTCATTTAGATAGAAGGAATGAGAAAAGTCTACATATAAAGATAAAAGGTGCAGTTTTAAGGTGGATGTGGAAATGGAGACATGAAGACTTGTGTACACACCATTTGAAGTTAGCAGGGCAAGTTGACATGGTTGTGACAAAAGCACCTGTCAAAGTTCTCTTTACAAAGGGATACAGAGAACAAAAGTAGGGAAGTTGCATTTAGTCTCATGAAGTATGAGTTTATACCTTAGTTGGAATAGTTTGTTTTTAATCATTCATGGAATGTGGACGTTGTTGGCTGGGCCAGCATTTATTATCCATCTCTAATTGCCTTGAGAAGGTTGTTGTGAGCTGCTTTCTTGAAAGTCCATTTGCTATAGCTAGATTTCTCAGTGCCTTTAGGGAGGGAATTCCAAACTTCTGTCCCTGTGGCTCCAAAAGAAGGTTGATCTGTTTTGAAGACAGGATGGTGAGTGGCATAGAAGGGAACATGCAGATGGTAGTGTTTCAATGTATCTGCTTCTAGATGATAGTTTTGTGTTTAGAAGGTGCTGTTCAAGGGGTTTTGTTGAATTTCTGTAGTGCATTTGTAGATAGTATACACCGCTGCTACTGAACGTTGGTGATGGAGGGAGGGAATGTGGATGTCATGCAGGCAGTGTTGTCCCGGATGGTATCAAGCTGCTTTGTGTTGTTGGAGCTGCAATTATCTCGTCAAGTCAGGAAAATTCCATCAAGTGTTGTAACATGTGAATTACAGATAGTGGACAGGCTTGGAGGAGTCGGGAGCTGCACAGTTCCTGCCTCTGGTTGGCTTTTGGAGCCATAGTATTTATATCATTAGCCTTGTTAAGTTTTCATTCAATGGTAGGCCCCCAGGGATGGTAGTGTGGGAATTAGTGATACTGTTGAATGTTTCAGCATCTGAGGAAAGGTTTGTGCATTTCATTTTCTGCAGAAGAGATTTACCAGGATAGAATCAATGATGAGGATCTTAAGTTTCATGGAAAGATAGGAAAACCTGGGACAGCTCCTCTTAAAGCAAGAAAAGAAAATGAGACGAGATTCGGAGAGGTATTCACAGTCATGAATAGTTTCAGGACAGTAAATTGGGATGAACTTTCCAGTGGCAGTAAGGTGATCAGATAAGGATTTGAGATGATGGACAAAGGAACTGGAGATGGTGTCTGAGGAAACATTTCTTTACTCACCACAAAAAGTAGCTTTGGGTAGAAAGGTGGAATTGGAAAAAATACTTCAGAAAAATTCCTCCATACCTTTGAGGAAAGAATAGGAGAGCAAGACCTCACTTTTGGGGTCTAAGATATTCAACGTATAAGTACTAAAGCACAGAAAGCTGTGTGTCTTCCTATTGTGCTGCATCATTTGACAATTCTATGCATTATTAATTGTAATTACATTCAAGCAGCTAGAGATCATTTTGATCCTGAAGCCTATTCAGCCATTTTGTAACTGTGACTGATCTAGGCCTACCACTTCATAGCTGCCACTGAGGAGCCTATGCACAGCTCCTCTGACAGTCTTAAAACCCTTTTTCTATTTCTTACCAAAGAAGGGTTTTCCTACTACTTGCTTAGGTTTTATTTATATCATTTTATTAAGCATTAGTAGGGTTTTACCCATAATAATTAATGTTAGTCCATGCCCTCTTCTATTTTCCCAATTTTCCTGCACATCTTCTTTAATCTGGTATATTTAATTATTATTCCTGACCACCTTGCAGACATGAAACTCAGTAACAGTTAATGTTGTCATACCTTTAAGTCAGGTTTGTGATTGTAATCTGTTCAGTTTGTTCTTTGTGCTGTACATTTATATAAAGAATGCTTACTTGGGCCACATGCTGTACCCTGTCCACCTCCTCGGTTTTACTTGCACGTTTTTTATAAACTCAATTACTTTGCATTCTTTTAGTCTTTGTTGACCTCCAGTGCATAAAACACAACCTGTGTTTTATGTCACTCCCTTTGTTTGCTTATTTTTGGACTAATTTAAATTACTTACCCAATTCTATGTGCAAATATTTCTTAATTTATGCAGCCAACCTTGAAAGTAGACTTCATTTATTTGCAGGTGTAACCAACTGTTTATACTGCAAAGGCTCATTTCCATATGCAAATTCTAATTGAGGGAAACATTTGCCATATGTACCTGTTGGCTTTATGAAATAAAGGTTAAATATAGGGTTTTAAAATTGATATTGTTTAATATAACAGTAAAACATTTTATTGATGAAGGTTTCCTCTGAGGTAATGTAATAAATCATTAAAAATCATAATTGCTTTGACTTCATTTGCAAAGCATTTGTAACAAACAAGACAAATTACTGACAAGAATACCACTAAGGTTTGGTCTAGTAGCCATCACACAGATAGATAGCTACATGGTAAACAAGGTTGCGATGTAGGCTAACCTAATTACAGAAAAGATGTGGTCAGTCTATTACTATTTCCATCAGGAAAAAAAAGGATTTTAGCCCAAAAAAGCAGGATGTTAAAATCATTCTGAAGTGAGAAAAGGCAGAACACAGCGGTGGGTGTAATTTATAGGCCCTCCCCAATGGTAATCAAAGAATTGGGCATGGTAGGTGTCAAGAAATTAAAGGAACATTTAGAATGAGGGTAATACAATAATTCTTATTATAGGCTGGGCTAACCAGATTGGTAAAAGTGGCTTGGAGCTGAAAATGTGTTGCTGGGAAAGCGCAGCAGGTCAGGCAGGATGCTGCCTGACCTGCGCTTTTCCAGCAACACATTTTCAGCTCTGATCTCCAGCATCTGCAGTCCTCACTTTCTCCTAAAAGTGGCTTGGAGGACAAGTTTATGGAATGCATAATGCAGTTTTCTAAAAGAGTAAATTGAGAAAGCAACTGGGGAAAATGCTATTTTAGATTGGCTATTGTCCAGTGCAATAGAGCTCATACAGTAGTAACAACACCGTACAGGAGGCGGTTATTTGACCCATCATGTCTGTGCTAACTCTCTGAAGAAGCACTTCAGCAAGTGCCACTTCCCTGCCTTTTCATAGTTCTGCACATTGTTCCATTTTAAATAATAATCAAGTTCCCTTTTGAATCCCTCACTTGAACCCAGCTCCACCACACACTCGGGCTGTACCTTTGAGGTCTTGACTACTTGCTGCGTTTTTTTAAGAAAAAATTAATTTCATGCCACCCAATTCTCAAATGAGAAGGGTTTCTCCTTAAGTACTTTATCCAGTCCCCTCAGGATTTTGAATTACTGTTAACATATGTCCTCTCAACTGTCTCTAAAGTAAACAGTCCCAGTTTCTTCAATATATTTACATAACTGAAGTTTCTCGTTGTTGGAACCATTCTTGTTAATTTGACTTTACCCTTTCTAATGCTTTCACATCCGTACAAAAGTGTGACACGCAGTCTGCAATGCTGAGTAAGTGTTTTATACAGGCTTAATTATCTTTCTTGTTTTGTACTGTGTCCCTAATGATAAAGCATAGGATTCTGAATGCTTCATTAAATGCTTTTGCAAGACCACTCCACACCCCATTACACCTTCCCATGCAATTGCAGATGGTGCAACATTTGCCTTTCAACCTCCTCCCACCTCATTACATAAGCTTCCAGGCACATCTTCCAGTTGAAGACCTGCTCTTCACTCTATCTAGTCAACTGTATTTGTTGCTCACAATGTGGTGGTCTCCACATTGAGTTGACCACTTTTGAGGAACACCAATGTTCTGTCCATAGAACTGACCATGCACTTCAGTTCCCTGGCCTACATCTCTGTCTCAGCCTTTCTGCAGTGCTCCAGTGAGTCTCAACAGAAGCTGGAAAAACAGCTACTCATTGTCCTTTTGGGGACCCTGCTGTCTTCAGGGTCAATTTCAAGTTCAATAATTTTAGAATATAAGCCCTCGTTGAGCCACTTGCCGCAGCCAGGCCCTGTCATGGTACAGGCTTTTTTTTTAGCATTGTCATATAGTCCCTATTATCAGCTTTTCTCTTTCCCTGGTTTACCATCATCTATCCCTTTGTCTGTGAACTGTCTGTGTCTGTGTGTGTGTGTGTCTCTGTCTCTCTGTCTGTGTGTCTCTCTGTCTGTCTCTGTCTGTCTGTCTCTCTCTCTCTCTCTCTCTCTCTCTCTCTCTCTCTCTCTCTCTCTCTCTCTCCCCCTCCCCACCTCTTCAGTGGATACGCCACTATTTTCTAGTTATATTCAGTTCTGAAGGAGGGCTATGGGACTCAAAACATCACTCTGCCTTCTGTCCACCAATCCTGTCAAATGTGCTGAGTTTCTACAGCAATTTGTTTGTGTTTCACATCTTCAGTATTGTTTTATCTAATTTTCATGACGGCTAATATTTGGCTCAGCAGCTGAATCTGTACACACTTCAGCACAGTTTTTGAGATCGGAACAGAAATTCTGTGCAAATTTAAGTCCACATCTTTGGAGCTTAAATAGTGTATTTGTAGTTGAACACACCTCATCTTTCTGAGGATTAATTTGTACAGTTGCTATTTATGCCACTCTGAAAGTGGTTAATTGCCTGAAGTGTTTTGAAATGAGGTTGACAAAATAAGATGCAGTTTAAATGCATTCTATTGTAATAATCCTCATTGAATGAACCTGACAGGGAGGGGAAAAATTAGTGTTGCTTTGCCTCAAATCCTGTCATCATTGATTTACAAGGCTTTTGAATTCAGGCACAATCTCCATATCTTTGACAGTTAGTGTCCTGAATTCAGTCATCAGATTTGAACTGATGATTCATGATTTCTTCCCTGACCATTATCCTGTTCTCTCTTTCTTGTCAAGTGCAGTGACTAATGTTGATGTAAAGTGCCATGGGCACAGTTAGTCCTCTTGTTCCTCACCTGAATGAGCATTCTGTGTGTGCAGGCTTCAGTGGAGAGTGTTGGCAGATGGGTCACAGCTGAGCTTGAATCTATCCTTGTTCAACATCACACTTAGATCTTCCAGCAGGTGTCGCTGCGCAGTGGCCAGGTGTGGGAGTTACTCTGACTCCTTCATAACACTGCAGTACTGAAGCCAATTGTAATACACTCCGAGCTGTGTCGGCTTACAAGAATCAATATTGATGCCATTCTGGATTGTGTGGTTCAGTTTTGCTCTTTATTATTCTCTGTGGTATAGAAGAACCTGGTAGATGATTTGTTTTCTCTGCCAGTTATGCATTTGAGTGTCATGACCTCTCCAAGTGCTGATGATGCTTAAGTAGATTTTTAAGAGTGACTTCACTGCTTTTGATGCTCTCAAATGAGCACGATAATTATTTATGTTGCTGGCAAACAACTTTAATTTTATTGAAAAACTTTTGTGTTTTGACGCAATTGGACTGATACTGGATAACTGGATTCTTCTAGCCAATAGGTAAACAGCACCATTGACTTAGTTTGTGATGGAGGTTGATGTGCAATTGGAAGGATAATTATGCTAACCAGGATAAAGTCTCCCTCATTTTTTTTTTAGCAGTCTAATTCCATGATATTTAGGTAGCCTTGTGTAAGTTCAAGACCTCTTTTGTTTTTGTGAAAGCTCATCTTATGATTGAAAAGCACTAAACTAGGCAAGGTCTTGTTGATCTTATTCTAGCCTGAGCAGATGACATTGCCAGCTTTTCGATGAGGTGTTTACCTGGCTGCTCCACTGACCTGTTTGGAAAGGTCAAGAAGAGCAGCAGAGTGCTCCCAATATCCTCAGTAACACTTTTTTTTATTTTTGGTTATTTTTCTCAGTGCTGTTTATACGGGATTTTTGTGTAATTTTAAAGCCAGACTTTCAGTGCAACAGTAAGACCATAAGATTTAGGAACATGAGTAGGCCATTTGGCTCTCGAGCCTGCTTCTCCATTCAATAGGATCATGGCTGATCCACCATTCCTCATGTCTACTTTGCATTTTCCCTGTAACCCTTGATTATCTGCTGCACCTGATTCCCCTACTGTTCAAGAATTTATCTTTCTCCATCTTAAATATATGCACGGACTCTGCCCCCACAGTTCTGTATGGCAAGGAGTTCCAAAGACACTCACCTCTCAGACAGAAGAAATTCTCCTCACCTCTGTCTTAAATTGGTGCCCTTTTATTCTGAGACTCCCCCCTGTGGTCCCAGGTTCTCCCATTAGGTGAAATATCCTGTTAGTATTAACCCTGTCAGGCCCTTTAGAACCCTAAATGTTTCAGTCAATTGTCACACTCTTCTAAATTCCAGTGAGGAAAGAACCTACCTCATAAGGCAGTCACTCTGTTCCAAGGATCATCCTAGTGAAACATCTCTCAACTCCCTCCAATGAAATTATATCTTTCCTTAAATAATAGTGCTTGCAGTACTCCAGATGTGGTCTCACCAGCACCCTGACAGTTGCAGTAAGACGTCCCTACTCTTGTACTCCAACCCTCTTGAAATAAGAGCCAACATTCCATTATCCTTCCTGATTACCTGCTGCACCACTGTGCTACTTTCCTCACTAATAACAGTGGTTTATTGTAAAACAGTGAACAAGTAGTTTATAAGATGTGAATTGTTAGTTATGAATTGTTTTGAGGATGTGAAAGAAGTCATGTTAATTGTATTTGAGTTCTGAATGCTATTAACAGGTGCCTTTTTGATTATCTTTGGGAATTGTTTATGTAGGGGCAGGTTTTATTCCCTGCTTGACACATACAGATTTCTAATGTGCATTCATTTCCTGTTCAACGTATTAAAGGTTAACATGGACCTATTATCATCATTAAATGTGTTGTGGATGTGTGATAATATGACTTTTTTTTTCAAAACTGTACAATCTAAATGTTATCATTCGAGGTTTCTAGATTCTGAAGACGTTTACACCACGTTAACATGCAGTGATTGGCTTAGACTACAGGACAGTATGATATGTCACCCAAAGGTGAATACCTGGTTTTTTTTTGAATGAGAATCCAATTTGCAAGAGCAGAGGTGGAAAGAATAAATGAATATAGCTTGAGAGAGCGAGAGTGTGATGAAAATATACTGTAGCAAATATATTCAATGCTTATACAAATTAGGAGTAAAATGTTTGCAATTAAGCTTCTGAATTCAAAATCTATTTTGCAGGCAAATTATGTAAATTGCCCAATGATTTAAGCAAAACAGCATTTTAACATTTCTTCCAAGAACCACACTATGGCTTAACACCAGACTATGGTATTATTGAGATTTTGGGTAGCAGTTATTTAAATTCTTAGAAAAATCCCTGAGTACCTTTTTTGTACAGTTTTTTAAAAAAAGTCTGGATTTTATTTCATTTTTTGTTTTGGATGAATTCTTAAAAGGAGTTCTGCTGGAGTTAATTGCTGTTCAAATTTGTATCACTCTGACAGGAAATTGATGAAGCTTGTAAGCGGATAAAACGGGAAATTGATGACCTTGGGCCTGAAGTTGGAGATATCAAAATCATTCCCCTTTATTCTACACTGCCACCTCAACAGCAGCAGAGGATATTTGAGCCTCCGCCTCCCAAAAAACCAAATGGAGCCATTGGAAGAAAGGTACAGTGGTTTTGAGGCAATCGTCTATGGCATGCAGAATATGACCGCTTTGCAAACGATTGCTACTATTTGAGATTCTGATGCGATGCATTGTATCTGGAAGCATTGGGCTGCATTGTTTAGTGCTGATATTATGCGGAACTTAATTAGAAGGCCTCTTTAAGTCTGAAGACTGAGCGATCTCTTTTATTCTCCAGTTTAGAATAAAATATGACAAAATAAAGTAGAAGCACCTTCAGATCTTTTAAGATGGATGAAGTTACAAATTACTTTCTCATTTAATAAATAAAAAGACCAATTTTAATATTTCCAGATGATATTTTTTTCTTTTTTGCCCTTTTTGAAAACCGTTTGATTTCCTTGCTTTGATATAGTTACATGTGATGACCACTGTCCTCTGGACTTTGCTGAGTGTTGATAGGCTGGATGCTTGTATTAAATATAATATCTGAGCCCACTCAAGTGTATGCCCGTCATCTATCATTTATGGGCGGCACGGTGGCACAGTGGTTAGCACTGCTGCCTCACAGCGCCAGAGATCCGGGTTCAATTCCCAACTCAGGCGACTGACTGTGTGGAGTTTGCACATTCTCCCCGTGTCTGCGTGGGTTTCCTCTGGGTGCTCCGGTTTCCTCTCTCAGTCCAAAGATATGCAGGTCAGGTGAATTGGCCATGCTAAATTTCCCATGGTGTTAGGGGTAGGGGTAAATGTAGGGGAATGGGTGGGTTACGCTTCGGCGGGTCGGTGTGGACTTGTTGGGCCGAAGGGCCTGTTTCCACACTAAGTAATCTGATCTATCTGTAGTGATGAGGAGCAGAGAACTTGGCTGACAAAATGTTTTGATTGGATGAATGTAGCCAGGTTTTTTTTTCGCACCAATACTGCTGCTCCATTGGTTTCAGATAACTCCGCATTGGACACGTTCTTTCACCTGGAACCTTCGTGCTCCTTATAGCCGAGACTTTATATTTCAGATAGTCTTCAACTTTGTTTTGTTAAGTGGGTCTAGGTCCCATGAATCTCAAAATAAGTTAATATACAATTATGGCAAGTGATTAGGAAAACAAATGGAGCATTAGCATTTATTGCTGGGGAATAAAAATTTGGGAAGTTTTAATGCAGCTCTACAGTACTTTTACAAGATTACATCTGAACTACTACGTGCAGTTTCAAATGTATTTGAAAAAGGATGTAACTACATTTATAGTAGTCGTAGTAGTCGTTCAGAGCAGATAATTTGTCTCGTTCTGGAGATAAGGGTTTACCTATGGGGAGATGGGGCAGAGTAGGCCTCCATCTGTTGGAGTTTGTAAGGATGAGAGATGATCGTATTGAAATTTCTAAGATCCTGAAGTGTCATAAAGGCAGATGCTGGGAGATAATTCCTCTTGGACACCTTGCTAGCACTTGGAAACATTACTATCATCCTTGTTAGCTACCATTTGACTTTCTCACATTCTTAGAGATGGATGTAGATTGGTTACCAGCCCTACTATCAATAACCTTTTCCTTCTCCTATGCCCACTTGGTCTTGTGATTTTTTTTTTCTCCTTCATCTGTCCCCTTCCATTTGTTCCCAGGCTTTTTATTAAATGTTTTAGCTTTGTTCTTTTGTACAAGGGTGATTAGGATGATGGCAAAATATCTTTCAGCCTCAGGATCAGTCAATGTCTGAACTCATTAATATTTTAGACTACCCCACGTCAGCTAAGAACTCTGACAAGTTCCAACTTGGTCTGAATCTTGGCACAGAGTGTGTGTGGAGAAGAGACTCTACTGTATCTGCATGGTGCAGTGAACTATTTCTAATACTTGTTTTTTTCATCATTAACACTTGTGTATCACGCACAGACAAGTTGAAAGGTTCACAGTTTGCTGTGGCTTCTGCCATTCATAAATGTAGTTGTCTCCATCAACTGCCTGTAGCATGAACGTAGAAATTGCAATGTTTTTGGCATGTCAGTGAATTTTGGTTTTGTTCATCTTTAATCATCTGACAGCTTGCCTTTTAGTCACAGTGAAACTCAGGTCTAACCTGTATCGAAATCTTCCTCTACTGCTTTTTTATGTGTAATACCTCTGCTTCTGATGCAAAGTACATTAACTAATCAGTTAGCCCTGACCTGCCTGTACATTGATATTGGCTATGTTTCAATGCTTGCAGGTCAGAAACTAAAAATCTAGCAGTGAGAAACTCATTTCCTGAATCCCTTTCAAGAATTGTAGACCAGTTAGTCTAGCATTTTCCTCACTCCCTAATGTTAGGCTATGATTTAAAAATAAAAGTAATAACAGAACATTTGGCAAATTTTAACAGAACAAGACAAAATCAACATGGGTTTATGAAAGTAAAATCGTGCTTAACTAATCTACTGGAGTTTTCTTTTGTGGATCTAACCAGTAGAATAGATAAGGATGTAGAGCAGTTGGATTTCAGGTAGGCTCTTAAGGTCCCATCCAAGAGGTAAGTCGGCAAAATTATAGCACACAGGATTGAGGGTTGTATACTGGCATGGATGGAGAATTGTTAGATAGGGAACACAGTGGCAATAAATGGACCTTCTTCATGAGTAGTGGTGTACCATGGGAGGTCAGTGCTTGGAGCTCCAGCTATTCACCAAATGTAATATTTTCAAGTTGGCTGACAATGCAACACAAGATAGGATTGAGAGTTCAGGAGCAGCAAACTGACCTCAGGAAAATCTAGTAAGTTGATTGTGTGGGCAAGCACATGGCAGATGCAGTATAACATGGATAAATTTAAAGTTATACACTTGTGAAAAAGACATTATTTAAATGGTCATGTTGGGAAAAGTGAAAGTACACCAGTGAAAGTATACAAACAGCTACAGCAAGCAATTAGGAAAATGCTGTTTTGGTCTCCATTTCAAGAGGATTTGAGTTCAGAGTCAGGGTGTCTAACTGCCTTGGTGAGATCATGCCTGCAGTATTCAGTACAGTTTTGATCTCCCTATCTAAAAGGAAATATAAGCACCATATAGTTAATCAGAGGTTCATTAGAGATCATTGGGTATGAGGAGAAAATGGTAATGTGATATTAAGATAGAGGATCACCCATGATCATATTCAATAATAGAGCAGACTTGAAGTGCCAAATGGCCCCGTGCTGCTCCTAGTTTCTATTTTTCTCTCTAAAACCTGTATTCACCAAGGTCCTTAGACAGCTACTTCTAAATCCATGATTACTTCCAATAAAAAGGGCATTTGCACCAACCACTCACCATCATGATGTGTATCACTATTTCTTCAATACCATGTCAAAATCATGGAGCTCCCTCCCTCAAGACATTGGAGGGCTACCTACAGCAAATGGACTTCAGTGCTTCAAGAAAGCAGCTCATCACCACGACCACCCCGCGAGCAATTAAAGATGGGCAATAAGTGTTAGCTCAGCCAGTGATGGCCACATCCCAGAATGAGTAAAACAAAATTTCAGTCATATTTTAAAAAAACAATTTATCATCCCCTTTTAAATCACTCTTAACATAAAAACATCCATCTCTACAATATTTCAACTTTTTTTTGAATTTGCAGCTCTTCTAAACACTCTCTGACTCTTGACTTTAGTATTGCATTGATTTTTGTTTTATTCAGTCAGGTCTGTGTGTTGCCGGCTTATCAAGATTAATTGCATTTCCCTAGTTGCCCTTGAAGGTGATGCTGAGCATAGAATTACATACAATGTACCACTTGAAAACATGTTATTTGAGCCAGCGTAGCTCTGTGAGTGCTTATAATTAAGAGCCTCCTCCCATTCTAAGTGCCTTACTTCCAACTTTTCAGAATACCTTTATTCCTTTTTCCCTTGTGTATGCAAAGGTTTTCTTTCAAAGCATCTAAAGACCTGCCCCATCCAAGCCCATTCATAATTTTATAAAATAGAGTTTTATAGAGGACTCTTTGCATTATATTTTCATGCGAAATGAATATTTTCATCCTCCCTGATAGCAGTGCAATCTTTCAACTCTGGAGTAGCCCTGTAAATCACTTATTTTTTTGGTTTTGCATTCTTTCCGGTGCTTCCAGAACAGAATAGTTATTCCTAGCTTTGGTCTGATTCTGGTACTCTATAAGTGTAATAGGATATCTCTACTTTTGTTAAGATTTTACCTGTAGAAATAAATCCCAATCCTTTGCTAGTGTTTTTTGATTGTTTTGCTAGCCTGCCCTCTGGGCCATTAACAGCAGCAGAATTGTGCTTGAACGATGACCATGAATCGTTGTTGAATTCCATCTGATTCCAAACCCATCTGACTTGCTAATATCCTTTAGGGATGGAAGCTGCTACCCTTACCTGGTCTGGCCTACATGTGACTCCAGACCAACTGCAATGTGGTTGACTTTTAACTGGCCTCTGGGCAGTTAGGGATGTACAATAAATTCTGGCCTAGCCAACAAAACTCTTCATCCTGTGAATGAATAAGAAAGCAGTGTGTGCTATCTACAAAAGGTGCTGTAGAAATTCACCAAGGCTCCTTAGCACCTTCTAACCCATGACCATGTTCACTTTGACAGATGAGGGCAACAGATACATGGGAAACCCACCACCTGCAAGTTCTCCTCCAAGCCCCTTACTATCCTGACTAGGTGGGAAATATATCTCTGTTATTTCTGTGTTGTTGGGTCAGAATTGAGGAATTCCCTCCATAAGGATATTGTGGGTCAGTCTACAGCATGTGGACTGCAGCGGTTTAAGCAGGCAACTTGCCATCAGCTTCTCTCGGCACAACTAGGGACTGGCAATAAATGCTGGCCAGTCAGCAATGGCCATGTCCTGTTGAGCGAATGAGAAAAGATTGCTGCTTTTAGTCTTTTGTTTGCCTGTATACCTAGATCCCTTTTTTGATCACATTGTCTCTTTTTTTTAAACCAAGGCCTTGTTGATGTTTATTTTACCAGATGAATTTGTCTCTCATTTATCTACATTCCCATGTCCCTTTTAATACCAGCTGATTACTGACTGAAAGCTAGCAGAACTAATTTACTATTTTAATTTTTTTAGTTAGTTACTAAAATTTGTCATGATTTTTAACACCTCGTGACTGTTCTACAGGATTTCCTTGTGTTGTCTCACCATCAAAGCAAGATGACCAAAGAAAATACGTTAATGGCCCATTACCCACATAATGCCTCATTATGGACCAGACCAAAACACCTCAAAATACATTGAGATAGTCTAGACCCTAGCTTTTACTTATTTGAAAGCTAAATGTCAGGCATTAATGTTCCAGATGCAATTCGATTGGTCAAACAATTGACTTTAAGCAAAACACACTTTATTTTTACACTGCAGATAAAATACAGGCAATAAAAGTGAAAACATTGGCTTAACTGTAACTCTGTAGAAATGCTAAACTGAATAATATGTTAACTACTAATTAACTGTTCCAATGTAGTAGCATCTATTTAAAAAAAAGCCCTTGGTAAAGGCAATTCACTAAAATTGTCTCACATGCAATTCTAGCAGCAGGAACAGATCCCCAGCTTTTAGCTATAACAGAGAGGAATAGGAGGTTCCACAACCAGCAATTGCAGAAAGCTAAAACTGAAAATCCTGGTTCTGTGGGAGCTTGACCCCACCCATTCAGGCATCTTCTATGGTTCAAACATTTTAAAAATCTACGAGGCATCACAAGCTGTTTACTCTATTGCCTGTGAACAGACTGCTCCATACCGCTGCCTCAGTGTTTCTTAATAAAAAGGACAAAGTACACCCCTTGAAGCCATAGTAAACTGAGAATTGCACATGTGCTTTAAGCAACTTTATCAACCTGTCTCACCTTTTAGAAGATTTATAAATCTGAATTCCACAATCTCTGCTTTCTTTTGAAAACTGCAGTATATTAAAACAGCCCTCTGATTATTCACCCTCGTTAAACAAACTGCTTCCCATTCCTCCAGGGTCGTTCTTCATGTGGATTCTATCTGCTTGTCCTTAAGGGATACTATTTTGGGAAATCTGTGCTCAAAAATCTTAGATATAAAAACAGCAAACTCATTGTATTTTGTCTGATAACTAAACCCTTAATTGGAAATGGAATTGGATGTTGCTGCTGTGAGAGACGTAATTTTAGATAAAATGTATTTTTAAAGCTTCTGTAGTGACGCTCAGGCTGAGGAGGAGCTACCACTGACAGGAAGGCATGGAAGTGCAGAAATTGAATACATGTGGTTTTGAGGGTGGGGCAGGGGGCCATGTTATAGGTGGTTGTGAGTAGAATACAGTTGGGTCCTGTGTAGTGATAAATGTTTCTTTTAAAAATAGTTTGAAGATTGAAGAACCCAGGCATCTCCACCCTAGTGTACTGTATGGGAGTGAGAGTTTTAAAGTCATTACATGGGTATGCATGGCTCTCTGAAAGCTGCATTTACGATCTGGTTTCCCTGTGATGGTGGTGATTGGTCTCCTCTTTGAAATTCGGCTGTCGTTAGGGTGACGGTAAGTAATTATGTACAAGTCACCATGGCCGGTGGTTTGGAAGCTATGATATTCCTGTGCTTGTCTTCCTTGATAAAGGTTGCAGGGCCTGAGAAGGTGCAGGTGAAAATAAACTTGGTGGTTTGTTCCAGTACATTCTGGAGAGTGCACTCGATATTACCTTATTGTGCGTCTGTGTGTAGAACTGCAGAGTGAATCAGCAACTGGAATGCTGATCAGGTCAGTAGACACCCAAGTTGAATGAAACAAACCTATTGTCTATTGTTAGTGAAACTCTGGTGTGGGCCTTGCAGCCGACACAGATGGTTTACGTTGCTACTGAGCCCACTTTGTAGCCAGCATTTTGATATGTCTGGTACAGTTGGGCTCCCTAAGGTTAGCCTTGATGTCAGTTATTGATTCTGCAACATGGTGCTGTTTGTTTTTTTTTAATGGTGATAGTTTACCCTTTTTAAGCAAACCTCAATTATTTTGCACTTAGGTGGTGCAAATGTTACTTGTCATTATAGGAAACATTGCAAAGGTTGATAGAAGTTTTGAATGAATTGATGTTGGATAAGGTTAAGATTTTAATCTGGCACTGAGATATTTATTGTCCCAAGTGTAGTAATAGGAGTTAGGCTCCTTAATCTTGATCAATTATAATTTTGTAAAATTCTTGAGGTAGAGGCTAAATGGCTTTCCTGTAATTCTATTTGTTGCGTGTTGTCTTTGCACTGATGTAGTCTGCATTATTATCAGAGAGGTTGTAAATCGAATTGAACATTACAGTTATGAGTGAAGAGCTTCCATATCAAAAGGAAAGTCATAGAACAGTAGGAGCTGATTGTTCCAAAGTTGCTTTCTCGAGGATTCCCTGAAGTGGAGCGATGGGCTGTGATGACTGACCTTGCACGACTGCAGCTAGTTTCCTTTCTGCATTAGTATGCTGGCAACAGCAGAGCTTCAAGTTCTATCTATTGTCTTCAGTTTTGGGGCTTCTTGGTGCCATAGTTGATTGAATGGAGTTATGATGCTTAAGGGAATTGCTCTGGCTATTCTCGTTTATTTGGTTTTGTAGATATTTTATAATCTATCTGTTCAGTGATGTTATTACACACTTCGGAACAGGTGGGATTTGAAACTGGGTCACCTGGCTCAGAGTTAGGGGACATTACCAATGGGCTACAAGAGTCCCTCCGACTGAAGGCAAACAATACTGTTATATCCATATCGGGATCAAGTTGCAGTGAAATATGGAACCAAATAATTTTGTCAAATGTGTGAGTGCTAGAGAATTTCTATGTAGGTAACATCTACAAGCTATCATATGAATGGTGCTGATAGTCCCAGCAACTGTTAGTTGTTAATATTCTCACTTCTGAGCTACAGGTTCCAAGTTCAAGTTGCATTTTGGGGCTTGAGAAGGTTGGCACTCCAGCAAACTATTAATGGAGCATTGTACTGTCAGAAGTGCTGACTTTCAGATGTGACATTAAACTGAGGTCCTGTCTATAACCTCACTTCAGAAATGCTTCATTGGCTGTGAAGTACTTTTGAGATGTCTGGTGCTAAATAAATGCAAGCCTCTCGTTACTGACCGCTGCCTATCCGCCCCTCTCAATATATTAATTTTTTTATTCATTCACAGGATGAGGATGTCACTGGCTAGGTTAGCAATTCTTGCCCATTTGTAATTGCCCAGAGGGCAGTTAAGAGTCAACCATATTGCTGTGGGTCTGTGTAGTCCAGATGAGGTAAAGATGGCAATTTCTCTCCCTAAAGGACATTAGTGACCCAGATGGGTTTTTCCGATAATTAATAACAATACACCCCTAATCCTAGATATTTATTGAATTCAAATTCCACAGTCTGCCATGGCAGGATTCCAACCTGGATTCCAGGAACGTTACCAGGATCTCTGGATTAACAATTCAGTGATAATACCAATAGCTTCACCTCTCTAATTACATTTATCCTGTGTTTTGTGAATGAGACAATGGGTCATTTTCCCCATTGTTGTTGTCATTAGTTGCAATGAAATAGAATGTTCATGATGCTGATCAGACCCGATGGGCTGAATGGCCTAGTTCTGCATCTGCTGCTCCATCTTAGTTATTATTTGTTCGCAGGTCATCTTTAACCTTTAAAGTTGAAATAATATTAGAGGCATAGCTGCAGCCAGATCATAACTTGATGAAATCAGCAAAGCTAACTGCCACTGGCATCTCGAGTGGTGGGGTCCCTTGGAGGGGTCACTGTAGAATTTCCCACTTTGCATTTCTGACTGAAGATCCTTGCAGGATCATTAGTTTGCCCACTCCCGTGGGTTATTGATAGACTGGTCACAGAGCAGCCTCCTTTATGTTGCACTATTCTTGTCTGACTATTCTGGATCTGCTGAACTGTGTCTGTTCAACAGCAGCATGCTGTTTTCTCACCAAACCAGTTGTTCAGTGCAAGGTCTGGGCTGGTCTTGGTCCAGGCATGCATATGTACATCTTGAGGTTAGAAATTAAAGTGTTACTTGCTTCTGCTGATGGGTCATGCTGCCTCAGAGTTTCCCAGTTTATCTGCTGTTGGGATGTCTTATATCCTCAAAGCACCATGTTAATGCAATTGGTATCTCACTTGGCATGGCAGCTGTGATAGTGGGTGTTTTCTACTGTGGTGACGAGACTTGATCTTCACTGGGACTGTGCTACTTACTCTAAACCACCATTGATATGAAATGGATAAGCAGGGCAAGAATGAAGGCAAGTAGCCTTTTCTTTCATTTTGGCCCCCTTACAGTATTTTGTCTTGCAGGGCTCAGACAGCTTGGTGTTAGTTTTATTGAGTGCTCTTGATAAACATAGAAGTTCTTCACCCAAAATACATTCTGTTCCTTTAGTTCTCTCTGTGAATTTTCACATAATCCACATGAGTTTTAACTGATATGTTGGTTTGGTTGCTGGGAGTTAGTGGGATATTTCAGTTAGGTTTTTGGCCTGTAGCAATGGGAGTCAGGTCGTGTGTTCACGATTCCCAGGCCATGTGTGGTAATATTTGTCTCTTTACTCTCTCCTATTCCTGAACTCTGAAAGGCTCGGCTCTGCTTGGAAATATTATGAAGCAGTCTGTGAATGTAGCAGAGTAGTATGGTTCTCTGAAATTGGTTATATCAAGCTGCTGCTTGTATTCTGTAGGAAAACTTTCACATTTAATGCCCAGAGGTTAATGCAAAGAATGTTGGCAATTGGACTGGGCTGAGTTCAACTCTTGTCATAATCCAATGCTGAAGTTGCTATTGACTGGTCTACAACTTATTTAGATTAGATTAGATTAGATTACTTACAGTGTGGAAACAGGCCCTTCGGCCCAACAAGTCCACACCGACCCGCCGAAGCGCAACCCACCCATACCCCTACATTTACCCCTTTACCTAACACTACGGGCAATTTAGCACGGCTAATTCACCTGACCTGCACATCTTTGTGACTGTGGGAGGAAACCGGAGCACCCGGAGGAAACCCACGCAGACACGGGGAGAACGTGCAAACTCCACACAGTCAGTCGCCTGAGGCGGGAATTGAACCCGGGTCTCTGGCGCTGCGAGGCAGCAGTGCTAACCACTGTGCCACCGTGCCACCCACCATTTCATTTCTGCTTTTGTAGCAGTGAGTTTTGCAATTTACTAAGCCATTAAGAGTCAACTTATTAATTTCGGAATGGAGTCCTGTTTAAGTCAGTTGCCAGTTCCTTTGCCTGAAGAATAATTAGTACTGTGCGCAGAAGAGGTGAAGGTATTTAGTCATCTGTCAGAATGATTTGAAGGCTTCACTGCAGGTTACCTTTTAAGTGCTATGTTTACTAAAATGGTAATGTGGACTTGGAAAATACAGGCTGGCTTAACCATGGAAATAATATTTGTGAAGACAGCAATAAGTCTTATGTTGGGTTGAATCATAGCGAACGTTAAAGGGTTTGCATTTTTTCCAAAGGATTAAAAGCCTACTAATGACAGCACATGATTATTTATTGATAATCATGCATAACTCTGAAAGTTCGAACTCTGAAGCAGTGGTCTCTGCTTGCTTAAATTGCAGTAAAATAAGTATTTCTTCTTATTAAAGAAGGTTGCTCGTTTGGGAGTGTGAATTCTCTCAGCATGTTAAAACCTTAGCTGGCTGTTTCATACACAGATTTATACTCCGTTGCAGACTAAGCATTCTCTTTTATGCTGGAGGTTTCTCATCTATTTTGAAGGAAATTTTCAAACTTTATCAAATAGACATGCAAGCTTTTGGGAATAAGAGGGATCCAGAGATTAGTCCCATGTGTAAAAGGCACACAACTGAATATTTTAATGTTTAATCAGAGCGCAGCTGAGTCATATATCTAAATCTCATGGCTCTTTTACTTTAGAGAGTCGAGTGGTATTTATGGAAAATTCATGTGATTATTGACGCAAGGATACATTGGGTTAATCTCTTTCCGAGTTTTGAATGTCTGCTCATTTCTCTCTGTGTCACAACTACATTTACCAGCAGCTTGTAATGCAAATGTTTAAAAATTCACTCTGCATCATGTATATCTTTCAAGATGAATGCCAAGTGTTTAAGTGAGCTTTATTATAGACTGTTAATTTAGGTAGATTTATGGAACCTACCCAACAACATGCAATCTTGATACTAATTGATTTCTGAAAACACTTATTTGTGTTGAGGAGAATGCTATTTAAATTTAAACAGTATTTTCTAATTATCCAGCTGAAAGTAAATGTTTAAATGTTCCAGAATAGCGAGGGAAAGGAAAGTAGGGAAATGACTAAAAGAATTTTTAAAAAATTAACTGAAGGTCTTTGATTAGAGCCATTGAATTAATATTCAAAATGGATACTGGCTAAAAATATGTTAAAGGAATTCTCAGTTAAAATTACTGTGTTCTTGGCAAAAACACTGATTTACAATCAAACCATATGCTTGGTATACTGAGAACAGAAGTACTGACAGGAATTAATGGAAATGCTGATTAAGTGTTTTCTATTTCTGATCGTGCTTTTCCCCCTGGCCATTTACTCGTGTGGTGTTGACTACTAACGTGGATACAATTTCAAAGGAACTGGCTCATTGACCAGGACTTTGCTAGAATAGGCATTATGGAGTATTAATCAGTCAGCAGGTTGTACAGTACTGACGGTGTTATAGCCAATGTAAATCTATTTTTTGCCACTATGCTCTTGTGTTCAGTATTCAGAAATGTTACTAGAGTATGATGAGGAGCAAGAATCCCAATATCATTTCCCTCCTTAATTAAGAGATGGCAAGATCAACCCTGACTCTCTGGCCAGCTGATTGATTCAGATTCATTTATTGCCAGTGGAATCTGGAGATTTTCTAGCTAAGTTATTAACTGAACAAACTCATTGAGTGCTGCAGATTTTGTGGGTCGTTCTGTGTGCTTTGCAGTAATTTAGTCTGTCTACTTTCAACCACTGCTTCTTGTCTGTTGAGAAAATGGAAACTATTATCTCTGGTTTCTGTTATAAATTCATTTCTAGTCAACGAATAATGTTTGATAAAACTCCTGTGCAGAGGCATGAGAAATTTTACGACATCAAAGGTGCTATATAAATGCAATCATTTGCTCTGTTGGGTTGTTTTGGAAACCAGGATAGTGGTGGTACTGAAGTCATCTTGTAGATTTCTTGTAGATGACTTTGATGTGTTTATAGTGAGATTTGAATTTGCTTTGCTTTAATGAATGAGTACAATGTAGAAATTTGTGCCTGTACTTGCATTATTATAGTTGCTAATCATACAAAGTGGGATCTTTTCAATTCAAGCTTGTAAATTATGATCCTCTAATATGTTTCATGTAAGGTTTAAGCATCCTTCCAGGAATTTTGAGTCTCAATTGCAAGTACCCTTTGGGCACTTTGTTTTAAGGGAAATACCTCGAGCTCTGCCTTCCCTAGTATTTTGTCTGTGCTCACCATCAGCAGCTCTGTATACTCAGCAGTCTGTATGGTAGCTTTCCAATTGATCTTGATGGTGAGCAGCATCCCTGCCACGGAACTATTTCTCCCTTTGTCTATGTGAAGTGAAACTGAAGGACATCAAATGGCTGCACAGACTATGGACGTGTAGATTATACAGCACAGAGTAGGTGCTGCCTCTGTCTGCAGCCAATTGTGCTGACTCTTGGTAAGAATGATCATCTTAGTCCCATTCTCTTACTGTTTTCACCTAAAGCCCTACAAATCGTATGGGTTCTTCATTTTCTCCCATTTAGTCTTGCAGCATGCTTTCCAACAGAGTTGTAAATGCAGCAAACAAACTGTTGAAATGACATTTCATAATTTAAAAAACATTGAAAATGAGTTATTTGTATGCTAAAGGATGCATGGTATATTTATAGACTGCATCATTCATTTGGGATCTTATTTAACTGTGATGGTGTGTTCAAGTTCATTAACTGATGAGGCCACTTGGATACTGCAGCCTTAGATACTGGTTAAACTAATAAAATGGTTATCTTACGAAGCAGAAAATATTTTCATATAAATGTCATAACTTGGTGAATCAATGTGCGTGCTTGGACTGAACCTGCTGTACAGTAATTGCTATTTCTTAGCAAGCTGCCATGTATGCAAAATTGATGAGAACATCAAGAGCCATGACTGTGCGATGGATGTCTCTTCAGGGTATCTCAAGAAACATTCACTGGCTTTTACTAAACTATGGTCAATATCTTAGTTTGTGCTCTCAGCATCGAGTCAAGCCAGAAAATTATAACTCTGTCAACATGGTCCATATTGTGCAGTCTCTGTCCTGTTGTTAGGTCAGGTTTTGAGGTTTACTCCAAGTCCAAAATAAATTTGCCTTCCAAATTATACACTATTTTCTATTTAATAACAAACAATGAATATCTGTATATTAACAATGGGCAAATAATCTCCAGATTCCAAATGTGCAATTCCTTTATGTTAGCGTTGTAGTTGATACTTGTGGGTGCAATAATATGTGACACATTGATATATTGGAGCAGAGGCTGAGTTTCAACTGGTTTTTGCACCTTACTTTGCCACCAGATGGTTGTAAAACCAATGACAGGATGTTTACTGAATTTTGCCTGCCACCTGTGTACGGGTTGAATAAATTGTTCAAAATTAGTAGTTCAGGCATCATTCCTTGGACAAATCGAGCAAATTTATCATACTCAAGTGCTGATGAAGGGCTCTGGCCCGACACGTCTATTTTCCTACTCCTCGGATGCTGCCTGACCTGCTGTGCTTTTCCAGCAACAACACACCCTCTGCTGTCATCCTCCAGTCCCCAGTAGCACGTATGTTAAGACAGTTGGAGCTCCGAACTGATCTGCGTCAGAGTCTGGGGTTCCAAAATTAAAGCTTGTGACCTCACTTGGGGTCCTGATCTCTCTCCCCCCACCTTGGGGTTCACCTCATCAAGGGGAAATGACACAAAATCAACTGGAAGATAAAACCTAAGGCTTTCCGCTGCTCAGCGAGCAATGTTAACTCTCACTAGGACCTTGCTTACCATCTGAAATGCTTATTCTATCAGCTTCTGCATCTTGTCTTCCACCCCAAATGCTGGCTGCTAGAATCTTTCCCCTAACAGTTCAGTTATTGCATGTCTCCCTGTCACTTCCTTTGCTTTGAATATTTACCCAGTTTGCTATTTTGGAAGGGGAAGCTGTGGTTATTTCCTTAGCAATGTACCAAATCATCCTCCGTGATCCATTTGGCGTTAGGGAGGAATGGAAGACAAAGGCTTAAGGAAGAAATTTCAGAACTTAAAGACTCAAACAGCTGAAGAAATAGTGTCAGTTCTCAATGGCCACTATTTGTGGATTGATTGTAATTGGGTTTGCACAAGAAATTACGTGTGGTATTGGAGGACATTTTGGAAATAGGAAGAGAGAGGTCATGGATTACAGAGGAATCTCGATTATCCAAACAACATGGGCAGGGAGTATTTTGTCAGATAATGGAATGCCAGAGAAAAGTTTAGCCAAGCATCAGGACCTTGCAATCTTGCCGGATAATCCAAAATTCAGATAATCGAATGCTGGATAATCGAAGGTTCCTGTGTAATTTGAAAAGCAGGATGAGAATTTTAAAACTTAAAATTAGGTGCTTTTCCCCTATCTGCTAATCTCTCTTTGTCACTGGTGACAGCCCCTACTTTTATGTTGTCAATAGTTTGTGTACCTAAGATCACTGGGACCCTCCGTGCAACATGCTTTCACATCTGTTCTTGGTGCTTATTCACTGCAAAAATCTCAGGGTGACAGCATCAAGTTCCTGATGTGGACCCCCAATTCACCATGAGGGCACATTGATCCAATGCAGGGCACACTGGGCTTTATTGTTAGGGGCATAGTATACATAAGGAAGGATGTTTTGCTGTCCTTCTATAAACCGCTAGGTGAATGTGAGGTCTGCAGATGCCAGAGATTATAGTCAAGAGTGTGGTGCTGTGAAAGCACAGCAGGTCAGGCAGAATCCGAGGAGCAGGAGAATCGACATTTCAGACAAAAGCCCTTCTTCAGGAATGATGAAAGGGCTTCTGCCTGAAGCGTCAACTCTCCTGCTCCTCGACTGCTGCCTGACCTGCTGTGCTTTTCTATAAAACACGAGTTAGTCCTTGGCTGGAAGCCACACTGTGTAGGAAAAATGTGAATGTATAGAGGAACCTTGATTAACCAAAGGACACAGGCAGGAGTATTTTTTTGGGATAATGGAATACCAGATAACACAGTTTAGCCAAGTATCGGGACCTTACGATCTGTTTCGGATAATCCAAAATTCGGATGATAGAGGTTCCCCTATATTGGAGAGTGAGTTGAAGAAAATAACAAGACTGGTTCGAGAGATGACAAACTTTACTACTGATTGCAAAGTTATGGTGGTTCTCCTGGAGAGGAGTAATAATTAGCATTTGTACTGCCTTGCCATCCTTTTGCTTTATCATGCTCCCACCCCCAAACTGCAACTAACTACTTTCCCAGCAGATACTCCCACAGAGACCCTTCTTAACTTTCATCTGATTCCGTGATGATGCAGCCTATGCTGAGCTATCCTTAACTTAAATTTCAGCCTGTGTTTTCCTCAAAACAGTTTACAATGTTTTCATTGTTCTATTGAAGTCATTAGTTTTTTCAGCCTTTCAGACTTCACAGAATACATTTAATTAATTTGGCTTTAACTCCAAAGTCAATCACTTTGGACTGGCATTATTACAAGCATTAAAGATGCAACCTACAGTTCAGCTGCCTCATTCCTGATGAAGGGCTTTTGCCTGAAATGTTGATTTTCCTGCTCCTTGGATACTGCCTAACCTGCTGTGCTTTTCCAGCACCACTCTAATCTTTCTTCTGCCTTGATTCTGATCCTACCTTTTCTAGCTGTTAACTTCTTAAGTGCAACCCCATTTTTTTGTTTTAAGCTCAATAGCCTTAACATTTGTTTTAGTTGAATTTATCCTATTTCCTCCTTTATAAAGTTGAATTCCTAAAGCTAAATACTATATATTTTAAGTAAAACGTGAGCCATGAACGAGATATTCACAGTAGACCCAATGATTTTTCTCACCAATTCAGTTCTCATATCCTCTCTTCCCAAGACACTGGAGGTTCTCGCTCATTTAATTATTTTATCAGCAGGCTCATCAATAAACGCTCCTGTGGGAAGAGTTTTTTTAAAAATACCCTCTTTGAAAATGAATAGTGTCCTCGAATCTAGATTTCTGGATGATACAGTTGACTTCGATGGACAGGTAGATGCTTAGCTGAAATAAATTGGCTCTTACTTTCCAACATAACTTCATTGAGCTGGAACTGTGTTATTCTTTGTTTAATATCTATGTAAATTCATTTGTGGGCATATGGTTAGAAGTGACTCACTCCCAAACCCTGTCCATGAAGCGAAATGTGATCTAAGCATGAAGAAGCCGTTGTTCTGGTCCCAAAGCTGCCATCCTGTGAGATTCCCTGGACATCTAGGAGAAAGGAAAGATAATGTACTGATGGAAATCCAGCAGAGAAAAGAAATGGACAACTTCGCCTTGCCTCCCAGGTTAATGGAAAAATTGAGCAGATAAATTGAATTGCTGTGACTGGTTTGTGGAAATAGAAAACCAATTAGATGTACATTACCAATTTCAGTAAATATCACTTTGAGTCTAGTCACTGATTTAAGAAACACAACAGTGGTGATGGTGTAAGCTGGTACCAATTAATCCCACAGGCATGATTTGTTTGTGCAAAATTACAGTTAAATTGGTTCAATCTGACTCTTGCTTTAAATTATGGTTTTGTGCACAATTCCTGAGGCTCAGGGTTTTGGAGAATGGGTGAACTAACTTTAGAGTTGCTATCTTTTCAGGATTTTTGGGTTCCATGACCTATCAAAGATCAAATAATTCTTGTTTTTGCAAGTTAGAATTGAACAGATCAGCAATTCAGAGAATCTGTGAAACGGTGGGAATTTGTTTTGAAAGACCTATTTGTACCATGCTGCAGAGAATCTGTGTGAGAGCCTGCTTACATCAGATTAAGGATTCCTGGGTTATTAAATTGAGGATAATATTTTAATCCCTAATTATTGTACTTATGTTTTATTTACTGAAGAAATGTCTGAAAAAAATTGTGATTACTACAGTATCATAGGTACAAATATCTGCTCTTTTCAGAGGAAAATGCAAGTTGAGAGGATACTTGAGAGGTTTGTAATGACCCTCCAAAGATCATCCCATCCACACCCAGCCCCTGTCCCCCATATCACTGTAACCCTGTGTTTACCATGGCTAGCCCACTTAGCCTGCACATCCCTGAGCACTACGGGCAAATTTAGCATGGCCAATACACCTAACCTTGTATGTCTTTCCTTTGTGAAATGAAACTGGAGCACCTGGCAGAAACCCCCACAGACACTGGGAGAATGTGCAAACTCCACACAGAAAGTCAGTCATCCAGCACCGAAACAGACCCTTCGGTCCAACCAGTCTGTGCCAACCATAATCCCAAACTAAACTAGTCCCACCTGCCTGTGCTTGGCTCATATCCTTTGAAACATTTTTTTATTCATTTGCTTATCTAAATGTCTTTTTAAATGTTGTAACTATATCCGATCCATCACTTCCTCTGGAAGTTCATTCCACACACTGCCCTCCCTTTTTATTTTAAAAATAATTGCCTCTCGTGTCTGTCTTAAATCTTTCTCCTCTCACCTTGAAAATATGCCCTGTAGTCTTGAAATACCCCACCCTCGGGAAAACACGTCATTCACCTTACCTATTCCCCTCGTGATTTTATAAACTTCTGTAAGGTCACATCTCAATGTCCTACACTCCAGTGTAAAAAGTTCCAGTGCCTCCTTATAACTCAAACCTCCATTCCTGGCAAAGTCCTGGTAAATATCTTCTGAACCCTCTCCAGCTTAATAATCATCTTCCTGTAACAGATAAACAGAACTGGGTCATAGTACTCCAGAAGAGCCCTCCCTCGCCAACACCCTGTAGAACTTCAACATAATATTCCAACCCATATACTCAAGTCACCCAAGGCAGGAATTGAACCAGGGTACCTGGTGCTGTGGAGCAGCAGTGCTAACCACTAAGCCACCATGCCACCCATAAATGTCCATGGAATTTTTTACCTTGGTAATTTCAAGTTTTCATAATTCCCAATTAGTTGGTTATTCCATCCTTGCAACACCCCAAACCCCACAGGACCTCAGCCTTTGATCCAAGGCCCTTGTCTCACTGCCTGCACTCCAACCCTCTGACTTTATCCCTGCAGTGGCCTCCAGTGCAGCTTTGTTCACTGACTCGACTCTCCTCAGTGATTATCCAGTCATGGTCAGGGGCTCTCCTATTTTGTGGCTGACCTGTAAGCCTGCCTCTGATTGAATGAGCAAACTTCACTGAAATCGCCAATCCTACAAATAGGATTACTTTTCTCTTTTCACACCCATGATTGAATTTTCCCAGGAATCTTGGGTGTATTAGGGGACCAATCCACCTGCTTGTCTCCATGTGTTTTGAATGCTGCTTTCCAAACATTTACATCTTTCCTCATTCTGGCCTTGAAATCTGTAAGGAGGGTCAGTCTGTCAGATATTCTTGGCCTCTTCAGACAGTACATAAACCTCTTTGTTCAAACTGAAGGCATGGGAGCACAGAGACTGGGGAGCTGGGACGGAATGTAATCAGACAGTACGGTGGGAGCACTCTATAACATACACAGGCTCAGCATTGAGCAGGCTAATCAACCATAATCTATTGGAATGGTGGATCAGTTCAAGAGAGTGAATGGTCTGCTCCTGTTTGGAAAATTCCATGAGTAAGCTGTCAAGAAACAGATTTATCTCAATATTTCATGACTAATTTCATCAGCCTCAGGTGGTATCAAAATATAGATGTGTGTGTAAAAGTTAATGCCGATTTTCTGCCTGAGGCCACCCTTTGTAGATACCAAATGTGCTTATTTTATAAAATATTAATGTTCCTGAGGAATTAAAACATCTATTGCAGATCATTTTCATTTTTGACGGATTTTGGCTTGTTGATTTTTTTATTGTTGATACTTGACTATTTAATTGATATGAACAGCTTGGAATTGTTCAGAAATTTTTCAGAGTTCTCATTATTTATTGATTTATTTATTTGTATTTAGGTTGTTGTGTCCACAAATATTGCTGAAACTTCACTCACTATTGATGGCGTTGTCTTTGTGATTGATCCAGGCTTCGCTAAACAGAAGGCAAGTATTTAACCCTGAAAGGCGCCTTTTTGAATAAATGTTTCCATCCCCTTATCTGTCACTGCTTTGACTAGAATTCCATGGTGTCCTTGCTATTGAAATCCCATGTTTCTTGGTAAATATCATTTGTTAAATAATGAGCATTTCACTAAACTCAATTTTCATTTTGACCTTTCCTTATCCTAGTCTGGCAAGTAGACTTTTTGTGCTTTATCTGAGGGTTCTGTTGGTGCTGGCAGCTCCAAATCCCAGAATCTGTATGAGCCATTTTTTATTGTTTTAACATAATACGGTAGAATTGTCCACAGCTGATATCTGACCCAATATGTGCTTGAAATTCCCAGGTGGATAGTGCATTCGTGTCTCCATCTAAAGAAGATGGTTGACAAATCCCAAGTATTTCTCAGAAGGGTTATTGAATTGTGCATCTTGCAAAGTTATATTTAGATGTAACATTAATGTGAATCATCAGGATTTAAATATATTATGAATATGGATTTAGAGTTTAGATCTTCTGGCATATTTTATTAGAGCTTTAGAGTTAGCCCAGAGCTAGACAGGATTACCCTTTTTTATTTTACGATGGACCATTACAGTTTTACTTTTCATTATTGTCTAACAGTTTTTAAAAATTGACGTGATGTATCATCCCCACCTCCGTCGGATGCCATTAAAAATAAATACTGAGCAATCGATGATTCATCCCTACTGAACTGTACAGAGCTTATAGTTTAAAATAACAGTTAATTTTACCATCCTGAAGATGAGCGTATGGTTTATTTTTCTCAATTTATGTACCATAGATAGGAGCAGGAATAAACCTTTCAGTTGTTTGAGCCTGTTCTATGTGGCATCATGGTTAAACCATGTCTGAACTCCATATTCCTGCCGTTCACAATATTATGTGTACCATTGAATAAATGTATCTTGTTCATCAGAGTAAAAATCCATTTAAAGCTAAATCTTATTCAGTGTCTGGTTCTTTTTAACTTCTTTTTCTCCAGAGCCTTTGCTAGAATGTAGGAAATATATGGTAATATTGGAGATGGTGAATTTGCATAAAGAGTAAGCAAGTCAAGACTTTGAAAATGATGCTGGGTACAGACAGTTTGTTGTCGATGTATGTCTTTTTCACATTACTTTTGAAATTATGGACCTGGAAGTGAATTTTTTTTTAAAAATGATCTTACTCATTACATTGTTATGGATATCTGATGTTGCATTTTAATAAACTAATGCTTTGTTCACATTTGACTACATGAAAGATGAAAATATTTCCTTGCCCTTGAACTACTAATATGCATTCCAATTTTTGTTCTCTTTCTTTTCATGATCCACAGGTGTATAATCCACGTATCAGAGTTGAATCGTTGTTGGTGACTGCTATCAGCAAAGCATCTGCACAGCAAAGAGCTGGTCGTGCTGGTCGTACCAGACCAGGAAAGTGCTTTAGACTCTATACTGAAAAGGCCTATAAAACTGAAATGCAGGCAGGTTTAATATCATTTTACAATTGGTATCATCTTATGGCATGCCATAGATTTATTATAACTTCACCTGTGATTTTGCAGCTTTATCTATTGCTTGCATCTTCTGATTATCTGTCACAAAGTTAGAAATGCATATGTGTGGATATATAGTAAGTGTAGCATAAAGTGGAGCTGCAATTTGTTTTTTCCCACCCTATCTGGATTTTTTGTTTCTCACCTACGTGACGTGCCAAAAAACGTTTGTCTATGGATTCATCATTATTCTTTGAATTGAAAATGCCTCCACATATTGCTGTATCTGTCTCAATCATTTTATCTTTCAGATTTGATCACCTTTTATAAAATGAATGTAATTCATTCATAAGCTGTAGGTATTGCTGCCAGCATCATTGGTCCTCTTGTGAAGGCACATGTCCACAGGAAAGAAATAATGAAGATTCCATAATGGCTCAGTTTTGTCCCTGTCTCTGCTTATCTGCTGCTGAAATCCTTATCCATGGCTTTGTTACCTCGAGACTTGACTGTCTTCTCCACTTTTACCCTCTGTAAATTTGAGATTATCCCAAGCTATGTCACCAGCATTTGAACTTGCACCAAGTCCTGTTTCCCCATGATGCCTGTACTTGTTAGCCCACACTGACGCCCCGTTAATCAGTATCTTTATTTTCAAAGTTCTCATTTCATTTCAAGCTTCTTCCCATCTCTGTAATCTCTCTCAGCCTTTCAATCCTCTGAAATAACTGTGCTCTTCCAGTTCTGACCTCTTGAATATAATTGCTTCACCATTGGTTACCCTGACTTAGCGGCATTGACTTCAAGCTTTGAATTCTCGTCTTAAACCACTCCACCTCTCCTGTCCCCTTTTTAAGCTGCTCCTTAAAACCTCTGTCTTTCACCAAGCTCATCGATCATTTGTGTTAATATCTCTGTTTAATGGTTTGATTTTAGCGTAGTATGTTTTACTGTGTTCTGTAATTATTGTGTGCAGTGACTTTTCCTTACATTAAAGTGGCTAAGTAATTGCAAATTATTTTTCTGTGCATACTGGAGATTGTGTTAGCTTTTTCAACATTTTTCAGCTTTGGCTTGTTTTATTTAAATTAACAGGACAATACTTACCCAGAGATTTTGAGGTCAAACCTGGGTTCTGTAGTTCTTCAACTGAAGAAACTTGGCATTGATGACCTGGTACACTTTGACTTCATGGATCCACCAGGTAAATAGCTGGTCAAATGATGTCTCTCCCACTCTACTTTTGTTTATAGAAACATTTATAGCAGTTTTATCCACTACCAAACCTCCTCTCAGATCTATTTTACAAATTTCAAACCTATTTAGTTTGTCCTAACTTTAAGGTTGTTATTGCATCTATATAATGCTGTTGGAGTTTGGGTTATCTTGGGTTTGTTCCAAGCCTACAGATTATACCTTTTGCAGTTTATGTTCATGACTTCAAAAATATCATTCTAGATATTGATAAAAGGTTACATATGAATTATTTGTGATCATTCTCTCTTATGAAGTGCTTCGATGCTAGGAAATTACCCTCATAAGGCAGGACAATGAGGAATAGAAAATTCTCACAACATTTGTGGGATGTGGGTGTTTGCTGGCTAGACCAACATTTATTGGCGATCCCTAGAGAAAACGATAGTTGAAGTATTCCCTTGAACTGCTGCAATTCATTTAGTGTAGGTACACCCTCAATGCTGTTAGACATGGAGTTCTAGGATTTTGACCCAGTGACACCGGCGACATATTTCCATGTCTGGATGATGACAGACTGAATGAGGAGCTTACAGGTGATGGTATTCTTTTTTTGTTGTTCTTCAAACTGGTGTCAATGGAGAATAATAAGGTGGACCCTTTGTGAATTTCTACAGCCCACCTTGTACTTGGTACACACTGCTGCTATTATGTCAGAGGTAGTGGAAGCAAATGTTTGTTGATGGAGTGCCTGTGAAGTGGGCTGCTTTGTCCTGAATGGTGTCAAGATTCTTGTGTTGTTGGAGCTGCACCTCTCCAAGAAATAGATTATTCCATCACGCTACCTACTGGATGGTGTATTTGGGGAGTCAAGAGGTCTGTTGCTCATTCCAAGATTCCTAGCGCTCTAGAGTGCTGTTATAACCAGTATTTATAAAGCTGGTCCAGTTCAGTTTCTGGTCAGAGGTAACCCCCCCCCCCCCGGATGTTTATAGTAGGGGATTCAGCTATGATAATGTAATTGAATGTTCAGGAGCTGCTGAGTGGACAGGATCAAAAAAGATTTCTCTTCATTAATGCTTTGGAGTTTTTCTTGTTAACATCAACGTGAGCAGGCATTTGAAATCATGTTTTAATGTTGTATATGAAAATCAGTAACATGACAATGAAATATTCACAGTGCAGCAGTGAAGTATCAGCCTCGTTAATGTGAAACAAAAACAGAAGTTGCTGCAAAAGCTCAGCAGGTCTGGCAGCATCTGTGAAGAGAATCAGAGTTAACATTCCTCCCTCTGAAGGGTCACCGGACCCGAAACGCTAACACTGATTTCTTTTCATAGATGCTGCTTCTGATTTACAGCATCCGTAGCTTTTGGTTTTTATTTAGCTTAGTTAACATGCTGCATCCCTGAGGTGGGGTCGAGTCTGATATTTTGACTTGAATTATGAGTACTGCCTTGGAGCCCAGTGCACACTAAAGGTTAATGACTACACCAGCAGGAATACCGAGAAAAGATTGGAGAAAACTGTTCATTGAAAGTTGACAGAACCTGAAAGTAACTTATGTAACCGGTGAAATTTTCCAGCCTTGAAGTGATAGTAGCATATTGTGTGTGCAGAGCAAAATGTTCCCAAAGTTGGAGGCATGTTTGTATTTTATGTAAATGAATCTGGTGGCTTACCAGAAGACATCAGTGATTGATGTTTTATAATGCTCTCATATTTGTTGGCAATGAATATTCCTGGTGAAGTGGCAAATGTCAACTCCCAAATAATCATCATCACCATCCTGCCCGCACTATGTAATCCTTATTGTGAATATTTGTTCTTAAGGTTTTTTTTTAAAATATCAAGCTAGAGCAGACAGTCATTTCCTTCAGGTCCATGGAATTATCCTCTAACTTGTCAGAAGTGCTTTTGAACTTGTATTAGCGCAAGCCAAATAGTCTAATGTAAGTGTCAAGTTGCCCACAATGAATTCAGGAGAGACAGAAGACCACCTTGTAAAGATGCGTATCTAAACATTTATACGTATTGGGGAGATCAAATAGTAACTAAAGTAATTTTTAAAAAATTTAATCAATGTATATCTAATTTTATATATTTTACTTTTCAGCCCCAGAGACACTGATGAGAGCCCTGGAGCTTTTGAATTATCTTGCTGCACTGAATGATGATGGAGACCTGACGGAACTTGGGTCCATGATGGCAGAATTCCCTTTAGATCCACAGTTGGCCAAGATGGTTATTGCCAGCTGTGAACACAACTGTTCAAATGAGATTCTCTCCATTACTGCAATGTTGTCAGGTAATAAGCAGGGATGCAATTGTCAGAACATGATTTGCAGTTAGACAAAGTAGATTATTGAGCAGGATTTGTTAGATTGATGTTTTGTCTAGATACTTAGCAAACGAAATTAAATAATTTGAATGTTCTAAAGAAATTATTGAAGTTTTGAAAGTTTAAGCTCGGGAATATAGAAGTCAAGCAATTAATTCTGATTACAATTTTTCAGGTTTGATGCTTACTTTCAGGTATTTTTTAACCATTTTCTAATATTCTATTTGCCCATAATTTTGTTCTGTTCAATCATGTTTAGCAAAGGAGGAAGAAGCTTAGTGAAGGTGGTGTTGATGAATATTGGGACTGTTCAGCACAAATAGCTTTAATATTCTATGCACAAGAAACATTTTTTTCCCCCAGTGTTAGAATTTTAATTCGAGAGAGTAATTTTACAAACCTACTGCCCAAGGCTCCAGACTGACAAAATATGTGCAAGTTCGTAATTGGCTAAGAGGCATATTTTAAATCCTTATTTATGTAATTGAGCTTCAAAACAAGTAACGTGGCTTGGTAGATTTACGGTTAATTTTGGCGCAGCTCTTTCACAGAAATGAGCAGCGCTAATGCTCATTGTGACTTAACATTGGTCACTTGCTTACTGAGGTAACTTGTGGTTTTGTATTTCATTAATAATATTGATTCAATCCTGTATAATGCTTATACAAAACCATTCATGGCCTGATGACGCTTTCGTAAGTAATGTTTAGCAAGACAACAGACTCGCACTCTGTGTCGGTTAAATAGATTAAATCAGATTCAGAGCAGCTGGGCAGGGCAGAATTTCACCCTTGCTTCCTTTTGTTCTTCTTGGGTTTTTAACCTATTTGCAAGGGTGAGATTCAAGTCATCTGTTGAACACTTTAAAATACTTAAACATTTTATGGTTACATATTTAGCAGGTTAGGAAAATGCTCGCAGAAGGCACTCAGTTAATACATTATAATAGTTCTGTATTGCCCTATGCACCGCCTTTTTCACTAAAATTTGGTAATTGTGTAGCTTCTGAAACACTCTTGTCTTGCAGATGTGAGTAGGTGTTGATGTTTGGTACCAAGCCAAGGTAGTAGACAGTCCAAGATGCAGTTGGTGACCATGTCCCATCATGCCCTGCCCAATGCTCTCTGAACTGACCTAGCTAGGCCTTGTTCCTGTGTCTGTGAATGAGTGACTCATCCATATGGGCGTCTGTGTTGGGCCCATACCAACATTGTTTAGTCCCACAGTGTTTTGTTCGCCCAACGGAAGCTAAGAAAGCAGCGGACGAAGCCAAGATGCGGTTCGCACATATAGATGGAGATCACCTGACCCTGCTCAACGTGTACCATGCTTTCAAGCAGAGTAAGTAAATTGTACTTCCCTTTTATCAAGTGCAGATCTTCAGATGGAGTTGTTTTGTGGATTCATGTAGCTTTTGTAGCAAAAAATGCTCTGAAATATTAAACTTCAGCATATACATCTGAGAATAGTTCAACAAGAAATTGGTGTGCAGCTGCCTGTGTGCCTATTTTATTACTTAAAGCGAACTTCATTTGAAGATCACTGCATTCATAAAACTGAATGTTGAAGCAAATTTATATTGGCATTTTTTGTTTAAAATTACTAATTCTACAGGACTGCATATATCAACTATCAATGATATTCATTGTCACCTGTCTTCTGAGACTTGCTTGTAAAAACATTCTGACTTTTAATCACATAAAAAATCAGTAAATCTCAAATTTATTTTGGATTCATCTTTAAGCTTTTGAGGGTGCTGGGGGAGGCAAGTAACACTAAGCTATTGAGTGGAGGCGGTGTTTCCCATTTGCAACTTTACTGCAAATATAGACTTGTGCACTTGTGTTAGTAGTTTTCTTTCAGTACATAACCGTTTCCAATTCTCATTAAGGAACACAGAACTGTATAGCTGTACTACTTGCAGTCTAATTTGTAATAGGAAAATGTTTGAGACTAAAACCAGGATATTCATAAATTGAATAAGGAATGTTTTCCCTGCAGTAACTAATTTGAAACTAGTAGTATCATATTTAGGCTCAAACTGGACAGAACTCAAGAATTCTTTGGATTCTTTTTGGTTGGAAATTTGTTTAGAGGTCTGCACAAGCCTGGGTTTAGGGTTGGACACTGCTGCACAGAGCAGCACTTGGAGATTGTGACAGTTAGAAAACCATAAAGCCCCTCATGTTTCTCGATTTTCAGTGCATTGAAATAATTGGAAAATTAGACATTTGTACAAATGCAGTGCAATTCCCAGGGTATCTTTCTGTGTGGGAATGCACATCTGCGGAGTGCCCTTTGACTTGGTGACTCAAATCAAAGTTGAACAACCTGCATACTTGTATTGCATATTTAAAGTAAATATCATTCTGAGATACGTTTTACAAACATGTCACAACACGAGACAGTAAACCAAAGGGGAGGGGATACAGTGAAGGGTGGTCAACAAGGGAGTTGGGCCTTCCAAATGGAGGGAAAGGTGGACAGCGTTAGTGAAGAAATCCCAGAGTATAGTATGACAGATAAATAGTCCAACAGCACAGTGATAGCGGGGAAGGTTGAATGACAAGTTGTGGCAAAAGAGAGCTGGATAATGTTAGTGTGGATGTGGAAGTTAAATTTGAATGATATTACCATGAAGCTGTGCACCGATGAGAAAATGGGGGGTTGTGTTAAAGCTGTATCTTTGACAGGGGGAAGGAGGAGGGATGAGGTGATGTAGTGATTGTGTTCACATGGATACCGTTGGGAACAGAAAGCATGGCCAGAGGTACCATGGCAGTGACTGAGTAGGTGGGAAATGAAGGAAGAGCAAAAATATTAGGATTGGAATTTGTGAAAAAGTGTTTCATTTTAAATTACTTAATTTGAACTGGATCATTTGCAATTTGTTCTTTATTTGAATCAAAATAGCTCATTATTAATTCAAAGAGATAGCGACTCTTCTTTGTGTTATTTGTTACCAATCTAACAAAATGATCAGTTAGAAGTTTCTCATTTTCCCCAATGAAATTCCCAAATGTTGCTTTGATTTTAATTTCAACTCAGCATTTGGAGAAATTGTTTTATGTTGGTTTTGCAATGTGTAGTTTTGTTAACAATCCAAAATTGTTTAGCCTCTTGATTTTTGTAGTCCCCTTGATGACTTCAGAAACTGTATGGTGAACCTTGGGGTTGGGAGAATACAATAGATGGACCAGCTTCTGAAAAAAAGGAAGAATTTATGCACAAATAAATATTTGTTTTTATACGTTGATCTATCTTAGTCAGTTTTGAGAAGATTTGTAGCTCAGGTTGAGGTTATGGATGTAAATTTGCTCGCTGAGCTGGAAGGTTTGTTTTCAGATGTTCATCTCCATACTAGGTAACATCTGTGAGTTTCCGGTGAAGCACCGGTGCTATGGTCCGCTTTTTATTTGTGTTTAGGTTTTCTTGAGTTGATGTATTTCCTGTAGTGATGTCATTTCCTGTTCTTTTCTCAGAGGGCGGTAAATGGATTTACCACCCTCTCAGAAAAAGAACAGGAAATTACATCCCAACCCAAGGAAACTTAAACGCAAATAGAAAGGGGGCCATAACACCAGCGCTTCGTCTGGAGGCTCGTTGATGGTGTCACCTAGAATGGTGATGAAATGTCTGAAAATGAATCTTCCAGCTCAGCGAACAAGCTTACATCCAGTTGATCTATCTGCTGTGCATTTCCAGCATTTTCGTTTTTGTGTTAGCATGTTATTTTGTTCATTTCCATTGGGTTTTTGTTTGCTATTATGAATTTTAAATTGATTGCTGTATTCATTTTACTGTGGCTTGAGTGACTAGATATTTTAATTATAGAACACCAATATTGCATAGGGAAACATTGTAACTAACTGAACAGAAACCTTTTCTTTAGAAACAAAACATTTGCATGGCAGATTGGCCTGTTGGCAGCGCACATTCTGAATCAGAAGGTTAATCAAGTTCCACTCCAGGGACTTGTGGCAATAATTGCTGCAGTAGTTAAAAAGGAAGTATTACATTGTCAGAGGTTTCTTCTTCTGAATGAGGCATTTAACTAAACGGCTCTGGTTAAAGGAAAGAGTTTTAAAAATCCCACATCATTGAGAAGACAAGCTGAGCTATCTGCCCTGATCAACATTTAATACTTAAAACAAATGCTAACATACGTTTTTGTGATATTAGCATTGAGTCATTCAGGTACACTGTCCTTTCCAAAGTGGGAATGTCATGAAGACAGTCCATGCTCTGGATGCAAGTATTAATTTAACTTGTTGCTTTGGTATGTTATGGAGAAAGTGTTGCACTTTTGGAAGTACCTTCTCTCTCTTAGAGCAATGTTAACAGCTCAATCAGGTGGAAAAGATACTATGGCACTGCTTGCTGAAGAGCTGGCATAATTTCCTTGTTCCCTTCACCAATATTTGTCCCTCAGTTAATATCTCCAAGAACCAAATACCTGATGAGTTATCATTTTATGGCTTGCTAGGGCTTTGCACTGCACAGATTGACTGCTATATTTGCCTACAATGGTTTTAGTTTCATAAATGAATGGAAAGAACAATTGTCTGGGCTAGACACTTGGTTCTTCAAATCTGTTCCACAGTTGTGTCTAACAACAGTTAAATCCATGGTTGATGCGTGTCCTAACACTTATATACTCATCTTTGACCCTGTGTCCTCTTTTTTTGTTCTCTATCTAAATCTCCATTCTAAATTTAACTCATCCTACATCAAATGCTGTTTGTGGCTGAGAGTTTCCAAACTTCTATTTTACTCCATGTAAAAGTGCTTCCTGCTTTTGTTTCTGAAAGATCAACTAATGTTTCGGCTATGGTCCCCTCGTCTAACATCCCAGCCTATCGAGAACTGTATTATTTTCCTTTAATTACTCAAACTTGGTTCATATCTCCATTGCTGTTCTAAGTTTCAAGAAATAAAGCTTGGGTTTGCTTGATTTCTCATAGGAACTTAAGCCTTGCTGTGCAGGTATTATTCCGATGTATTTAGACTAGATTCCTTACGTGTAAAATATAACCTCCCTTCAAGGTAGTTAGCACAGGTGTCATCTAACCATGGCTTTGTATCATTATTAGCGTAACTTTTAGCCCTCCTTTGTTCAAGTCTGTAAATTGTCATGTTTCCAAATGGCAGCTTGCCATTATTTTCACCAGGGCAGTTAAGGATGAGCAATAAATGCTGTCTCTCAGCAATATCCACATGCCATCAACTAATATGAAGGAAATCTCTAGATGTGAACGTCAGCATTCTCTCAGCAGCTTTAGTTATTTTCTATATTCTGTCCATGGCATCTTTAATCGATATCTATGCACCCCCAAATTTCTTTTGAGTTCCATTGCAAAAATTTCTTTCACTATTTAGCACTACACACTTCTATTCTTTTTAGATCAAAATGTGATCTCTGTCTGTTTTAAATCCATTCCTCGCACTTTGTCCATTCACTTAACCTCCTCTTATTCCTAGTGTAATTTTTTATTTCTTTCTGCACTACTTACAATGTCACATTTTTGTATCATCTGCAAAATTGCAAACATAGTTCCATAATACAATGGATCTTAATAAATATGGTGAACGGTTGAGGCCCCAGAACAGAACAGTCCATAAATGCAGTTTTACTTTAGAAAAGTAACACTGCATCATCTTTGTTTCAACAAAATCCATGATGTATTCCTGACCCATTTTATAAGTTGTATGGCAATTTAAATTTTTGATTTGACTTTAAATTATTGTGATCACTTTAATTTTTCAAACACCGTGTGATTCAAGTGCTGATAAAGAAAACGTTCCATTGCTCTGTAGGGCATAAGTCATTTTTAGAAGATTGCCAGTATAGCTCTTGTTTACTTGCTGTACATTATATGTCAAGTTACAAATGAAATTTTCATCGGTACAATGATCCTCCTCACATGTCAAGCACCTTGTTAAATGCTTCAGTTGGCTGTATATTAGCAAGTGCCATAACTGTAAGTCAGCTCTGAACGTTTTACATTCCAAGAAACTGATTCATTGCTGTTAAGACAAAAAAATCCCTACTGCTGATGGTCTTCGCTAATGATCACCTGCATTGAATGTATTCTAGACTGTGTTGAAGCACATGCTAATGTACTAATGTGCCATTAATTGCACAGGGCATAATTACTTTACCCACATATTCTTCTATATTCTTCGGACCTTGTTTTCTCTTTCACAATGTCCGCCAAGCATAAGAGTTAAGTTGAGATCGATGGGTTCCAGAGAAACCATGTGCTGAGCATGCAACATCTTTGAATATTGTAGATGGATGGTGCTGCTCAGCATGTCCTGCTTGATTCCCAGAACCTGCACCATTCTGCTAGTTCACTCCTGTACCAGATGACTGAATGGTGACATTGGACCTTTACCACTGTGAAGTTTTATGGTTGGTTTCTTCATCCTATAAAGAAAGAGACCACATTAGATATTAGCAGAAAGTTGGCCACTTGATGACCCCCGAGCATTTTGTGGACATAAAAACTGGTTACCATTCCATGAAAACTGTAAAAATGGAAGATCACAAGATAATTCATCCAATCTTAAAGCACAAATTTTGAATTTATATTGGGTTCCTCCATCTGTTGCCTTCGTTAATAAATATGCCCTTTGCCACTGCCTCAGGCAAGGCATTGCCTACGTCAGAAACAAACCATGGTTTTTTTTCCCGAAGACCTTGAAATATTTTGGAAAATTTCACACTAATTTCAGATGATTGCCATAAAGGAAAGTGTGGCATTACATTTTTGCATGCCATGTTCATAAAACAAACTTGAGCTTATAAACCAAAGAATTTAGCAACACCTAGTCTGTTGTACATGCAGTATCACCCTTTAGTACCCTTCCAGTTAAGGCTGTTAGGCTATTTTGGAATAATGGAGACATTTTGCTTTTTTAAAAGATGACTGAAAAAAATCAGTGGTAGCAGCATTCCTTCTATTTTCTTGCCGACTACACAGGTATCAGAGGGCTCATGCATGGCAGTGACACCTGGAGGCTGCCGATGCTGATGGCTGTGTCTGAAACATGGAACAGCTGCGCACGCAGCTTAGACAGTGTTGAGTGGGAGATATCTTAATTAAGTGTAATACCTTTGTTAGAATAAAGCAAAAACAAGCCATCTCTAAGGAAATTACAATTGCTTGTTGCTATAAAGCCTAAATTCCCATCAATGGAGCTCATAATAAAGTTATGTGTTTTACAATGGTGCTTTATCAAGTTGATTATTTCTGTCTCATGATGTCCTGTATATTCTGGGCATTCAACATGCCATCTGTTAGTTAGACCCCAGTTCCTTACAGCATTACTTTGTTTTCTTGTATTTCATGGCCCATTAGTACTTGAATTGTTCAGGGGTTATCTGTTCTGTTTAGCATAGTGTTTGAAAGTTGCACTGTCAGACCTTTGAGTTCTTCATTGGGCTTTTTCAGTTTTTACAAGTTTATTTTACATTTGTCTGCAGCATGCATCCATGTTTAGACCAAAGCAAGCAACGCAAGTACTGCATGATGACTTCAAATTAAAGTGAGACAGATCTAGAAGTTGTGGTAACTTGAGCAATAGGGAAATCAAGGGTTATGGGGAAAAGGCTGGAAAGTGAATGCAAGAAATGTCAAATTAGCCATGATCCTGTTGAACGGGTGAGCAGAGTCGAGGGGCTGAATGGCCTAATGCTGTTCTTATTTCTTATGGTTATATGGTCTGAATGTTCACTGTGTGCATCTTCCCTGGCCATCTGAGAAAAATATTTTATAAAGGTGTGCGCTAAAATATTTTGAGATCTTTTAGCTTCCCTAATGGTAACTAATATATTTGGATTATTTGGCAATCAAATGGCTTGTTTCTGAGTTTGCTGGCAGGTTTGTGAGGAGGATGCAAGGAGGCTTCAGGCCAATCTAGTCGAGTTGTGTGTGGGGTGATAATAATACAGATGCAGTATAATGTATAAGGGCTCTTGTGTCCTTGTATACCAGTCAGTGAACGTAAACAGGTAGGTGCAGCTAGCAATTAGGAAGACAAATGGTATATCGGGCTTCATTGCAAATGCATAGGGGTGTCTTACAGCAGTTACGTAGGGTCTTGGTGAGTCTGCACTTGGACTATTGTGTACAGTTTTGGTTTCCCTACCTAAAGGTGGCAGGACAGGTAAACGAGAGATTGGTTCAACTGGGTTTGTATTCACTACAATTTAAAAGAATGAGAGGGGATCTGATGGAAGCATAAAATATTCTAGTAAGGTGAGACATGCTATATACATGGAGGATGTTTGGGGAGTCGAGAAACAAGGGTCGCAGTCTCAGGATACAAGATAGGCCATTTAGGACGAGATGAGGAAACGTTTCTTCACACTTCACTCAAAGGTGGCCAATTTGTGGAGTTTGCTACCACAGAATGCTGTGGTGTCTAGGTCACTGAGTATATTTGAGAGAGAGGTTAACATTTTTAAGTATTAGAAGCATCAATTGTATGGAGGAAAAGTGGGCATTTGGATTGTGAGAGAAGATCCGCTGTGACCATATTGAATGGTGGAGCAGAGCCGAATGGCCTTTCCTGCTCCTGATTTGTACTTAGTTTTCCAGAGGTATTTGATAGGCTACTACATAAAAGGTTATAGTACAATCTGAGATTCTACCTTTTGAGTCCAGGCTTGCTTTCACAATTTCTTGTATATTTTCAGTATCTAATAATTTTTAGCAAATGTGGCTGCTTTTGGGTTTATAATCACAGCACTCAAAGTGCTTTGCTCCAGCAATTTGTGATTTAACTTACATTAAAATCCCCATGGTGTTCTTTTAGAGAGAAAGTAATACGATGACCTTGTGAGCAAAGGTGCACCTCCTGCTAGTTTGGACATTGGTGTTTTTATTCTGTTTGGACTTTGTAGAAAACTCCTCCATCCATATTAGGAAGTCCATGATCAACATGGATCTGTTGTTGTAGTATCAATTTAGTGAATTGACTCTATAAATATTGCTGTTTTTGAAAAATATAAATTTGAGTAGCTCAAATTAAGCAAAATAAATAATCCATCAAAATGATCATTTAGCACAAAAGAATTTAATTGTCAAATAATTAGAATTGTGACTTTAAATTCAGAGTATTGTTTCATCCCTTCATTAAATTTGGTAAAGTTTTCCAAAAAGTAGAATTGTCAGTATCACAAAATAATTGCAGCAAATTGATTGCTTTCCCCCACTTAGGATTCGTGACATTTCAGACCTGGCAGTTGTATAAACTATTAAATTTGGCTTTTGCTCGCAGTAGTTGTGGCTAATTTTAGTTGAGGCTAATCTAATTTCTAATAGCATTTTTCTTACGAACTGTCAAGTGTGGCTGTGTAGTTTTATGGTTTGCATTCAGTCATTCATCGCTGTGACTGAATGAATAGGTGATCTGCCTGTGGTAGTTACACTTTTATGAAACCTGACATTAGGGAAAAGAACTTGAAAACACCTAGAGTGAGTTCTTGTGATTTTTCCCTTGTGCCAGTGGCAAAGTACTTTCCCTCCATTTGGCACTTCCTCACAACAGAATGAATTGTTTTCAAGGCACCAGTTTGCTTTGGGTACTTGCAAATTAATGACGTGAATGGGCGCATTGCATTAAAAGGGCTATTTTTATGCTGCAGTGGCTTTTTGATTGCTTTATAAAGCCAGAATTTAATTGCAGTTTTTATATTAACCATGATACACTCTTTTTTTTATTTTTAGACCATGAATCGGTTCAATGGTGCTATGACAACTTCATTAACTACAGATCCTTGATGTCTGCTGACAATGTACGTCAACAATTATCACGAATCATGGACAGGTTCAATCTGCCTCGGAGGAGTACAGAATTCACAAGTCGAGATTATTACATAAATATTAGAAAGGCACTGGTTTCTGGTTACTTCATGCAGGTATAGTGAAAATGATTGCTGTTCCTAATTTTTGCGAAATATAGTACAATTCAACATATGGAGTCTGTATTGTTCATTTAAAACATTAAATCTCTGGCTGTAGAATGGAGCGTAGTGCTACATATGTTAGTTGTTTATTTGCACAGTGGTTGAAGCAAACTGTTAATGGGAACAAATTTTTCTTTTGAAACAAAAAAAGCACTTCAGGAGGAAATTGTGATGAAAGAAGATGAAGCAGGAAGATTAAAATGAAAGAATGGAGAATATTGGCAAAGGAGCTGAAGTGTCTCTCTAATGGAATGAAATTTAAAATAAAAATTGCCATAGAAGTTGCATATTAAGAGGAGATCAGAGTGAGGAGCTTGAGACTTGCCAAATACTGAGACTAGCAAGTATAAAATTCTTTGACCGTTATCTGTTGGAGAGTACTGGCTGGATGAAAACCAGTTCAACATCAGATGCAGCAGTCTACTCTTGTGTTACTAAGAGTTGTTACTTTCAGAAGACAAACCACCTGAAAGTATAAAGTAGTGTGCAGAAACTTATTTTGTGGATTTGGGATTATCATTTTGTACTGAACTTAAAACTTCAGTGTAGGTATTAGATCTCTCACTGATCTTATCATACTAAGTCCCTCTAAGCTATTCCACAGTTCAAATAGATAATGACTGATTAATGCATTCAATTCAATTGGATGGGGTTATTTATACTTCTATAATCTAGACTTGTGTGGCAATGCTTTTATAACATTTTATATTTTGGAATTGGAAGAGAACTTATCAGTAGTTCTAGTTTGATCATAACTACTTGATTAATTCAGAATTAGAGTGCAATAAATGGAAAAATTTGTTGGCTTATATTTTTACAATCAAAACAAATTAGGACTTTTTGTTGCTCTGAGCCAGGTGAAATTTAAGCTGTTGATGTAGTTGTGAGGGTCCGTATGTAGGTCTCCATTTTGAAATATACTATCAACCTTTCTTCGTGCAGGGTTTTTTTCCATTCTTTTTTTCCATTATAGGTTCATTTGAAACTTCTCTTTCTTTGAAGCTTTGTTATTGACCTTCATATAGCTTGATAACAAGGGATTCACTAATAAAACATGTGAATTTTTGCATTGAAAAGTAATGTGCTATTATTACTAAATGAGTATTTGGAGATCCTTTCTAGGATGGGTCAACAGTACAAGGCCCAACCGCATGTGGGTGAAGTAAGTGACCATCTAGGAATAAACCGGTGGCTAGAGAGGTGGTCAGACACCCCTCTCCATTATTTTGCTGTCCTTCTCTCCTCCAGTGTATCCTCTGTTTTACAGATCATGATTACCAATCCATTTACAAAGGATTCCTTCATTCAAAGAAATTTTGTGCAGATTTGAAAGGAGTTATCAGTTACCTAATCAAAAGTTTGTGCTCTGATATTGCCTCTCTTTTACCATATCTAAGAACTTGATGAGTGAGCTGGTTAAATTGGGTCTGATATAATCACAAGAAGCTCCTGTCTGGCAAAAATTGCTTTACTTCAATATAATTAAAAACGTTATTTGCCCTTCAGTAGAAATGGAAACTGCCAAGTTTGCACAGGATTATTGAATTGTTAAAGATTATGTTTATTATATATCTGTTGTTTTTAATTGCTTTTCTCGGTGTGTTGTGGGTGTGCTGAAACACAAGTGAAAGGCACATGTTAGAATGAATGATAGGAGCAAATTGAGTAGTAGATGGCATCAATTTTTTTAAAAACCTACCATCAGAATTAAAAAGCATGGCAATAGATGTAAGTTATTCAAAAAGCTGTGACTCATGCATCTCGGAAGGACGGGAAATATTGATAATTCAGCAGGACTCTGTGGCTTGACAGTGATGTAACAAGGTCCTTGTAGGGTCAGAAATATGTTGTGGTGTAAGTGGGACACTTGGCAGATAAGTGGAAAGTAATTTTTGTGAATGTCTGAATTGTTTAGTTTTTGTCAAGCTATTTGAATATCTTGTAAGAACTGCACTCTTCGTGCTTCAGTAAGTTATAAAACATTTCTCATATTGAAAGGTCATAAGATTTTCTGTAAGTTCCATAGTTTTTCATATGAAAGAGAAAGATTTAACTTGATAAAGTTACATATGATCAAATTAAGACAATAATATGCACTAAAGAATAAATGCTATTCACACTGGAAGCTTCAGTGCTACACAAAAAATGCAGGATAACTTGTTTGTTTGCTTTATTGACATGCTCTTAATACATCCTAAGATGTTTGGCTTGTACCATTCATTTTATACCTTGCAAGGATTAGTACATATCCCAGAGAATGTTCCAAGTTATTTTATTTTGCCCAATTAGTTTAATTGCTGTTTCAATTTATAACTTAATTTTAACCATTGTATAAAAATAAATGCACAAAAAGATTTTTTTTCCCTTCTGTTTCCATCCTGCCTACCCCTTCCCCAGATTTTTACCAGTATTCTGTGTCATGAGTAATGACTATTTTCTGTCTTTGTTTTAGGTGGCTCATTTGGAACGCACAGGCCACTATTTGACTGTGAAAGATAACCAGGTTGTGCAGCTTCATCCTTCTACTGTCCTGGACCACAAACCTGAGTGGGTGCTCTACAATGAATTTGTACTTACCACTAAAAATTACATCCGCACCTGTACAGATATCAAACCTGAATGGTAAGGTTCAGCAATACAGATTTTGTATTTCTGCATTTTATTTTGTTGAAAGCTGCCTGTAGCCTTATTAGTTAATATTGGATGCCAAAATTAAAACTTAAATTATGGCAATGAACTTGCTGAACAAAGAGACCTTGGAGTGCAGGTGCATAGCTCCTTGAAAGTGGAGTTGCAGGTAGATAAGATAGTGAAGAAGGCATTTGGTGTGCTTTCCTTTATTGGTCAGAGTATTGAGTACAGGAGTTGGGAGGTCATGTTGCGGCTGTACAGGACATTGGTTAGGCCACTGTTGGAATATTGTGTGCAATTCTGGTCTCCTTCTTATCGGAAAGATGTTGTGAAACTTGAAAAGGTTCAGAAAAGATTTACAAGGATGTTGCCAAGGTTGGAGGATTTGAGCTCTAGGGAGAGATTGAATAGGCTAAGGCTGTTTTCCCTGGAGCATCGGAGGCTGAGGGGTAACCTTATAGAGGAGAAAGTGAGGTCTGCAGATGCTGGAGATCAGAGCTGGAAATGTGTTGCTGGAAAAGCGCAGCAGGTCAGACAGCATCCAGGGAACAGGAGAATTGACGTTTCGGGCATAAGTTCCTGAAGAAGGGCTTATGCCCGAAACGTCGATTCTCCTGTTCCCTGGATGCTGTCTGACCTGCTGCGCTTTTCCAGCAACACATTTCCAGCGGTAACCTTAGAGGCTTATAAAATCATGAGGGGCATGAATAGGATAAATAGAGTTTTTTTTCCCTGGGGTCGGGGAGTCTAGAAGTAGAGGGCATAGGTTTAGGGTGAGAGGGGAAAGATATAAAAGAGACCTAAGAGGCAACTTTTTTCGTGTAGAGGGTGGTATGTCTACAGAATGAGCTGCCAGAGGAAGTGGTGGAGGCTAGTACAATTGTAACATTTTAAAAGGCATTTGGATGGGTATATGATTAGGAAAGGTTTGGAGGGATATGGAACGGGTTCTGGCAGGTGGGACGAGATTGGGTTGGGATATCTGGTCGGCATGAACGAGTTGGACCGAAGGGTCTGTTTCCGTGCTGTACTCTACATAAAATAGCTCCAAACCCAGGCTTGAATGTAATTACTTACCTTGACCAAATAATAATTGTTGACCTCTACCTTTTACATCAGTGGTTTCACCTAGACCAAAAAAACGTCAACAGCAGATTTTTAATATGACAGAAGAGTTAAATGATAAACCATCAAGAGTCATTGCTTTGGTCATGCTGATGCAGGCTTGCTTCAAGTGTTTTATACTTACTGTTTCACCAAGTCAATGGAAAAGTTAAAAAGTGGGGAAAATTATATAAGTGAAGCTTTTATAATGCTCAAACCTATGATTACCATTGCTGGCGCATCTTCCTAATGGTCATTAAAACTATCCACTTGTGATACTTAGTTACTACTAAATAGCTATAATTGGGCTGAAGACAGTGTGATCAATCACATTTAAATGACTGAGACTGTGTAATTTATAGTGTTTTTATGTTGAATTTGCTTGGATCTGTAGTTGTGGCTGAATGTCAATGAAATTGCAGAAATCAGTAGATGTAAGTTGCATATGGTGATCTAGGTTTTTCTGTGCTTCACTGGGTTGTTCTATAGGCTTCCTTGGGTAAGAAAACCTTGCGGTTAAAAATAAATCTATGTCGTCATCCTGTTTAAAAATGCAGTAGAAAAAACCTGACTTTGGACTATTTACAAATGCGATGCTCTAAGAACCTAGTAAAATCTTGCTTTGGGAAATTATGTCAAGGATAATGTTTAGTCAGCAGTAATATCCAGGCTTCTGATTCATAAGCACAGAAAGTTAATTACCACAGTCTTGTACTTCAGATAGAAGTTGCTCTTGTAGAAAGAACTTCAGTAGATAGGGTTGAAGGATATAATAGTAAGCTGTAGATAAGAAATAGAAAGGAAAAGAACAGCTGCCAAGACTGGAAAAAAAGTGATAACATAGTCTGAACTGAAAAGGTTATAGGAAGTAATAATAAAATACCCTTTAAAAATAAAGCAGGAAAGATAAATAAAAACATGTAAGGGACCTGAATAGCAATTTATGCATTGTTTCTCCTCACATGTTTTGCTGTTGATAGTATTCCAGCCATGAAGAGAGTGAAAACAAAAATGTAGGAACAGGAGTTTGCCATTTAGCCACTTAAACCTGTTTTGCCTTTCAGTGATATCTTGTTTGTCATTGGTCGTATCAGACTAGAATTCCAGGCCATATGATTTTTTTGAAACTACTTTGAATTGAAAATCTGTTGCAAATATCCATCTTCAATCTTGCCTCCACCTTCGATTCTGCCCACCGACTAGTCCATGGATTATTTTGTTAAGAGGATTGTGGACTGTCTGTTTAGTGGCTGCTGCTATTCCCATCCCTTTCCAGAGCCACTAGGACACATTTTGCCAAGCTCATCCCCTGCCCTTGTCCTCAACTTGTTTCTTTCTCTAACTTATCTCTGTCATTCTCTCTGATCTCATTTTTTCCACAGGGCTTGCCTCCAGTTTTCTTGATCCTATTTCTACTAAATGCCCTTCCAGTAGGGGACACAATGACATTTTTTTTCCCTGAGTACTACTTTTTTGGTTTTCAGGAGCTCCACTTTCAGTCTCATCAGCTCATTTATTACATGACACAATCTTAGTAACGTTAGCTTCTGTATCTGTGCTAACACATGGGTTATTTCAACTCCCAACAGAAATAGAACCAGAAGAATTCGGCACAGTGGTTAGCACTGCTGTCTCTCAGTGCCAAGGACCTTTATGCAACTGTGTGGAGTTTGCACATTCTCCCTGTGTCTGCGTGGGTTTCCTCAGAATGCTCTGGTTTCCTCCTATAGTCCAAAGATGTACGGGTTAGGTGGAATGGACATGCTTTATTGCCCATAGTGTCCAGGAATGTGCAGGCTAGGTGGCTTAGCCATGGGGAATGCAGAGTTACAGGGATAGTGTGGGGGATGGGTCATTCTTCAGAAGTTGATGTGGACTAGATAGACTAAATGGCCTGCATTTGCACTGTAGGAATTCTATGAAAATATTCAATAATGGTCAACTTTCTGTTGCATTTAAAGTCCAGAGGTTAGAAGAGAGTGCAGACTGCCTAGGCATCACAGATTTAAATTGCTACAAGACGATGAAAATGAGTTTTTATTTTCTAAATAACCAAAGCAGATGTCGCACTAAAACTGACACACTAAAAGCCATCGCCTAAATGCTCCTCTCAGATTGGTATATTTGCAGTTAACTGGTTTCCACTGCATCTTCAAAGGAATCTGTTAACAAGGTAGCTGCCACCCTTTTGTTGTGTCTCCAATCCTTGTTTCAGATTCAAGTTTAACAGTTAATCATGTTCACTGCATCAGCATTGACTGCAGTGTTCCTATGTAGTAGCTCCTGAATATCGCAGCCTTCGTTCCATTGCAGGCAATTCGTTATCTCTAGCAATTTCAAGTTTCCCTGCTTTTGTTGCCTCAGTGTTCATTTGTTAACAGATTTAAAACTGTTCTCTCTCCTTCGTAGCCTCTATGTCCATCTTTTTATGCAGCCTTCCTCTCTGTCCAACCACTTCCTCTTTCTTCGCTGCCTCATTCCCTTGTAGCTTCTTTACTCCTGCACTCCAGCCCTTATTTTCCCTCATGGGCAATTATAGCTGAAAACCATTCTGTGGTGTCCTTTATTGAATCCAGTGTTGCAGAATTCTCACCAGCTGTTTTCCTCCAGTGTTTTATTATTACAATTGTGCTGTGTTTATTTTTGATTTCATGTGTGTCAATTCAAGTATTCTGTCATGACTGTACTGTACCTATCTAGGGAGTGCACAAGTTGCAAATATCAGAATTCAAGCTGTCAGCTGATTGTCTTGCGTCTGATCGGTAAATGTTCAGAGATAACAAAATCTGTCCTTTTTAACAGGTTAGTGAAAATTGCTCCTCAATACTATGAAATGGGCAACTTTCCCCAGTGCGAAGCCAAAAGACAACTGGAACGTATAATTGGCAAACTTCAGTCCAAGGAATATTCTCAATACTGAAGTAATTCTCAAGTAGGAAAGCAGACCAATGCAGATTTCATATTGAAGAAATATGGACTTCAGATTCTGCCCATTATAACAAATTTAATTTGTCTATTAAGGAAAACCTATGGATGTTTTCTTCAAAAGGCTGGACAATTCCTCACTTTATTTTTTAAAAAACCTTGTTTATGACAGGTTGTGTAACACTGTGTTGAGCAACATAGTATGTTGCTGGTGTTATGTGGCTTTTTTATTGTTATGTTGACTTTTGTCACAAACCCTGTTGGGTTTTAAGGGGTTGGGGTGGGCAAAGGTTTCAGAATAATGCTGTAACTGTTAATTTTTAAAGAGTTTCATCATTATTGCAATCCTATCTGAATTTCTTGTAGTCATTCAGAGTTGGCAATTAAAGTATGTATTTCTCAACCACATACTGCATGATCCTGCCCATGTTGACATTCTTACTAGAAAGTTGTAGAGATTCAAAGAACTTGGAAAATTTATATGTAGGCACCTCTGAATTTTCCCAACACCAATTTTTGACTTAAATAAAGGTATAGTGACAAGTTACGTTATGTGTATATGGTGTCTTATTGAAAAATGAGGTAGTTTGAAATAAATTTTAATCATTGATTCCCTATATATTTCAGGTAAGCCAAGCAATTGTTTTAGAAATTGCATAAATGGCACTTGACCTTAAGTGATTTTATTCTTGCTCAGTACATGTAACTTCTGTTATCTGTCCTCTGTTACAGCATTATTGTATGGTAATTTTTCCATTGGCATCTGGCCCATTTCAGTATTTTTTATTCATTTGGGCGATGTGGGCGTCGCTAGCTGGCCAGCATTCATTGTCTGTCCCTAGTTGCCTTTGAGAACGTAGTGGTGAGCTGCCTTCTTGAACCGCTGCAGTCCATCTGCTGTGGGTGGATCCACAATGCTATTAAGGAGGGAATTCCAGGATTTTGACCTAGCAACAGTGAAGGATATATTTCCAAGTCAGGATGGTGAGTGCCTTGGAAGGGAACTTGAAGACGATGGCATCCCCATATATCCTTACCTGGTCTGGCCTATTTGTAACTCCATTCCCATAGCAATATGGTTCACTGTGAATTGCCCTCTGAGCACTTGGAGAAGAGCAATAAATACTAGCATGCCTACCCACTTTCTGTGAAAAAAATAGTACAAAAGAGGCAGGTTTATTCCTGACAATATTCTGTTTTGAGGCCAGTCTGCTGATCACTTCAACTTCACGTATATTTTATTAACTTATGCTGAGTTTGGCCTTTTTTGATCTTTGTCAACTATGGGAGGTGCAGTCAGTTCATATAGCTGATGTTTGATATCATCTTGGAGATGTATATTTGTGAAAGAAAGCCAATATGTTTTGAGAGACCAAAATGATAAAGATTTTTGTGTGGGGCAGCCAAGATTTTGAAGAGCTTTTAGCATTTGGAAAAGTTGAAACAATTTCCTTCCATTTTGCTGCTTCCTCCATGTATGAGACAATAGTAAAGGGCAGAATTCACATTTCACTCAGCAGTTAAAATCATAAGAATGAGGTGTTTGAGGTTCTTAGTTTTAATATAGAACAGAAAGAAACCATATGTCCCATTATGGACGTGGAATCCAGAGAGAACGAAAGTTAGACAGGCAGAGGGATAGTAAGCCTTTTTGAATTAGGGTCTAATATTTGCAATCCATCATTCTTCAACTATATCTGAGTTAGTGAAAAATTGTGGTCAAAGCTTTTTCCATCTCCCCATTTGCTTTCCTCAGCAACCTGAGAAACATCCTACCTGGAACGTTTGGCTTGTTAGACAACCTGTTTGGTGCATGGTTTCTCTTTATTTTATCGTATTCTGTATCTCTACTCCCTCCTTGTGTGAAGAATGATGCAAAATACTGTCATGCATCTGCCTCTCTGCAGACTTATCCAAATTACCTTTTCCCTCAAAAGGAATACAACAGCAAATGTTAGTAAAATACTGTACGCAGAATGTTTCCCATTCAGAATGTGCTGGAGGAAATGTTTTCTTTCTGGTGAATCTTTCCAACTGTAAATGTTATCTGTTAAATTGAAGTGGTGGACCTCCTGAGCAGAAAATATGAAAAAGAAATGAGACTAAGGTAAGTGATATACATTGTTTAGTGCTAGCAACTAGGCCAGTTCTGAAATTGGAACAATTGTTTTCCTATAATTGGAACAGTTATACTAATAAACAGCTTGGATGAAACATAAGCTTTATTTATTGAAACACTGATATGCTTTGGTATAAATCAAAAATGGTTGTTGACATCAGTATTCTGACTATAGACTTGTTGTTTATTTGTTCTGTTACTGATTGATTAAATACCCATTCCAACTTAAGGAACTTCAGAAGCTGATTACCTTTTACTCTGAACACTGCTAGCAATGTTTAAAAGCAAATACACACACTTAGAGTATTTAATTTTGTTCTGCAAATATTGTTTTAAATTTTAAATGTTCTCTTTCTGGTCCTTGCTGGGAGAGTCCTGACCGTTCTGTAGCATGTAGCCCAAATACCCATGTGTAAGCTTTAATTGAGAATGATGGAAAGCTGTTCAGCTGCTGAGGGTATATAGCTATGTCTGATTCTGTCTTTTGTCTGATGTTCATCCAGAGTCTGTGAAAGAATAAAAAAAAACAATCAGCAAGCCACCTGAACCTTTCTGAGCTGGGACCTTCTACCTCGCAGCCCCTGCTTCCTGTAGATTATTGTGGGTTCCAACCAACTAACTTAAACTTCTGAGAAAAATAGGACATGTATCCCCCACTTTTTGAACGTTCGCTTTAAGCAATTTTGCTTTTACGAAAGACCTACGTTAATACATGATTTCCTGAATCCGAAGAGAATTTTCACTTTTACGAAAAACCTTGATACTTTTTCCCATATAAATCATGCACCTTCACTTTATGCAATTTCCAGCTTACAAAACGTTTCCTGGGAACGCTCTACTTTCAAATAACGGGGGTTATCTGTAATAAGATGTGTCCTGAAACTTGATGTAATGAAGTTTTCACATTTTTCATGAAACAGTAATTTATTTCCCGAATTTACTTTTAAAATTTTTTTAAAATGTGAAAGTTTGCTGTAAACCTTAGTTTTCACTTGAGATTTAATTTTTTTCAGCATTTTCAGCTGCACATGGTGATAGAACGTTGTGCCTATAGCTCTTGCTTTCAACTTCAAGAGACAAATTATAATTATCACTCGTGACAATTATATTTTACTTGCGTCTGATTTCTTTTTAGCCCCACCGCACAACTGTCATTTCTGGACTATGTTTGCTCCCTGACTCTAATTAAATTCCTGGTATTTGCACCTCAAACACTTACTGTTTCAATTTTATACAGTTCTTTTCCATCTTGTGGGAATTTGTCATAATATAAATAAGGCAACATGCACCACACTTCGGACCCTGAAGCTTTAATGCAGACCTCCTCCTTTAACTGTTGAGTATAAAGTAGGCCATAACAGCCAGCTGTGCTTCCCTGGCCTTGTATCTTTCATATAACTTGCGTGTCTGTATACTTTAATTCTGAATGACATAGTCAATTATGTCGAAAAAACTATGTCCAAATTTCAACAGGAATATTTTATCTACTTACCTCCGTCCCCTCCCATTTGCAGTTAATTCTAATTCTTATTTTGAAATAAATCAGGAATTTTCTTAACTAAATATTTGAATGATATACCTATTATTTCATCTACGAGATCTTTCCAACACAGTAATTTGTGTTCTATAGACTATTTGTTCAGCTACCATTACTGGATTCAATATATATTCAGTGATATTTTCATTTTTTAAAAATCACTTGATTAAGTTTTTAGCAGTATGTGGAAATAGTTTCCTGTAAGTCATAGAATTGTAGAATGGTGATAGCATAGATAGAAACCTTTCAGCTCATCTGTCTCTACTAGATTTCAGCAAGCATAACTCATCCAGGCCCACTCCCCTGTTCTAATGCTGCACAGTTATCCTCTTGAGATATTTGTTTAATTTCCTTGTGAAAGTTGTGATTGAATCAGTCTCCGATTCTGACCTGGGCTCTAGGCTGATCTAGACCCTCCTATACTGTATCATTGAAGCTGGGCATGGCTTCGAGGAGACATGCCTTGTATTTCAATGGGGCACTTTTTGCTTTCCGCACTGATTTCTCATCATTAGACTGCCCCACAGACCCGTTTCTTGCTTCATTAATTCTTGCATAACTACCTTTTTTACCATTTGCTGTCATCCCTTTGTTATCTCTACTACCTATAACCGTCCTATAACAGAACTGCAGTTTATTTCCTCCTTTTCCCCCGCTTTCTTTCGGCCATGAAAATGCTACATGTCTAAGGAAGTGTCACTCGCCTTTAGCATTAATTTTCTGTCGCCATCGATTGAATAAGAACAGCTACACATATCCCATTTCCCTTCTCAGATACTTTCATGCAAGGAAGGTGGAAAAAGGGATCTGAGTGTAAGACTTATTTGAGTGTCATACCCTCCCATCAATAAAAGAATACATACTACTACTGCCTCAGTTCAGTAAAATAGATAACAGCCATTCATTTCTTAGCGTAATGTCGTAACCAGTCAGCGTTAAAATGTTAATGGCCTGGCTGCTGGCTGTCGGATCAAATATTACTGGATACGTTCTCCATGCCAATGCCCCTACCAATGGGGGCAACTGATTGGTGCACTCATGCAACATAGTGTTGGTTTTCTCTCATTTGTATTCTTGTGAAATATCCTGATTAGTGCAGAGTGAAAAACCTTTGACAAAATGTGACTTTCTTCAGCAATATTAAATAAGATTAACTGTTTAAACACTAATGCTCTGTAGTCTTTGTGTTTTGGGGATGAGCGTTCCACTGGTAAGGCCAGCATAGAGCATCCATCCCCACTGCTCTTGAGAAGGTAATGGAGAGCTGCTGATGTACTTGGGAATAAGCACGTCCTCTGAGCTGTTGAGAAGGAAGTACAGGTCGCTCTGCTATAATGTTCATTTCGTTAATGTGAATTTGCTGTAACGCGATTGACAATTTGACACTTTCAAAAGCACAAACTTATAAAATGTGTTGGCTGTAACATGATTACATCATTCTTTAAGCACTGTTTCTAAAGCGCAATTTTTCTATAACATGGAGTTACCCAAGAACGCAACCATCGAGTTTTCAAAGAACTACCTGTACCATGATTTTGATCTGATGACATTAAAGGAACAGCTTTAGCCACAGTCTTTATGTGGATCCAGTTGAATTTCTCATTGAAGGTGATCCCAGGATATTAGTGGTTTCAGTGCTAATGTTTAATGTCCAGAGGAGAAAGTTAGACTGTTTTGAAGATGATCATTGATGATAAGTTTGCATAAATGCCAATCAGCCCAAGCCTGAATTTTAGTGACCTTTTGCTTCATTAGCAAATGGATTGCTTCATGATCTGACGAGTTTTGAATGGTGCTGAAAAATGCAGTCATCAGTGACCTTCCTTCAGACCTTATGATGGAATGAGGATCATTTTTTTAAAAAGTGGAAGATCATTGGGCTTAAGATACTATGCTGAGGAAATTGATTTCTAATCACTAGAACAATTTTCCTTTGCTCAATATGCTTGACCCATAGAGTGTTTCACTCCTGATTCTTATTGACTGACTTCAATCTTGCTGACTCTTTTAACACTGCTCAGCTAATTGTTCATTTGATGTTGAGTGCTCTCACTCATGTCTCCCTCATGTCTCCCTTTGGACCTTAGCTGTATTTTCCTCATTTTGACCAATGATGCAAGACAGGCAGGAGTCTGGAAGAACATAGCAAACCAGGCAGCACCAGGAGATGGAGGAGTTGATGTTTTGGGTGTAACCCTCCTTCAGGCAAGGTGCAAGCTGGCAGTCGAATAGCAGGGCTGCATGTGAGCTCTTGCACAGGGCCTACGTGCTCTCATCTGCTTTCCTTTCTTGTTTTACTTTTGCTTCTCTTTTGCTTTATTTTCCTTTCTTCAATGAGGGGTTGGTCGGCAGCACTGGCGTGGGAGCAGGCTACAGGAGGAGTGGTGGCTGTGGCTTCTCCTGACAATAGGAGGCAACGAGTGCTTTCTCCTGCTGTTTGGGGCCGGTGGCAGTCAGTTCATTCTCCCAGCGGTTAGGACCGGTGGCAGCGAGTTCGTTGTCCTGGCATTTGAGGTCAATGGCAGCAAAGCACCTCCAGTCATCAGGGATGGCAATGGCAGTGGCAGCAGATTCTTCAAGATGGTGGCATCAACAAGGCCACGTCTGCAGCCATAGTGGGACACGTGGCTTGGCAGTGAGACCAGGGTGAGTGTGGGTTCAGCGGTAAAGAGATGGAGCCTAATGTAAGGCAACTCCCACGTTGGTGAGTCCGGTGCATGCGGCAATGGTGGAGGTCTCCCTTGATGCGAGGTACCAGCATGCACTGGGTCGGAAAGACTGATGTTTTGAACTTGTTACTACTTCATTTTATCTAATTTATTGCTATGACCTACAATGCTGAACTATTCTTTTCGATTTTATTTTGTTTCCTAAGATCTTGATCTTAAGTATCTATACCTAGGTTCCTTTATACCTGAGATGGTGCTGCTATGTGGTGACTGTAAACTTTTCATTTGAATACATATGACAATAAAGCTAGTTCGATAATAAGGTCTTGAGCCAAATGATCTTGTTGGAACTCAAACACCATATTGTTGAGCAGGTTATTGTTGACCAACTCCTACATGACAGCAATGATTCTCTTCACCTTGATGTTTGAGAGTGGACTGAGGCTTTGGCTGGATTGGGATAACACATACCCAGCGGTCAGGCAGCATCAGAGGAGCAGGAAAATTGACATTTCGGGCAATGATGAAGGGCTTTTACCCGAAACATCAATTTTCCTGCCCCTCGTTGCTGCCTGACATGCTGTGCTTTTCCAGCACCACTCTAATCTAGACTCTGATCTCCAGCATCTGCAGTTCTTACTTTTGCCTATAACACATCCCTGGGCAATCTTTTCACTTAAAAGTTTCATCTGTTTTCTAGCTGTATTGGAACCACGAAGGACACAATTTGTTGTGGAGTGCATATCAATTTGGTAGTTACAAGCTCAATACTGTCCATGCTTCCTTTCCATACCAGGTTAATTTATTTCTCTGAATATGATATTTTGAGTTGCCCTGATAGGAGTTGAATATAAATAACAATATTTCATTAGCCCAGAAACCAGGATAATTCTGGCACCAAATAATTTTGAAAAGCTCTCTGAATTCTTGGGAGTGATCCACTTGATTGTCTTCGCTTTGAATATGAATTTGCAAATTAACAAATATTTTGCTTATATAGGGAAAACAATATTAACAAGATTAACACAAGGTTTTTCTAACCTAGATTACATCACATAATACTTATGGTCTGTTGATTGTGAAACATAAGAACCCTTGGGCTTGTCTATTAATAGATGTGTTTTTTTTTTCTCCCTGCAGGACGTATTTAAGGGATTTGCATTTATGAAAGTAGTCTAGAAAGCTTTTTGCTTTTACTCATGACATGAGATTGAATTAAAACTTGTTTCCACCTCTATTAATCATGATTGGAGCTATAATTCATGTTGTCGTCCTTCCAAATTAAACATCTACCTTCACAATGGGCTTAATTTAGCCAATATTCTAAGTGTACAGTATCAAAATATAATCAGATTTGAAAACTCAAACTTATGAACAAAGGCTAATTATTAACTAAACTCAGCCATTCAGAAAAAATTTTCTACTCTAATTTTTTAAAAATTTCACCTCTGTACCAATCTGCAAATCCTTAAAAAATGTTTTAATTACTTTGAAACTGTGCCCCTTGCCCTACTGTTTGGATTTACTTTTTCCATAACATTTCTAATCTTAGAATATTCTACAAAGTATCCTCACTGATTCACTGCCAACATTGTGGCTTTGCTCAAGAAAGGTTGTAGGCTAATCCTGGTGATGGCAGATCAGTTGGTTTAACTTCTGTAATGGAGAAACTTTTGGAAACAATTATTCAGAGTAGAATCAGTAGTGGTATGGACAAGAAGAGGTTAGTTAGGAGGGGTCAGCATGACTTTCTAAGGGGGAAGTCACGTGTAACTAACTTGAAGTTTTTTGAAGAGTTAATGGACAGGATTAATGAAGGTAGTGCCTATTCTGTGACAGGACATGTGATATGATATCTCACAACAGACTTGAGGAAAGTTGTAAGCCATGATATAGGAGAGGCAGTAACAACATGGATACAAAATTAGCTGAGTAATGGTCAACAGACAGTTTTTAGGCTCGAAGTTGTTTTGTAGTGGAGTTCCCTAGGTGTCAATGTTGGGACCCTTGATTTTTGTGATATATATTAATGATCTGGGTCTTAGTGGCGAGGGGATGCTAAACTTGGAAAAATTGTAAACAGAAGAGGATGGTGTAAAATCCAAAAGAACCTCTGATTACATTTTAATACTTAGCAGTTGGGCTTAATTTAGCCAATATTCTAAGGTGCTAGAGTGGGTGGATAGGTGGCGGATGAGGTTCAATTGCAGGGAAGTATGAGGTGATGCACTTTTGTCAGAAGAACACTGGAAGATGGTATAAAATAGGGGGTACAATTCTAAAGGGGTGCAGGGGCAAAGGAACCTATGTATATGTGCACAGCAAGTGAAGGTGTAGTACTGGTAATTTATTGTTATGTATTTAAGTTACCAGAAGTCAGCGCCATTTTTTATTTAAAAAGATTTTTAATATTTACAAAGTTATGAGAAGTACAAAAGTTAGTATAACAATCTTATACAAAAACATTTAACAATAAACTACCTATTACTCTATAAAACAAACCAAAACTATTAAGAAGGTATGGAATAATCTTTCCATGTTACAACTTGACAAATAGTTGAACTTAGCAAATCAGGTTAAATTAGCTTACCTTATACTAAACTAACCTAACTTAGGTCAAGTCAAACAAGATTGGATCAACTTAAATCGAGTCATATTAAATTAAGTTACACTACCTGGTGCATCCCCGCCAAAGCTCCCATCCACAGGACCGTTAGTTATTTTACCTGTATTTAGTCAAGCTTCTTCCTGCCTCCCCTCCCCCCAACCCCAGGGCCCCTGGACCACCCAATCCAGCCCTCATGACCATATAAAGGCCCTGCTCAATATGATTGTCCATCTCTATGTAATTTAGTAAGGGCCACCACATCTTATAGAATAGTTCCGTTTTCTGGTGCATTGCATTCGTAAGAAAATGGAGAGGAACATGCTCCATCACTAGTCTACGCCACCTTATAAGACCTGGCAGGGGGATTCTGAGGTCTAGTTCATTAACATGTTCTTCCTTGCACAATACGTAAGTATTTTAAATAATGTCTTCCCGTGCTCATCTAATGAAGGCAGATTCGGCAGTCCCAAACAAAGGGATACCAGATCCACCCTAACTCCAATTCCCAGAATCTCCTCCACCTCATTCGCTATGGCACCCCAGTACCTACAGATCTTATGACACAGCCACAGACAATGTGTGAGGGTGCTGGTGCTTATTTTACATTTAGAGCACCCTGGAGGTGCTCCTTTATTGAATTTTGCTAATCGCTCCAAGGCCATATGGGCTCTGGAGAATCTTCAATTGCAGAGCCTGCACTTTTATTGCATATTGGGATCTTCACATTCTCCCATATGTCCTCCCATGTTTAAGATGAAATATCTACCCCTAGTTCCTGACTCTAGACTCCATAAGAGTCTTTCCATTATCCTCTAAGGTGCCCCCTCTACTGACCAAGAGTGTCTACGCAACGGACCATATTCCTCTCCATGTCAGACATGTCGGACTGAGTTAAAATGGTCCTTCTCTGTATGTAATCCCTAATCTGAAAATAACAGACGAGGTCCCTACTGGGTAGCCCATATTGGTGACTTAACTGGTCATAAGACATCAAGACCTCTTCCCCAAATAGGTCTCCCAAACAGGAGACTCCCTTGTCCTCCCATGCTTTAAAGCCAGAATCCATTGACCCCGGCTTGAATCCTGTGGCTCCAATCAAAGGTGTAAACAATGAGGTCTATGCAGGTTACCCTCGCCCTGCTGTATCATCCTCCATGCTTTAACCGTGTTTATAATAATCAGACTTCCACAGTGCTCAATAACAGATTTCATCTTATCCATAAACAGCAGATTGAGGAGGAAATATGTTGTCTGGGATGCCTCAATGTCGAGCCATATTGACCTTGGGTCCTTCCATACCCAGTCACTCTCATAGGACAAAAAGGCACTTACTTGGTATCGCTTAAAATCTGGGAGATTATTCCCTCCTCCACCACCACCATACTCTCTGGGAGTTGCAACGTCGTGAACTTAATTAGAGGGCATCGACAATGCCAAATAAAGGATCCAAGCCAACCATTGAGTCTCCGCAGCACTTGTCTGGGCAATAGCAACAGGAGCATTTTCATGATGTATAGTAGCCGATGAGGAACATTCATTTTGATCAGGGCTATCTGGTCTAACCATGATATTTGCAACCCCTCCCAACATTGAAGATCTTGTTTTATCCTTTCAAATAATTGCACAAAGTGAGCTCTTTACAGCTGGTGGGACAGCGGGGCTAATAAAAATACCCAAATAAAGCAAACCTTTTTGTGACAACTGGAAAGGGAATTGTGTTCCATCCTGCAGATCAGGCACCCCTGCAAGCCCCCCACGGGCATGGCAGAAAAGTGCAGACTTTTCTGGGTTAGCCAGAAAGAGAAGAACATCATCAGCATGAGTATTTTTGTGCTCTCCCATTCCTACTTTTGGGGCAACTATTTCACAGCGCTTCTGAATAACCTCCGCCAGCGGTTCAATTGCTAAAGTGAATAGCAGCGGTGAGAGAGAACACCCTTGTCTCTCTCAATGCTAAAGTTATCTGATTTTATACCGTTATTCAGGACTGCTACCATAAGTTTGTTATACAGTTCTGTCACCCACTTAGCGAAAGCTCTCCCTCCCTACCCCACACACAATCGCCCCCGCTGCCTCCAAGGCCAAAACGTTCCAGGACACCAAAACGATACAGCCACTCCACCTGGTCAAACACCTTTTCCACATCCAAGGAAACCACCAAGCCTAGAATTGACCCCTGCTGACCTACCTGTACTATATTCAACACACTCTTGATATTATTGGAGGAGTTATGACCCTTAATAAAGCCCGTCTGTTCTCCCTTTCTGATAGTATGCAATACCTTCTCCAATCTCAAAGCTAGCGTTTTAGACAAGATTTACGTTCAGCAGCGAGAGAGGTCTATACGAGGGACTGTCTTCAGGGTCTTTCCCTCTCTAGCATAAGGGAGATATTGGCTCCCTAAGAGAGGGTGAAAGGCAGTCCTGACTGTATGAGTGATTGTACATACCCAATATTGGCTCAGGCAACATGTTTATAAACTCCTTGTAGAACTCACTCTGAAACCCATCTCGGCCAGGTGCTTTGCCACTTTGGAGCTGCCTTACTGCCTCTTGTATCTCTTGCATTGTTAAGGGTACATTCAAAAGAGAGGCTTGCTCTGCATTTATACCTGGGAGGTCTATATTCTCAAAAGAGGGTTCCATCCTTGCTACTCCATCCTTACAGCCCTCTGACCGGTATAGCTCTGTGTAAAATTTTTTAAATGTCATATTAATCTTTTTGTACTCATGAGTGATAGTACCAGTTCCATCCCTAATGGAGACAATGGACCACAGGGCACTTTTCCTGGCCAAATATGCCAGGTATTTACCTAGCTGATCCCCATATTCAAATAACCTTTTGCTTTGCAAAGGGAACCTGTCTCTTCGTCGGCTGGGTAAGTACTGAATTCAGAGCAACCCAGAGAGCTGTGACCCACTGTAATTTAGTCACAGACGACCTGTCATAATATGCCAACTCGGCGGCCTTCAGCTGGGCCTCAAGCATACATTGTTGTTCTCCACTCTGCCTCTTCCTGGATGCTGAATATAAAATGATTAAACCTCTTAAATAAGCCTTGATGTTCTCCGAAAGCATTTATAGGTTACAGGCCATATTCTGTAAATTTGCTATCCTTTAAAAGAAATGGATCCATGCACCAATGCCGTGTATCTATCCCACTACCTCTGATCTTAACATCTAAGTACACTACCGCGTGGTCCAAACTGGCTACGTTCCCAATCCTGCAGGATAACACCGAATCCAGACAGATTGGTGGAATAAAGAACATATCAATACTTGTGTGGTTTGGAGTAAACGGTAAAATCCCTACCGTTAGGGTGGAGACACATTCACCAACCCCAACTCCCCACATAAACCCACCAACTGTCTGGATTGCGGGGAAATACCTGAAAGACCTTTTGGCATCCTATTCACCTCACAGTCCATGAGATGGTTAAAGTCTCCTCCTATAATCATACGACGCACCCAGGAGCCATCAGCTTGGAGAATGCATGAACTAAGAATTTAAGGGGGTGCGCCGCTGGACAATAGACGTTCAGGATGCCATATTCCTCCCCATGTATTAAGGCCTTAAGGATGATGAACCTCCCATGTCCGTCCCTAATTTGGTCTATTATCTGAAATGGGAGGTTCTTCTGTACTATTATGGCCACTCCTCTGCTTTTAGAATTAAACCAGGTAAAGAATACCCTACCAAACCCTCCCTGCTGTTATTTCAAATGTTCTTTGTCACTCAGATGTGTCTCTTATAGCAGGGCAATGTCAACTGTCTCCATTCTGAGGTTTGAGAGCACCTTCTTCCCTTTGATCTGGGAATGACTCCCTTTTATAATCCAGGTGCACTAACTAAACAAACCACTAACCGTGACCGTGCAAAGTGGGCCACGGTCCCCTGAGGGGAAGAAGCTTACTCATGGTGCACCGGGTGGAAAAAACATAGGATTCATAGAATCTTAAAAACTACCACTACAAATACTACAAAAACTAACAAAAACTAAAAAAAAACCACTACTCCTAAATTAAACAAACAAACATACAAACAAATCACTAGAGATTTCCCCTCTCTAACCCATAGGGGGGGTCTCATCCCCATCCATACAACTATCCTGGTTCCTTCCAACGAAAGCCGCACGCCAAACCCGAGCAGTACAGAGGCAAAGAAAACCTATTATTTACAAACGTGAAAAATTAAAAGTGGATGCCCAACCCATCTTCCATCCGTCAATCCCATTTATCTTTAATAAAAGAGATAACCACCCCACACCCAGAAAAAAAAACAAGGGAATAACAGGAATTAGCAAAAAAGAAAGGAAAAAAGCAAAAAGGAATGTTGCATCCGAGCAATGCCCAGCATATAAAACCAATGACCAAGAGAGCAAAGGATATACCGTTGTCCATCATTTTTCTAACCCAGACCATCTATTGTGAACAGTCTAGGAAATCCCTTGCTTTCTCTCCTGTCAAATTGTAAACAGGCCCTCCATGGCTGAAGCACAGTCCTACCGGGTTCCTCACAGAGTATTGGATATTCAAGTCTCTCAGTCTCTTCCTGACTTTGTCAAAAGATTTCCTCTTCTTAAGTACAGCCTGAGAGAAGTCCTGAAAAACCATAATTATCGACCCCTTGTACACTAGGGCCTGTGAGTCTTTTCCCAGCCTTCTGGAGGCTTCCATTATCATTTGCTCTTCCTTGTAATACTGGAGTCGCACTAAGACCGGGTGGGGGTGCTGATCTGACCCGGACCTGCACATCGCGATTTGGGGGGCCTGCTCCACACACACCTGGCCTAAATCGACTCCCAACCATAGAAACTGTGGGATCCACTGCTCCAAGAATTTGACCCTCACCTTCATGTTCCAGGAGCCCAACTAATTAAGTTTTTCCTTCGATCTCAATTCTCGAGGTCACTACCATGGTCCAGCAGGTCCCAAACCTGGCCTTCCAGCATTCGGCTCCTCCCCTGTGAATTCTCAACCATGGTCTCCGACGCTGCCACTGACTGGACCAAGAATATTGTCTCTGACAAAGCCGCCTCATTCCTGCTGATACTCCAGCCACCACCATAGCCATGAGACCAAACCAACTCTTGAGGACCATGCCCCATCTCAACTTCAGAAGTGGCGAAAGCAGTAAATAAAGCATACAGTGTTCTCAGCTTTGTTAATAGGGGCTTAGAGTGCAAGAACAAGGAAGTGATGTTGAACTTGTTCATGACATTTGTGAGACCTCAGCTGGAGTATTGCATACAGTTTGTGGGTAGCATCTCAGAGGAAAGATGTGAATGCAGAAGTGATTTGCTAGAATATTTCCAGATACAATATGAGAAACTTCCGCTGTGAAGATTGATTGAAGAAGTTGGGATTGTTCTCCATGAAGAGAAGAGCACTGTCAGGAGATTTGATAGAGGTTTTCAAAGTTATGCATGTGTTAGAGAGAGTAGATATAGTAAAGCTGTTTGCACTTACAAAAGAAGGAAGAGCAAGAGGTCAGAGATTTAAAGTGATGTGCAAACAAAGCAAGATTAATGTGAGAAAAAAAGCATGTATGCACAGTAAGTAGTTGGGCTATGGAATGCACTGCCTGAAAATGTGGTTGAGGCAGGTTCAGTTCAGGCATTCAAGAGGTCATTGGACTTTTTAGTTCTCAATGGTATGCAGGGATACAGGGAAAAGGCAGGAGATTAACAATAGATAGTCTAGGGCTGAATTGCCTCCCTCTGAGCTGTAATAATACTGTGATTAGAGTCATACAGCATGGAAACAGACCCTTCACTCCAACTCATCCATGCTAATCAGATATCCTAAATTAATTTAGCCTCATTTCCCTAGATTTGGCCAATATCCATCTAAATCTTTCCTATCCAGGTGTCTTTTAACTGTTGTAATTGTGTCGGCAACTACCACTTCCTCTGGCAGCTGTGTGTGAAGAAGTTGCCCCTCACGGTCACTTTTAAATCTTTCCCCTGTGACCATTAAAACTATGGCCTCTGGTTTTGGACTCCCATACCCTATGGAAAAGACCTTGGCTATTCACCTTATCTATGCACCTGATGATTTTATAAACCCCTATAAGGTCACTCCTCAACCTCCTATGCTCCAGATAAAATAGTCACAGCCTATCCAGCCTCTCCTTATAACTTAAACCCTCCAGTCCCTGCAACATCATGGTAAATTTTTTTTGCACCCTTTTTAGTTTAATAACTTACTAAAGTTTTCAGAAAGTATTAGAGCTATGGGATTAAACTATGTAACTCGAGTGGAAGAAATAACATCAGTAAATTGGGTAAAAGGCCTCCCAAACTGCAGTTTCTATCATTCCGTTAGCAAAAACCCAGCACAGTAATAAGCTCCCCTCCCAAATCTTGCTCTGTGATATCTCATTTTCATATGGCTCAAGATGGAGCATCATTTTCCCTCTCACTAAGAAAAATGAAACTGATTGTTATGAATGAGGTAGTGAAAGGTACAAGAATGCTGAATAAATGCGTCAAATTCTGTTCAGTCATCTTCTCAATTAGATATTCATGGTATCAAATGTAGCTCATTAAAGAACTAAATTATATATTTTACAAACTGGCAGGAAATCATTCTGCAGGTAAGATTAAGGAATAGTTTGCAAAGGCAGATTGCCATTCATTTCATCTGAGACCACCATCAAAGTATTTGAGTTAGGAAATCTTCAACATTAACTTAATACCGCAGAATTTAATTATTTCCTCTAAAGCAACTTTTAGGATATAAAGCTACTATGATTGGTCACAATGTGGGGTTAGGTTAGAGTTGGAGGTAAGGGAGGGGAATTAAATGAAATTTCTAGCACCGTCAGATAGGCTCAGGCAGGAGAAAATGTCTTTTTAAAAATTTCATGGGATGATTAGTGTTGCTGGGCTAGCATTTATTGAGCATCCTTAATTGCCTTTGAGAAGGTGTAGTAAGCCATCTTCTGGAATGACAGCAATCTTCAAGGGTGTACATATTCTTGCTGTTAGGAAGGTTTTCAGGTTTTTGACCCAATGACCGGGAAAGAACCGCAGTATAGTTTGAAGTCAGGATAGTGATATTCCCAATCATCTGCCCCCCTTGTCCTGCTCAATACTCGAAGACACAGGTTTCAAAGGTGTTGTTGAAGAAGTACTGGTGCATTGTGGTAGTGCATCTTGCAAATGGTATACAATGTTGCAACTGGAGGCATTGATAGAGAGAGTGAATGTTGAATATGTTATGGGTGGTGACCATCAAGCGGGTTGCTTTGACCTGGATGGCATTGAGCTTCTTGAATGTTGTTGGAGCTGCACTCATCCAGGCTAGTCGGGTTATTCCACCTCAGTCCTGATTTGTGCCTAGTTGATGGTGAACATAGGCTTAGGAAGCCAGGAGGTGAGTAATTTGCTGTAAAATTCCAAGTCTCTGATCTGCTCTTATGGCCATTGTATTTACAGTGGTAAATACAGCAAGTCCTATTCAGTTTCTAATTAATGGTAACTCCCAGGCTGTTGATAGTGGGGTTTCAGTGACAGAATAGCACTGAATGTTAAAATCATTATTTAGATTCTCTCTTGTTGGGAATGGTCACACTTGGCAATGGTATAGCATAAATCTTATTTGCCACATTTCAGCCCAAGCCTGAACGTTATCCAGTGTTTTTTGCATAAGGACACAGACTACTCTAGTATCAGAGGAATTGTGAATGTTGCTGAACATGATGTTATAATCAGTGAACATTCCTAGTTCTGACCTTAGGATGCACAAAGGCCATTGTTGAAATAGCTGAAGATGACTTGTGGGATATGGGTTTTGTCGGCTGGATCAATATTTATTGCCTGTCTTGAATTTGCCCTTGAGAAAGTGGGTGTGAGCTGCCTTCTTAAATTGCTGTGGTCCGTGTGATGTAGACCCACAATGCTGTTAGGGAGGGAATTCCAAGATTTTGACCCAATAACAGTGAAGGAACAGCAATATATTTCCACGTCAGGATGGTGAGTGGATTAAAGGGAACTTGTAAGTTGTAATGTTCCCATATATCTGTTGACCTTATGCTAGATAAAAGTGGTCATGTATTTGAAAGGTGCTGCCTAAGGATCCTGCACCTAGGTTTTCAGTTTGAGGAATTTCTGTGGTGATAACCTACAACTAAAATGATTACCCTCCAACAACCACAAACAAGATTGACTCTAATCAGTGCAGAGCTTCCCCCTAATTCCCATTGACATCAGCTTTTCTAGGGCTCCTTGATGCAATACTTGATAAAAGACTGACTTCATATAAAATGAAGTCACTCTCACCTCCCTTCTGAGTTCAGCTCTTTAGTTCATGTTAGATCACTGCTATTGTGAGGTAAGGAGCCCAAACTGAGTAAGTGCAACTTGACAGCACTAACAATGACAATTTCCATCAATTTTACTGGTTATTGAAATTAGATTGATGGATCAGAAATTAGTCTAAATAAAAACAGAAAGTGCAGAAGAAGTTCAACGCATTTAGCAGTATTTGTGGAGAGAGCAGTATTGTGGACTGCCCCAAATCAATCCATGTTTGATTTTTGCCTGTGTCTGTCTGCATGTGTATAGGCTTTTGAAGAACGAATTAGAGTCTCAACTAATAGAATCATATGTGATAATCAATAACTTTCCTTTCCCTTTGGTTAGTATCAATTTATTTGTAATAAATATTATTGTATGTTAATTCTAGAATCAGATAGTCTTTTCTGTTAACAAGTCCATCAGATCAGTTGCTAAAGCCTTTGAGTTATTTGATTAAATATTTAATTTTTGTGATAAGTAGTGGGGTTTGAGTCTCAGAGCGTTTTCCCAATTGACTGTGACAAGAAATTGAGTTGTCCAGAATTACCTTGAAACAGAAACAATGAGACAGAAGCAAAGGGCTACCAATGAATTTGAGTTTAATAGAACTTAGAAGTGACCAGATATTCTGAATAATAAAACTTTGGAATTTGTTAACATTGAGTCACAGTTGAAGCAGCGTGAGTATGAGGAGAAATTAAAGCAACTAAAAATAAAAATGCTGGAAATGGAATTCTAAAGGAAGGAAATGGAATGTAAGAATCTAGAACTAGAGATATGTGCGTGTGTGTGTGTGAGTGAGAGAGAGAGAGAGAGAGAGAGGGAGGAAATAAATAATTTAGGCTTAAAATGGTATAGTTAAAAGCTGAAGAGGTCTCGACTGGAAAGAATTCTGGTCTTAATCTGAAGTTCAGGAGAAAACTGTTTAGGTTTGTACAGGCCTTACCAAACTTTGTGGGAAAGGATGTGGAGATATTCTTTATATCATTTAAGAAAAAAGCAAGACAAATTAATTGGCCAAGGTAACCCTGGAAATTACAGATGCAAAGTAAATTGACAGGTAAAGCACAGGAAATTTGTGCTTCACAATCAGAGGAGGTTTCTAGGGATTATGATGCTATAAGAAGATGCTATTATACTGGATGCAAAGGAGTTCATGTCTGAGGCACATAGGCAACAGTTTTGGACTAAGTAGCAGCCTTGGCAAATGTACATTGAATTTGAAATGGTTAAGCAAAACAGTTTTGACAAGTGGGTAAGAACATTAGAAGTTGAAACCACATATGAAGCCTTTAGAGAGATTATTCTCTTGGAAGAATTTAAATCTCACTATCTTTTGATTCAGTGATTGAATGACTCATTGTCACTTCCATTTTACGGTGAATAATACTGTAAAATATAGGAAATAAAATAATACAGCAAAATATCTTCTGTAATAAGAACCCTCGTTGAAGACAAAAGGGTTAAAACTGCTAGACTGGTTACATAATATTAAATCTGTTTTTTCCTCATCAAGCTCATAAATTCATAAAGAAAAGCAAGTGGGAAAGTGAAAGGAAGGCACAGTAAAGACTGGATAGCTGGGAATGGCCTAAGATCTCCTTCTCAAATCAGAAATGAAAGTATCAAGGATGGAGATGAAAATCAAAGGCTTAAATGGTAACAGGGTTGGATACATTAGTTTGGAATGCTGAAGATTGCAAGAAGCCAATGGAACTTACTGGATTTCGTGAGAATGAGTTTTGAAAGAGAACTCAAAGAAAAATGTCATGGATCAAATTGTAGCTTTTACAACAACTGGAAGACAGGAGGTAAACATTCCTGTAAGTGCAGAAGAAGTGAAAGGGCTAATTGAGAGAATAAAGAGTTTTTGTCTGAGGGGAAGCTATCCCATTTTCATCAGTTGATACAGTCAAGCCTATTACTATATTAAGGACTATAGGGGCTACACAAACTCTTTGGCTTGAAAAGGATATCGTTTTCCTTCCTTTGCCATATTTAGGGAAAATATCAGGCAACCCACAGGGCAGCACTGAAATTCCAGAGTTTAATGAATGCCAAAGTGACAGCGAATGGGATAAGTGGGGAATATATCCTGATTCCATTTTATAAATTCATTTGGAGTGTGAATTGCCATCTGGATCAGTGATAATCAGGGTAGTTAATACATTTCCTATGGTTTGTCTTGACTTATTTCTGAGGAGCAATTTAGCAAGGAGTTTTTGGGTCAGTTTAGGAACTGACACCTCTGTGTGAACTGTGTTCCTGGAGAGGACCCTGTAGTCCAGATATCAGCGACTTCAACCATATCCACAGCAGGGAATAGGAGTGGCAGGCAAATAAGAGAGAAGCAATGACCCTTTATTGCCCAGAGGCTGTAGCAGCACAGCTACAGTCTGGAGACCCAGCGGCCTCAAGAACACAATCCTCGGCCTGACTCCATGGACAGGATGGTGGCTGCCCTGGAGAACTATTTTCAGCAGGCTCAGGGTCTGCTGGATATATGCACTGACCTGCACTCCATCTCCCCTGCAGCAATGACAAGGGACTGGCCTCCAAGACCTCACTCCGGGTACCTAGTCCTCACCAGGAGACAGGGCAGTGCCAGCCAAGGAGGAATCATAAACAGAACCCCCAGATGTCTCCTCTCAGAAGACAGGCACCCTACCTCCACCCTGGAATGCCACCCTCACACGTGAGGAAGTCCAAGCTGAGGAAGCTCTGCCTGCCTTTGGCAAGGAAACCTTCAGCATGTCTGGTCCTTCTGGATACAAAGGCTCTCAGTCTCCTAAACATACCTCCAAGGCCACTGGGCACCCGTGCAGGGCAGTCTGGCTCTGGAACTGCACTTTGGCATCGTGGGAAAGAAAGACTAAAAAGAAAACCTTGAGTGCCCATTAGTGGCACGGCGACATTTCACTGTAAATAGAGCCTGATGCTTTTTAAATCATACTCAATCTATTTGCTCTTGTCTTTGGCAATCATTACAGTAGAAGCTACACAATGTGAAATCAGGCCTCAGTTTACATGATGTTCCATGGAGCAATGCCTGACCCGAGAAGTTGCTGCACAATATATGGGGACATTGTGTTTTGAAGGATCTCTGGAAACTAGCCTCCTTTTGCCCAGGTGCTTGAGCATTGGAATGGCACTGTTGGCCTCTGGCCAAAGATGTTGCTCTTGTGTGAAATGGTCAATAATGTTTGTGCCTGCAAGATGCACAGCACTCAGTCAGGAAACAGTCAAAGGTTGCTTGGGATTCGGAGCTGGCATGAATGAATCCTGCTCTCTGTGTGGTGTTGTTGCTCTTTCTCCTCATGTTCCAATCCATATTCAAGGACCATCATTATAGATTTCTTTTTATCGTAGAATCCCGAAAGAGTGGAAACAGACCACTTGGCCCATCATGTCCACACCGCCCCTCTGAAGAGCTTTCCACCCAGACCCACCCTATCCCTGTTACCATGCATTCCCTATGACTAATCCACTTATGCTACAACACTCTTTGAACTCTATGGGCAATCTAGCATGGCCAATCCACCTAACCTGCACATCTTTGGACTGTGGGAGGAAACTGGAGCACCGGGAAGAAACCTCTGCAGACACGGAAGGACCGTGCAAACTCCACACAGGCAGTCACCCAAGGGTGGAATTGAACCCATGTCCCGAGGCAGCAGTGCTAACCACTGAGCCATCGTGCCGCCTCATCATACTCTGCCATATGCAACACCTCCAGCATAACACTACCTCCAAACTCATTTTTCTCTGCCCTGTCCTATTGGCATTCTGAAGAGACTGCTCCCTCTGGGATATTGTTCCTCACCCCTCTGTCACCCCAGCACCTCATCTCCATCCCTTGGCCCCTTGCATCCCATGTAATTGTCACAGGTGGAACTTTGCCCTTTCACCACCTTCCTCTTCATTGCCCAAAAAACATCTTTCAGGTGAAGTAGTGATTTATTTGCGCTTCTTCCAATTTAATCCACTATATTCTCCTCTCACAGCGAAGTCTCCTCCATACTGGAAAGATCCAGTGTAGACTACAATATTTTGTGGAACACTCACTCAGTCCTCAAGCATTAACCTTTTCATTTCTTGTTTTTCAATGCAGCATCTTTTTCTCATACTTAAAATTCTGTCCTAGGCCTACTGTTTTAATTATTTTCTTCTGCTTAGGCAATCCTTTGTGACTGAGGCTGACTTGCTTCCACATTAGCAATGAGTTCTCGGGAGACAAAAGAATCCAATGCACAGCCTCCAGCCTCTGTTACAAATGGGGCGGATGGTGATGCAGGAATTGAAGAATGGGATGCTCGGGTTGCTATGTGCTCTTCATTGTATTGATGCTTCACTTCAGCTTGTCATCCGCAATGAGATGCAGATCCTTCCCAGATACTTTCCCTCCGTTTTGGGTGGACTCAGGCCTGGTTTCCCAGATATTGATCGGAATGTTGGACTTTCTTAAGAAGGCTTTACTGTTGTCCTTGAAGTGTTTTTCTCTGTACTTGTGGGGCCCGTTTGCTGGTTGTGCTGATTTGTGCTAGTATGATGGCAGTGAGTAGCATGTTGTAGAATGGAATTGATGAGACTTGTGTTAAACACCGAGTCTCTGTTAAGGAGATCTTCAAAGTGCTCCCTCCAGCAGGCACTGATTGCCTCTCTGTCCTTGATGATCTCCTCTCTGTTCTTAGCCACCAGTGGAATGGGATCTTCAATGAGTGATTTGAGATAATCTTGACTCCACTACAGAAACCACTCATATTGTGGTTATTGTGCTGGAACTCCTCTGCTTTCTCCACCCAACATTTTGCTGGTCCACAGCCCTTCAGTTGTCTCAAGAGCTCTGTGTCATTGGGAATCCACAAGGTAGTAATGAGGTTTGTACTGAATTATGGCTTCCTGATTGAGGTCTTTGAATAGTTTGGCATTAATTTTGCTGTGGTGTTATTTTTGTTGCTATTGCTGCTTTTGGATAACATTGACATTGAGTGAATTGGGTAGTGGGCCATCCAGTGGTGATTTGCTCCTGTCATGGCAGGTGATATACACATAGTGTGCAGTGTTAGTCTCCTAGCCTGAGAAAGGACATTCTTGCTAGTGAAGGAGTCCAGCACAAGTTCACCAGACTGATTCCCAAGATGGCAGGACTGACGTTAGAAGAACGATTTGGGTCAACTTGGCTTGTAATTGCTTAAATTTAGAAGAATGAGGGGGATCTCATTGAAACATATAAAATCCTGATGGGACTTAACAGGTTAAATGTGGGAAGAATGTTCCCGCTATTGGGGAAGTCCAGAACTAGGGGCCACAGTTTAAGAATAAGTGGTAAGCCATTCAGGACTGAGATGAGGAAGAGTTTCTTCACTCAGAGTTGTGAATCTGTGGAATTCTCTCCTACAGAAAGCTGTTAGGGCCATTTCATTAAATATATTCAAGAGGGAGCTGTATATGACTCTTGCAGCTAAAGGCATCAAGGGGTATGGAGAGAAAATGGAAATGGGATACTGAAATTGCATGATCAGCCATGATTGTATTGAATGGTGATGCAGGCTTGAAGGGGCAATTGACTTATTTTCTATGTTTCTACATCATTGTGGAGCAGGTGCCAGTGCTTGAAGCAAGAGTGTTTCCATGAGACCTTGTACTTATCTCTTTGCCAGAACAAGGTGGTGGTTATGGTAAAGCCATGGCCAAGTGATTTTGTTGGGAGCAGGGTGCCACTGAGTTGGAATTCTGTTGATTAATCTCCCCAGAGGTTGGTGTCCTTTCTAAATCTGACATTGAAGTGACAAAAGAGGATTAGTTTGTCACTGGCTGGCACTTGGGACTGTTTGAGGCTGGTATAAAATTCTTCCTTGGACTCATTTGTAGTATCTAATGCTGGGGTGTATGTGCTGAGAACTGTAACGTACCACTGAGGTAGTGACATTGGGCATTTGTTTATCCAACACGTGGAGTGTCTGAAATAACAAATAGCCTGTGGAAGCTGTGTTCTTCTTCTGATGTATCTTTGTTGAAGAAGGGCGGCACGGTGGCACAGTGGTTAGCACTGCTGCCTCACAGCGCCAGAGACCCGGGTTCAATTCCCGACTCAGGCGACTGACTGTGTGGAGTTTGCACGTTCTCCCCGTGTTTGCGTGGGTTTCCTCCGGGTGCTTCGGTTTCCTCCCACAGTCCAAAGATGTGCAGGTCAGGTGAATTGGCCATGCTAAATTGCCCGTAGTGTTAGGTAAAGGGGTAAATGTAGGGGTATGGGTGGGCTGCGCTTCGGTGGGTCGGTGTGGACTTGTTGGGCCGAAGGGCCTGTTTTCACACTGTAAGTAATCTAATCTAATCTAAAAAAAGTTGTAACCGCCAGCTTGTTCCATGAGCTGACCTTCCCATGTCCACTGGGCCTCCTTGTCGGCGATGATGTCTATGTTGAAACATCTGAGCTTTCAAGCTACAGAAACAGTATGCCGTCCTAGTCTATCATTATTGAGATTGCCCATGAGGGTTCTGATTTACAAACTTCATTTCAAGGGGTAGAAGATGCCTTTGCATGAATTATTTTTATGTGAGATGGTTATTGCGCACAAACTACCACACAAGTTTGAAAGAGCAAGGCCATAGTCTACTGGCATGAATGTCCAAGATGAGTGGAGACCAGGCTCTGCTTTGTGTGGGCCTAAGTCATTGGCTGAGTTGGTAGCACTAACATCTCTCAGAGCACAGGCAATGGGTTCCATCAAACTTCACAACTTAGCACTAAACCTAGGTTGATATTCCAATGAAGTATTCTAGAGGTGCTGCATTGTGGAAGACACCAACATTCAGATGCAATGTTAAACTCAGTTTATGATTGACTTCTTATGTAAAGGTTAAAGGTGGGGTGGTATGGTGGCTCAGTGGTTAGCACTGCTGCCTCACAGTGCCAGAGACTCTCGGGTGACTATCTGTGTGGAGTTTGCTCATTATCCCTATGTCTGTGTCTGTGTGGGTTTCCTCCCGCAAGTTGAAGATGTGCAGATCAGGTGAATTGGCCATGCTCAATTGCCCATAGTGTTGGGTGCATTATTCTGGGAGGGGAAAGTGAGGACTGCAGATGCTGGAGATCAGAGCTGAAAATGTGTTGCTGGAAAAGCGCAGCAGGTCAGGCAGCATCCAAGGAACAGGAGAATCGACGTTTCGGGCATGAGCCTCCTGAAGAAGGGCTCATGCCCGAAACGTCGATTCTCCTGCTCCTTGCATGCTGCCTGACCTGCTGCGCTTTTCCAGCAACACATTTTCAGCTGCATTAGTCTGGGGTAAATATAGGGTAGGGAAATGGGTCTGGGTGGGTTACTCTTCAGAGGGTCGGTGTGGACCTGTTGCCAAAGGGCCTGCTTCCATACTGTAGAGAATCTAATCTAAAGATCAAATGGTTCTATTTTGAAAAGGCACAAGAGAGTTATTTCTGTTGTCCTGGTTACTGTTTATTTCCTAATCAACATCACAAAAACAAATTATCTATTCATCATCACAATGCTGTTTGTGGGAGCTTGTTATCACATTCTGACAGTAATGACACCTCAAAAGGTAATTAATTGGATTTAACATATTTTGTAGATATATGTAAAAATCTTTCTTCTGGGTCTCTGTCTTAATGGACAACTCAAATAGTCAAAGCTGCAGAAAATATATCATTAAAACCTATAATTTCAACCTCCCTTACTTTTTAGACCATCTTTACCTATTCTCATATAAAAGTGCACCAAAGTGGGAGTGAAAATACCTTGAACAAAATTTCTCGAGCTGACTTTGCAAAAAAAATTCACTGTACAAGAAAACATTTTCTTTGATGCTATTTATCAGCAAGTACATATTTTCAAAGTCAGCCCACCCATCAGACAGTGTAATATCATAATAGCTGTATTACAACTGTAAATTTTCATATAGATTGAATTGTGAATAATTATGGTACATTGAAATGGCAGTATTATTCAAGAAAGAAATAATCCTTATTTTTGTTAGGGAGGAAAATGCTGTATAATACTTGTCCTGAAACAAATTGGTGGCTGTGCCCTTATTGGAATAGGCACATTTAAATAAACAAACAACAGGTTTGAGAAAGACACCTACCTCTTATTGCCATTTCCTACCACTTACAGCACAGGGTAAATGTGATAATGACTGAACTAGTTACTGTGAATGAAATAGAACGTTTGTCGTTGACAACTTTCTGATTACCGGTGGTAAGTAGTGATGTTGCATTTCACTGAACTTTGGTTGATTAAATCTTTTCATAGCGCTGGATCTCTTACCTGTGACAGCTATTAAATTGTTCTAAATTACAATGGCAAGATTCTCCAATTAAATCAATGGCTCAATGCTAAATAAATAGCTCCTGCAAAATAAAATTACAATGTAAATCATTTCATTCAGAGACAATAAGATGCAAAGTTCACTGAATTAAATTCAATTATTCTGTTTTTCCACTGTTTGCACATGAGCATCTCAATCATCAAGATGTCTTTCCATCAAATATCAGGGGAACAGAACCTTGTGTAAGTTACAAAATCGAATCTAGTTCCTGCATTTTTGTTAATGTCTGCAATGAAGTAGCTAATTGATGCATTTAAGGGAAGGCTAGATAAACAACTGTGAACAAGATTATAGTGATATAAACCAAAAGGGAGAAAGAAAATGATGATGTTAGCTTGAAATTGAAGTTGGAATTGGAAGTCTCCTATAAGGAACTGAAGCTGAAAGTTTTTAAGATTGCAAGGTAGGGAAGAAGAGAGCTGAGGACTTGCCCTCAGGCAGATCATTGCTGCTACTGATAAACATAAGGGAGAAGGGAACACAAGGAATGTATGAAGCCGTTTGATGAAGCCGTTTTCATATCTTATCTCTTGCTCATAATAACTATGTGATACCTTGACCTCACCTTGTATCTGACATGTACTGCTTAGCGTAGCTTCGCTTTTGTTGTTCAAAGCTTAGTTTCTTTTCAAATAGCACCATGACTATCATTTGTTCCTGTTATTCTTTGCCTTGTTTATTGCAACATCCATTGTTAGCTTTTATAGAGCATGGCTGCCTTATCCTTTGTTCCAGTGATTTAGGTACCGTAGGATTTTACTAAATTTTCTATATAAATGCAAGCTGTCACCAAACTCACTTCCGGGGTTGGGTAGAAGTGGGAATGTTAATCATTCTAAATCTTTCAGTACCCTCATCCCTATCTCATTAGCATTCCCTAAACTCATTGTGGAAGGATATATTAATTCCTGGTGATTACATAAGCCAGCCCTACAAGTAGTGACTCTTATCTCCTGTCACCACCACACTCCCAGCAACCAAATTTTTTGCCATCTGGCTAGTTACCCTACCATTAATCACATTTGATTCACCATGACAGCAGCATAACACTTAGTAAGCTCCATGTCGGCCTCTTCACTTCTTCATTACCATATTTTTAGAATGCCTTACTTTCTTCTAGTACTTCTGACTTTCACTCAAATATTCTTCATATATCATTCTCCAAAGATCTCCACCAACTTTCTAAATTAATATATATTTTTCTCTTAGACACTGTTTAACATTTTTTATCTTTTTTGGTGATTTTAATTTCCAACTAGAGTCCCTGAGACCTTTCTCTACTGGTATGCCCATCCTCAAAATCTTTAATCTACTTCACTTAAATTGCTTCCCATCCATAGTAAACATAAATCTTTCATCCTAGCCATTTGTTATGAGCTCTCATTCTGAAAATATAATATATTTAAACAAGTATCCCTCTCTGCCCTGAAGTAGATATAAGTTTAACTATGATTTCATCTCTTGAAGGATAGGAGATATGTAAAATGTTTCTCTTTCAAATTATAAAATTCAAACTTTTTTAATGATGGAAATATACTATTTAACTTTCCTTTCCTTTTGATAAACAGCAAGTAGTGTCTCCTTGGAAATGAACTATTTCCCAGGTGACAAAAATTGAAATCTATCCAATGATTGCAGTAACCTTGTATTCCTGTAATTGAGTCATTTAAGTCCACAGTACTCAAAGTAATATTTAACAATTGACAAGATATTAACTACTAGAACTAAGAAGGTAATTTTCATCAGGAATGGCATTCTTCCTATATGCTTCTAGAGAATTCTGCAATTCAATGATCTAATGAAGAGGAGACTAAAACAAACAGTGTGGACATTGCCAATGCCCTCTGTTCATAAATTGTGTAGTTCTAATCTCCAACAGTATCCCTACGCATGCTTGTCATCTCCAAGACTTAATTTTGCTTACCTACATCTGAACAATTTAGATGCTGATAAGTACATGATAGTATGAATTTTCTGCATTACGCAAATAGACATTCTACAATTGTAGATTTGTCTGCTTAGTTTGAAGACTATCAGGGATGAATTTCCACTTATTTCAAATAACTGTCAAAGCAAAATTGATATAATACTGTAGCTACAATCTGTTCCTGATTGAAGAGAAAGTGCTAGAAGCAGTGAATCTGCTTAGAAAATTAAATACTATAAATTTCTATTGTGTGTATTCAGTGAAAACTACTGTGTACTCAATCCATTGATCCATTAATTCCAAATAGATATTACACTCAGTCTGAAATAATTGCTGCTACACATTATAACCCTGGTTTAAAGGTAACTTTTACTTTGAAGATGAAGAAGGAAATGGTGCGGAACTGAAGCAGTGTCTGACAAGATCATGATTTCCTGATTAATGAACATTTGCGATTTTGATTGTGGCTTTTACTCTATTACAACAGCTGTTGCTTTTGATTGCATTGCAACTAAAGCCAAGAAGAAGAAACAAACTAATTTATTTAACCATCCTGCAGCAATTAATTTGAAACTATGGGATAAGTTAGAATTTTCAAAACTAAATGATAAATATAAAATTGATCAAATTGGAAGTGTTTTGTGTAAGAACTTGTAAGTTGGTCTTTAAAATACCCTTTAAATGTGATAGGGGCCTCTATGGTCAGGGTGAGTGTTTCTGTGGCCATGAGCAAGACTCCAAGACAGTGTGTTTCCTCTCTAGTGCCTGGGTCAAGGATGTGTCTGATCAGGCACAGGACATTCTGGAAGAAGGAGGTGAGCAGCCGGAGGTTGTGGTCTATTTTGGTACCAACGATGTTGGTAGGAAGAGAGGTGAAGCCCTAGGTAGGAAGTTGAAAAGCAGGAATTCTAGGATTGTTATCTCCTGATTACTCCTTGTGCCATATGCTAGTGAGGACAGAACTAATAATATAGTTGAATGCTTTGCTAAAGAGCTGCTGTAGGAAAGAGGGCTTCAGATATCTGGATCATTGGGATCTTTTTCTCAGCAGGTGGGACCTGTACATGAAGGTTGGCTTGCACCTAAACTAGAGGGGCACCAATATCTTTGTAGTGCCACTTGGGAAGCTCTAAACTAGCGTGGCAAAAGAGCCAGAGCATTAGGCGGCATGTGGAATAATTGAGGAAAATGTCTATGTTAAATCAACTAAGTCTAATGGGAAGAACAAAACAGAGTCAATTTAATGAACACAGTGGGTCTGGCGGTCTGAAGTGTATTCATCTTAATGCAAGGATTATAGTAGGTAAAGTAGGTGAGCTTAGAGCCTGGATTAATACATGGGTCTATAATGTTGTAGCCACTACAGAAACGTTGTTGAGATGAGGGCTGGACTGCAGCTTAATTTTCCAGGGTTTAGATGTTTCAGGTGAGATAAAGAGGCTTATAAAAGGAGTGGGACAGTTGCTTTACTGATAAAGGACAATGTCACAGCTGCAGTAAGAGAAAATACTTAGGAAGACTCAACAAGCAAGGCTTTATGGGTAGAACTCAAGAATAGGAGTTGGCATGGACAAGATGGGCTGAATGGCCTCCTTCTGTGCTGTATCATTTCTATGGTTCTATAGCTCTCAGAAAGGTACAGTCAATATGGTAGGGTTATGCTTTTGGCCTCCCAATAGTCTGCAGGAGATAGAGGAATAAATATGTAAGCAGATCAAGGAAAGATGTAAAAACAACAGGGTTGTTGTAGTGAGTGATTTTAATATCTCCAATATTTACTAGGATTCTTTTAGTGCCTGCAGCTTAGATGTGGCAGAATGTGTTAGGTGAATACAGGAGGGTTTCTTGAAACAATATGTAGATAGTTCCACTAGGCACGGGGCTGTATTGGACCTTGCATTGGGGTATGAGCTTGGCCCGACGATTGAAGTTTCAGTAGGGGAGTATTTTGGAACCAGTGATCATAATTCCATAAGTTTTAAGATAGTAATGGATAAGGTTAAGACTGTCCTTGGTGGAAGTGCTAAATTGGGGGAATGCCAATTACTACACTGTTCGGTAGGAATTGGAGAAATTAGACTGGGGTTGGCCGTTTGAGGGTAAATCCACATTTGACATATGGAAGTCTTTTAAAGGCCAGTTGATAAGAGTTCAGCACTGATATGTTCCCAAGAAACTGAAAGACAAGGATGGCAATTTTCAGCTACCTTGAATGATAAGAGAGATGTTGAAAGGTTAGTAAAAAAAAAAGAAATATACATAAGGTTTAGAAAACCGAAATCAAACAAGGCCCTTGAGGATTATGAAGGAAGCAGAAACGAACTTAAACAGAAAATTAGGGAAGTTAGAAAGGGCCAAGAAATGTCCTTGGCAAATAGGATCAAGGAGAATCCTAAGACATCTTACAATAAATTAAGAGTGAGAGGGTAGCTCGGGAAAGTGTGGGTCTACTCAAGGACAAGGAAAGGAATTTATGCCTGGAGCCAGATGAATTGGGTGAGATCCTTAATGAGAACTTTGTATCTGTATTCATGAAGGAGAAAGACATGGATGATGCTAAGATTGAGGAGGGGTTTGTATACTAGAGCATGCCATATTAGAAAGGAGGAGGTGTTGGGTGTCTTGAAAAACATTAAAGGAGCAAAGTCTGCAGCCTGATGCAATCTATTTCAGGACTCTGAAGGAGCCAAGGGAGGAGATTGCTGGGGCCTTTTCAGAGATCTTCGCATCCTCTTTAGCTATAGGCTAGGTCCCAGAAGATTGGCAAAAGCCCAATCTTTATTCCATTGTTTAGGAAGAGCAACAGGGATAATCCATGAAATTATAGGCCAGTGAGCCTTACATTATTGATAGGGAAATTATTGGAGAAAATTCTTAGAGATAGGATTTACTGGCATTTGGAGAAAAATTGACTTATTACAGATAGTTGGTATGGCTATATATAGGGGAGGACATGTCTCACAAACCATACTGAGGTTTTTGAGAAAGTAAAGAAGTTGACTAATGAGGGTAGGGCAGTAGATGCAGTCTAAATGGACTTTTATAAAACATTTGACAATATACCCCATGGTAGGCTGGTTCAGAAGATTAAGACACATGGAATCCATAGTGAGTTGGCAAGTGGGATCTGAAATTGGGTTGGCCACAGAAGAGTAGCTATGGAGGGGTATTTTTCCAACCCAGAGGTCTGTGACCAATGATGTTTTGCAAGGGTTAGTGCAGGGACCTCTGCCGATTGTAATAAAAATAAATGATTTGGATGAAAATGTAAGTAGTCTAACTAGTAAGTTTGTAGCTGACACAAAAATTGGTGGAGTTGGTGGATAGTGAGGAAGATTGTCAAAGGATACAGCTGGATATAAATCAATTGAAAAGTTGGGTGGAGAAAAAGCAGATGGAGTTTAATCCAGATGAGTGTGATGTGATGCAATTTTGGAGATCAAATGCAAGAGGGAAGTATACAGTAAGGGCAGGATCTTTAGGGATATTGATATGCAGAGGGATCTTGAGTAAGTCGATAGCTCCCTGGAAGTGGCAACACAAGTGGATAAGGTGATAAAGAAGGTGTATGGAAAGCTTGCCTTCATTGTTCAGAGCATTGAATATAAACGTTGGCAAGTCACATTGCAACTGTTTCAGACTTTAGTTGTGCCCCGTTTGGAGTATTGTGTGCAGTTCTGGTCACTACTTATAGGAAGGATACTTTGGAGAGGGTGCAAAAGAGGTTTACCAAGATGTTGCCTGGGTTGGAGGGTATTATCTATAAGAAGAGGTTTGAAAAACTTGAATTGCTTTTGCTCGAGCATTGAAGACTGAATAGCGACTTCATCAAAATTTATAAAATTATGAGGGGTGTGGATAGGATGGATAGTTGGAGTATTTTTTTCCATGGTAGAAATGTCCAATACTGGTGGGCATAGGTTTAAGGTGAGAGGGGGCAAGTTTATAGGAGATGTGTGAGGACAGAGGGTAGTAGGTTCTTGGAATTTGTTGCCAGGGAGGCAGTAGAAGGAGATAGCAACATTTAAGAGGCATTTGGGCAGACACATGAATAGGCAGGGAATAAGGCTTTAGGAACATGTGCAGTAAAATGGGATTGATTTACAGTGGCATCATGGTCAACACAGACATGTTGGGCTGAAGGGCCTGTTCCTATGCTGTGCTGTTCTATGTTTTATGTTCTATGTTCTATGACCTGCATTGGGTGAAGTCTGTGATGCTGGAGACCTCAGGAGGAGGCCAAAATAGAATAGCCACCCATCACTCCTAGCTCAAGATGGATTTCAATGCCTTAGTTTTATGTTTGTAATGGTCCAGGATCCCTCATCATTGAGGATGGCAATTTCTTTGAGCAGTTAGCTCCTCCATTGAGTTGTTTAATTATCCACCACCGTTCATAACTGGATGTGGCTGGACTGCAGACATTAGACCTGTTCCATTCCTTGTGGGATTTATTGGTTCTGTCCAATGCATGAGGCTTACACTTGTTTGCATGCAGGGCATCCTGTGCTATCACTTCACAGATTGACGTTTCATTTTTACATATGCTTGGTGCTGCTCCTGGCATGCTTCCCTCTTCATTGAATCTTGTTCGCATACAATCAAATGTTCCTGATCACATTGGCCCATCCTACTGCCATACCCTGGTATCTATTTTCTTTTGTTCATGTATCCTAATTAGTCTTGACATAGTTTCTGCCTCAAACAATAAAATATAATGCCTTCATTGTGTAGTGTTGTATGTTATTTGATGAAGAGAAACCTCAGGGTGGTTTTGTCTTACAGATATAACAGATTTTTTTTGATCCTTGGCTGTTGCTCTCATCTAGAAATCTCCCAACAGGTAAACTGTACATTAAACCACATACCTCAGCATTGATTTGTTGTTTCACAGTTTCTTTTCCTTTACCTTTAATAAAGTATGATAGCATTGTTGCTAATAAAGAGGAATAGTTATGTACAATGTTTCAAAGGATATCTCCCAGAGGAGTCCATTGACGAGAGCTTAAGGCCCTGGTCAATGGACCCATAAAAGAATTTTGCACAGTTAAGGAGAATAACTACCTTCACATTTTTCTTTATACTAATTTACTTCACTTCAGTTCGAGTCAGTCTCAAGTGACCTTGTTGATTGTATTGATAAAACTTCAGGAAACACAAATTAACTGGTGGTGCAGAGTAGAATATAGTGCAGAGATTCAGTAGAATGATACAATGATTTAAAATCAAACTATGATTACTGTGTGTAATCCTGGATTATATATCCTTGAATTCTAATATTGATTGATGATTTAATTAATGTCTTTATAATGATAAGGAATTTGATAGCAAACATGGAGGGGAATTATTTCATCTTCTGGGAGAATCTCATCTTAAAATTATAATTAAACTATTGAAGAATGAAATCAGGACTCCCTTTTTCCCCGCATTCTAAGTAATGGAACTCTTCACTGCCCAGCAACCCCCTCAAAAAAGCTGAATTAATTGACATTTTAAGACTGAGATTTACAGATGTTTATTAGGTAAGGATTTAAAGGGATCTGAAATAAAGACTAGTCAATGGAGTTGAAAAACAGATGATTCTCGATCTGGTTGAATGATGACACTGGCTTGAGGGTTGAATGGTCTAATTGTATTCCCAAAGTTAGCGATTGCCTCCCATAGAGTTTACATATTTGTTATTGGGAAATGGTCTTCAGCCCCCCAAAAATGGATAACCCTTCTTTGACACAGGAGGGCCTCCAACATTTCATCATTAAAATGCTATCCATGGGCCTGTTGCAAAATTGTGAATATTCAGTTGACATTTGTGTGACTTGCACTATTCCCTTTTTAATGATATGTCACTGTTTTACTGGATTATGTGTAACCATAAGTGTGCTCAGAGCAATATATTTTTCTCTGCAATTTGCTTAATGAAAATATGGGAATGAAGATGATTAAATGTGACCTTTCTATTGCCCAAGCTACCAGTAAGAGAGCATGGCCACAGGTCACTTAGTCTCTAACTTTGTCACATTATCTTCTTTTTGCTTTCATCTCTCCCACCCAATAGATAATATTTCTTGTAAGATCAGGTGTTTGCTATCATACCTGATGTCTCTACAAAACTTAAATGGTAATGTGCGAAATAAATAACAAGACAACTCGCTCTCTTAGCTTTGGCAACTCTTAATTTGGATTCTATGTCGTTCCATTTACAGACTTTCCAAGTTATGAATGTAGAATATTTTGGTTACTACATTGATTTGTTTTGTATATGTGGCACTTCATGAACAATGCTCCAGATAAAAGCACCAAAGTACACTTGACATTTCGGGCAGGAGTATTCAGTGGGCTTCAAGATCCTGACCAGACCAAACATGGGATCCCAAGCCTGCAATTATAAGGCATGAGAGATATGTAACTACTTTTCCAGAGGCTGTCACTGCAATTTTCCACATTGTCAGTTAGATGTCAATATTGTAACTGTAGTGGAACAGTTTGTCTGGGGGAGTAGCAGGTTCTGGAACACAAATCCTCAGTACTGTTGCTGGAATGTTGTCAGGGCCCATATCCTTTGCAATATCCAGTGTCTCCAGCCATTTGTTGATATCACATGGAGTGAATCAAATTGGCTACAGACTGGTATCTGTAATGCTGGGGACCACAGGAGGAAGTCAAAGTGGATTATCCTCTTGGCACTTCTGGCTGAAGATTGTTGCAAATACTTTGGCCTTGACTTTTGCACTTTTTGGGGATGTGCAGGCTCTTGCATCATTAAGGATGGAGATATATGTGGAGCCTCCTCTTCCAGTGAGTTAATTGATCACCTCCATTCATGACTAGATGTGGTGGACTGCAGAGCTTAGATCTAATCTAAGGGATGGTGTGGAATTGCTTAGATACACTCAGAAAATCTCCTATTTACTCTTACTCTTTGTTTCCTGTCTGCCAACTAGTTCTCTATCATATCCATTCTCTACCATATCCATTGTCTTCCCCCTTATAAACTCGGATGTGTAGGATGTGCTTTAGGGTACAGTGTCAGGGTGTAAGGTCCTGGTGGTTAAGATGCCAGGTTGTAAGGTGTCAAGGGGGCCAGGTTGGTGATGCAGTGGCAGGGTACTTCAGGGTGGGTGACAGAAATTGGGTCTGGTTGGGTTAGGAAGGATGGGTTTTGGGTTTAGAGGTCTGTAGAAGCAGGGGTGTGGGTCCTAAGGCTGGGACAATGGAGGCAGATTGGGTCAGAAACCAAGAAAAGTGGGCAAGTTGCATGTCCTGAGTCAAATCCCCTTGGGAAATGAACAAGTTTCAGTCTGAATTGCATGAAGTGGGGTGTTGGTCTGAAGCGGCAGAAGGGGTAAGTGAGTCCAGAGTGGAAGAATGGTGTAGTAGTTCAGAGAAAAGGAAGGTGGTGTTAGGTCCTGTGGTTTTCAGGGCAGAGTCTGAGTGCGTAAGTTGTCTGAGAGAGGTGTATGTTCATATGTATTTAATAGTCTAACTTTATCTGAGTAATTATTTACTTAATTCCATTGGATTTCTCTGAATTCTCCAACTCAGATGGATACTGTCAGAAAATTCCAAGTGTAAGGGAATTGCCCAGTGAAATCTTCAACAACACAATCAATTTCTTCAGAATCTGTTATGCTGGACATTCTGCAGGGTCCCCATGTGCAACTCTCATACACACTGAAATAATGACTAACTGACCGTTGGAAAATCCTAGCCATTGTACTTCAGACCAGATCTAAACAAAAATAGTAAAAATGCCCCAACTTTCACATACATATTCAAGAGCTCACATCATAGTAAGTTACAAACTAAGAGGATAGATTAATTCTTTAAAAGTCTAAAATAACCAACTTCCTGTAGATTGAAATTTGGGATAGTTTCAGTTTGAGCTCAATGATCTTTCTTGAATTCTGTGTTGAGACAAATTAAAGTTGTTGATGAATTTTTTTTTCCTTTTGTTCTGGAGTCAGTAGCTGCTGGGTTCACGTTTTACTTGTGTCTCAGTGTGTGAATGATCAGAAAACAGGCAGGGCACAAACTTTGAAGGATGCCTGGAGAAAGAAAGTGCTATCTCATAATATTTTTGGCTACACTGTAATTGGCCTGGAAAAAAAAGATTTCTTAAATGGTGTAATTAGCATGATTGTAAAGATGGCCATCAAAATGGTACCTGTGCATGCACCAATAGACCCAGTGATACCGACATTGGCCAGAGATTTCTGTAAGCCAAAATCGATCTGCACTTGTACATCACTGCGGACTGCACTTGCACAGCTGTCCCTGCTGAGGCAGCAGTTCCACATGTCCAGGGGAGCCAGGAACTGAGAATCTGGGAACAGGCAAAAAGCTATGAGTGGAGACAAAGTCCAGGAGAGATGGCACAGGTCAAGAGTGGGGCAAAAGCCATGAAAGTAGTAACCACTAATGACCAGTGCAAATGTGCAACTCCTAACATTGGGTGAGGGAAAGATAGGCTGCCTGCCGAATTTGGACTTGTGGGGACTGCTAACAACACTAAATTAAAAATCACATAACACCAGGTTCTCGTCTAACAGGTTTATTTGGAAGTACAAGCTTTAGGAACACTGCTGCTTCATCAGGTAACTAGCACTGGCTCCTCCACATAACAGCACAAAGGACATCACACTTCACTGAGTGCTCAAGATTGAGTAGACTATCCTGCCAGTTGAAAGGCAGCTGTGTTCATCACTTTACAATGGTGCAACACTGCCAGGTGGGGTTTCTGCAGGTCATGGCCAGATGTGCTTCTTGAGTGTTTCTATGAAACTGAGCCTTTCTTAAAAGAGGATTCATTGCTAATCACAGAATTACCTCTCAAAAACTGGCCAGTTGTCCAAACATAGTCATCATAAACAGGTTCCAAGTCTATTTGTGGACAAACTTTTGAGTTATATTGCCATTGGAGTTACTTTCTCAGCCAGGATCCATTGTCCAAAGTGGTTGAGCCTAATGGCTTAGTTCACATCCACCTGAATAAACATCTTTTATCCAGATGTTCTGAAAATGATTTAGAAGATGGGTCATTCATATTCATTAAAATTGATTGTCTCTGTTGGGTTACTTCTAGACAACATATTTCTATTCTGATAGCTTTGCAAATTGTCAGGTATAGATACATAACTGTTTAGACATCTTGTAAACTGCTGTTTAAGTTACTTAAGATGCTGTTCAGTCTTTTAAAAATTATCCTGTGGTTTCAACTGATTCAATTAATGAAGTAATTTTTATTATATTCAAATAGAGTTTATATCAATTAGCTACAACTACTTGTGTGTTCACTATACTCTTCGACCTTTGGAAATCTAACTTTACATGTATCAGCAGCCATTTTTGATGGCTTTCTTGTGTATTCCTTAGTTGTCTTAATACAATATACAATACAATACAGCACAAGAACTGACCCTTTGGTCACCAAGTCTGTACCGATCCTAGTCCTTACTTAAACGTGCCTCTTATTGCCCATGCACAGTTTCAGTCCCTCTGTTCACCTCTTGTTCATGTGTCTATCAAAATGTGCCTTAAATGTGGCCTCTTGCAGTTGACCTTTCCACCCTGGGAAAAAGCTTCTGACTCTCCATCATATCTATGCCTCTCATAACTTTGTAGACCTCTATCAGGTCACCCCTCAGCCTCCCTCTTTCCAGTGAAAATAATCTAAACTAAAACCCTCCAGACCAGGCAACATCCTGGTAAACCTTCTCTGCACCCTCTCTAAACCACCACGTCCTTCTGGCAGTGTCATGACCAGAACTGCAAGCAATATTCCAAATGTGGCCTAACTAATGTTTTATACAGTTGAAACATAACTTGCTAACTTTTATATTCGATGTCCTGGCTGATAAAAACAAGCATGCTCTATGCCTTCTTTACCACCTTATTCGCCTGTGTTGTCACTTTCAGGGATTTTTAGGCCTGTATGCACAAATCCCTCTATATTTCAATACTCCGAAGGGTTCTGCTATTTACTGTATAATTTGCACCTGAATTTGATCTTCCAAAAATGCATCACCTGGCATTTGTCCGAATTAAACTCCATCTGCCATTTCTCTGCCTAAATCTGCAATCTATCTATATCCCACTAAATCCTTTGACAATCCTCCTTGCTATCTGGTGTCATCTCCAAACTTATTAATCAGACCACTTACATTTTCCTCCAGATCATTCATTCATATTACAAACAACAAAGGCCCCAGCACTGATCCTTGTGCAACACTTTCTAGTTACTGATCTCCATTCTAAAAATAACCCTTCCACCGCTAGTCTCTGTCTTCTATGAACAAGCCAGTTTTGTAGCCAAATGGGAAGCTCAACCCGGATCCCATGAGACTCTACCTTTTGTACCAGTGTGCCCTGTGATATCTTATCAAATGTCTATTAAAGTCCAACACACAAACCCAAATTTGGAAACAAATGTTTTCCTATGTTTTTATCGTGTTTGGTGACAATTAGAAAGTTTCAAGTCTTATGCCATATGTCTACCTTCAGCAAAATTTAAGAACATTTTCTCAATGTTTTAATCATGTAAATTGCAACAACTCTCTTTAAATTGTAAGCTTCATAGCTTTATATTGGGCTAACTGTACTACTGAATGCTCAACTTTAAAAATGCTTGTAAACCTTTATCAAATGTCATGGAATGAAACCATTTAGCCCATTGTATTTGCCTTTGAAATAGCTATCCAAATATTCCACTATGGCAGTTTGCCATAGCTCTATATTACAATGTGCAAGAGTGTCCTTTTTTATTTAAAATGGAGGCATTCCAATAACTTAAAAGGAACAGACTTATTGGTATTCAAAGGATAATTTGCCATATCAATCCTTTCTAAAAGAGGAAATGTTTTCTTTAGTATGTTTACCACATGCTCCTGACTCTTAATACTTACCCTAAAAATTGTGGATGCTATGCTGCATAAAGATTCTTTTGCTTCCAGGGTAAGCCAGATTTTCTGTATTAATTCTGCCATGAAGTGATTCTATCATCATTCAATCTCCATGTACTTAGTACATGATATATAAATAAAATGGTAGTGACCTCTGTGTTATCTGTTCTGCAGCAGGAAAGAATTCAATCAATTTGATGAACCAGTACTTGATGTGGGGGGAGATACATAATTTGTTAGCAGACTTGGTTACCTGCTCAACTCAGGCTTTCAGCTCATAGTTGGGCAAATTTCCTCTTTTGTGCCTATTTTTCCAGGGAGTCCAAATGAAAATATTGCAAAGTTATTGGAAGCATACATAATATCACTGGATTAAGTATAGAGAGCTGGAATGGAGCAGTAACTCTAATCTAGTGTGAGGATAATGTGTGTATAGATCAAGCTGTATAGAAGGAGTTTGTGAAGAAGGTTCATACTCCAGCAGTATTAGGAATCTAAACAGAGTACAACTCCAAACACACAATACAACAGCCCCACCATTAATCATGTATTATTGAAGGTTCTAATAGAATCTGCATGAGAACTATAAAACTGACCGGATCAAATGCATTTTTCAATGGTAATTTATTTTACTCTAGTTTTATTGTACCATAAAGTTCCCATCTATAGTATTTCACTGATTTAACATGCAAAGCAACTGATTCCTTTTTCAAATATACTCACCATCAATATTCTTCAGATCAAATGAAGTTAGTCAGGTAGCCAACGGAACAAGCAAGATCATGATAATTTTTACCTTCCTAACATGTGAATGAGTATCCAGTCCTACTTATGTACAGGAATGTCATTTCCTAGTCAGCAAAAAGAGGTGAAATAATGCATTACAAAACTTGGAGTTCTTAGTGTAATTTTATACCTAGCCAATTCAACATACCAGGGGTTGCCAATTTACGAACATCATAGTTAAGAGGGTTCATACTTATAAACGTGATCCCATACCAGGGTACAATTTTAACAATCCAACATACCAACACAGCCTGTACTTATTAACAGCTATATGATGTTGTCCTGCATTTTGTTCCGACTTATGGATAAATCAATTCCGAATGGAGTCCAGACTTGAACCTGTTCACAACCAGAGGACTCCATGTAAATCATTTGTGATCTCTGGGTTTTATGATTTTGCATCAAACATTCAGTTTTATTTTTGAAGGATTTAACATCTTTAGTATCTTTGGTTTGAATTGAAACTTGGAACTGAATTTTCTCATATTTTGGCGAAGTGTCAATTTTGGGGAATTTCATGGAGGGTTCCCTCTGTGATCTCTGATGACTTTTCTTACTCGCTCTTCCATTGCTCTCATTAGTTAGACAACTGGCCTCCACAGCGCCCTTCCTATTGAATGGTGAACTCACTGAGAGGGAAGTGTTTACTGTTGTTGGGACGATCTGGCACTGAAGCTTTGGGCCCTATATTTAAACCCTAGAATCACTTAAAAGAATCTGCTGTTATATTGCATTATGAAAGGAAATGGTCAAGAAAAGGATGTTGGCAGTACACCTCACTGACACAGATCTAGTTGGCCTCGTAGATGGGGTGGTGAAGAGGAGCAATGCTTTCTTCCCTCAGGACTGCCAGAGGAGACCATAGCACCACAGTCCATGGTCTGGAGCAATGTTCAGCAATGCCACAGGAAGGTTAATAATATTGTGCACTTTGCAATGGTAAGTACCAAAATCTTCTGTCTGCTATATCACACTGACTCTAACTCTGTTATTGCACCCATCTCCCACCAAGTCTGGTAATCTCCATATCTAGGCAACCAAGAAACCTACGTTGTGTTGTGATGCTCTCCCATTACTATCACTGTGAATAATTTGGTAACATGCTCAAAGCTCAACTCCAATTGCACAACTAATTCCCTCTTTTCGTATGCAGGCAGTGGTGACACTCACACAGCCTTTTCCCTTAAAAGGCTAGCCCCTCTAGCCATCTGCACCTCCTCCATCTCTGGGGAAGAAACCATAAATCTCCTAAGGGGTACAGTAACAAGACTTCCTCCTATACCCTCAACTAGCTTACTATTTTTAACTGGAAGGGTACTTTATCTAGTTTAGATTAGGAAGTACAATGTATTGAATACATCATCAGCATATCTCTTCGGCTGGTTGAGGAAGAAATACTCCAGGTCCCTGGTACTCAGACAACCTCCTAAGACTCAAGCAGAAGATGATCCCATGGTGTCAGTCATTAATAGATTTGTGTAAATGTACAGGTAGACTCAGAAGCAGCAAGAAGGTTTTTCAAAACACTTGGGATTGAAGGTAGGAAGAATGCACCAATGCCATCAGAACCATGCTGGCTCTGGTGTGCATGTTTCTGGCTATCTCAATGGATAGACAAATTGGTGGCTTCCCTGGAAAGTCAGGTTCAGAAGAACATTCAGTGGCTGTCAGAAGCACATGCAGACCTGCACTCCATCACTTTGGCTAATGGTTCTTAGCATCAACAGTAAGGTGAGAAGGGGGATGAGGGCCTTTGATCTTACTCCCCAGATGCTCTTTTCTTTCAAGGAAACAGGTTGGTGTCAGCAGGCACCCAGGCAGTGGAGATACCATACAAAAGTCCTCCAGAAATCTTTTCTCAGGACATTCCAGAGGTGGATGGCTAGTCCCCCTCCACCTTGTGAGAGATTCTCAGTCCTGTGTAAGTTGCAGGTGAGGTGGGTAAGCCTGAATCCAGGCAAGTCATTCTCAGCGTACCTGGGGCCTTCAGCCATAAATATCCCTGGGATCCTGTGCCCAAATCTTCCCAGCAAACAGGATCCACTACAGAGCAAACTATTTCCACCCCAGCTGTGGATCCTTGGAATGCACCCAATTGAAAAGGAATGGCAAGAAAAACAAACCATCTGAGGGCATATAGATGGCAGTGTGGCACTACTTTGTAAATCTCCCATCAGGAAAAATATACACTTTCAACCCTCACTTCTCTGTCCTTTCAGCTATAGGACTGTGCGAAGTGGGGACAATGCCTGAGTTAAGCAGACTCTTCACACATCCTATGGAGGATAGGATCTATAGTGGAAAGGAATTGCTTATCTCTGAGAAACATCCCAGATAACTACAGATTTAACAAATCATTCAACCCTTTCATGCATTACTGCAGGCAAGACTTAGTACTTTGGTGATGAGATTATTGACTGCAAAGTTAATTGGAATGCCCTGTGAAAGGTCCTTGCTGCATTCATGTTTCACTTTGCGTGTGTGACTAAGTGCTCATTCATGACTACATACTTGGTTGAGACAAAAGTTCATTCTAACTCGATATCTTACAAGGGAGCACACATTCTTTTAAGGATGGGTGATGTCCAATACCCCATTGACATTCAAACTCTGACTCAATCTTATCATTGGAAAATGGTTTTAAGTGATGACTTTGTAACCTCAATTGATGTTGTAGTGAAGTCTTACTAGCATTGCATGCTAATTTAGCAGTATATGTGAAATTCCAGATGCTGAAGGCTGAATTATAACATCTGAATGAAAGGATTTGTGTTAGGATGCCTTTCAATATGCCTTTCAATATTTTGCCATGGCAAAATTCATTGCACAGCTTTTGCTACTAGATTGTTAAGGATGCCTCAGAAATTAAGTTAAAAAATCACACAACACCAGGTTATAGTCCAACAGGTTTAATTGGAAGCACTAGCTTATAACCTGATGTTGTGTGATTTTTAACTTTTTACACCCCAGTCCAACACTGGCATCTCCAAATGACTCAGAAACTAATTTTACTTTCTCTAGTGCCTATCCGAATAAGCAAAGTTGTTGGTCTTAAATACTTGGGCAGCAGATGAGTTGGATGCTGATTGAGTGGAATTTTTTTTATTAATGAATTCAGTCACATTATAACATGACACTCTCAACATTTGTGTACAGCCCATTGCGCCCTGCACCTGGGGGAAGTCAGCACCATTTGCAAATTCTGTTGCATGGGCAATAGCATTGATCTTGTCACAGAGAAAAGAGATGAAGTGGTGTGATCTTGCATAAATTGAATTTGTAACATTCTTGATGTATTTGTCGGCTATGAATTGGGAGATTCCATCCAGGTCCCCGGTGAATGATTGGAGTGTGCTAGTCAGATATAAAAAAACATGCTGTTGTTACCTTGATGGCACTGGATTGAGGTGGTCACCCATCCTCCAGAGTGCAAGTCCTGCTCCAGCAGATGACTTATTTCTATTTTGATGTCTCAGGGCTTTTTTTATTTGTGCTTGCACTGAGCTTCGGTCATCTGGTGGAAATTTCGATGAGATCAGTATACAATCGTCCCTCTATAATCCCTCCCATTCTGGAGACAGCGTTTGCTGTGGCTCTTCATGTGGAGGGTGCTTAGTATCTGCTAGAGGTTGCAGTTTTTCCTGAATTTGCTGATTCATTTGATTCTCCTCATTTGCCTTTGTTTTAAATCGAAGTGACAATAGCACCCATCAATGCTGGATTCATTTTGAATGGGTGCAATGAACCTACAAGACAATATCAAAAAGTTACCAACTTATCAGTCTTGTGATTCCTGGCCAATCATATCAAATACAAATAAGGCTTTACTATAACCTGAGACACAGTATGACATAGATGCCTCTGGCATAGAGGGCCATAGGAACAGGAATAGGCCATTCAACTCCTCCAGCCTGTTCCGCTATTCAATTAGATCATGGCTGATATGTAGCCTAACTCCATGTACTTTTGATATGCATTTCTTAGTACAAATATTTACTAAACAAAAAATTACCTATCTCAGATTTAAAAATATCAACTGATCCAGCATCCTCTGCCATTTGTAGAACAAAGTTCCAGACATCCAGAAGTTATTTTCTAACATCTCTCCTGAATGGGCTGACTTTAATTCTTGACCGTCTCCTTTTAGCTTGTCTCAAGACTGTGGTGCTGGAAAAGCATAGCAGGTCAGGCAGCATCCGAGGACCAGGAGAATCGACATTTCGGGCAAGTACCCTTCATTTAGCTTGTCTAACAGATTTGAGATTCTTGCTCCCTGTGAAGATGAGAATGGGGGCTGTAGGGAGAATGAACAAACTGACGAATAGTACTGTGGGACAGGGAAGCTTTTAAGAAGGGGGGAGAAAAGAGAAATGTAGTTTTAATTGGAAATAATATAGTCGGGGAACAGACACTGTTCTCTGATCAAGAATCTCAAAGACACGGTTGCCTGTCTGGTGTCCAGATTCTGATATCTCATCTGGACTGCAGCTGAACTTGGAATGGGAGGGGAAAGATTCAAAGTTTGTGCGAAGATTTGTAGCTCGGGTGCTCTTTGTTGTTGTTCTGTTCGCCGAGCTGGAAGTTTTTGTTGCAAACGTTTCGTCCCCTGGCTAGGCGACATCATCAGTGCTTGGGAGCCTCCTGCGAAGCGCTTCTTTAATGTTTCCTCCGGTGTTTATAGTGGTCTGTCCCTGCCCCTTCCGGTTGTCAGTTTCAGCTGTCCGCGATGTTCATGTATGCGGATTGTTAGCTGTCTTCCTGTTTGTCCTATACAGTGTTTTGTGCAGTCCTTGCATGGTATTTTGTACACTACATTAGTTTTGCTAACACAAACCAACAGCCACGCTCAGACAACAACTCACCAAAACGAAGGACCCGATACCCAACATGAGCAAAACTAATGTAGTGTACAAAATACCATGCAAGGACTGCACAAAAACTTCCAGCTCGGCGAACAGAACCACAACAGGGAAAGATTCAGTTGTCATGGTCTACATATGTACCAACAATAGAGGAAAGAGGTTCTGCTGAGGGAATATAAGCAGTGAGGGGCTAAATTAAAAGGAAAACCAAATGGATAATAATCTCCAGATTACTAACTGTGCCACAAGCTAATTGACAGCGGATCAACAAGATTAAAGAGGTAAACGCGTGACTCAAAGAATGCAGTGGGAGAAATGGGTTTGAATTCATGGGACACTGGCACCAATACCAGGGAAGGTGGGAGCTGTTCCAATTAAATGGGCTCCACCTGAATCATGCTGGGATTGGAATCCTGATGAATCGCATAACTAAGGTTGTGGCTTTAAACTAAGTGAGGGGAACGGGTCTCAGTTGCATGGAAATTAGTGAAAACATTTAAAAGGGTGGGGAGGTCTCAGCAGAGGTCATTAAAGATTCCAGAACAATTGTAATAGGACAGAGAGTATGGAAAGGCTCAGGAATCGAAGTTCAAGCACAGCTAATAAGTGGCTAACTATGAGAAGGAAGGCAATGTAGAACTGAAGGTGTTGCAATAGCCAAAAAAGGTGTAGTGCGATTAGAATTGACAGGTGTAATGTTGTGGGTGTCACGGAAACATGGCTGGGAACTAAATATCCATGGATACATATCCTATCACAAGATGGGCAGAGGGGCGAGTTTGCCTTGTTAGTAGGAAATGAAATTAAATTGATAGCAAGTAGCAATATAGGGCCAGAAGTTGCAGACTCTCTGTAGGTAGAGTTGCGGAACTGAAAGGGATTATGACCTTGATGGGAGTTTTGTACAGGCCTCCTAGCAGTAGTCATGATGTGCGGCAGAATGTAAATCAAGAGATTAGAAAAGATAGGTAAGAAAGGCACAATTACAATGATCATGGTGGATTTCAATGTGCAAGTGGACTGGGAAAATCAGACTGGTAGCAGCTTCCAAGCAAAATAAATGTGCGGAATGTTTATGAGATGGCGTTTGGGAGCAGCTTGTGATAAAGCTCATTAGGGAACAGGCAATTCTGGATTTGGTGATGTGTAATGAGTCAGACTTGATTAAGGAGCTGAATGTGAAGAAAGCCCTTGGGGGCAGTGACCATAATCTAATAGAATTCAATGTGCAGTTTGAGTGGGAGAAGCTGGAATCAGATGAAACCACATTACTAATATGGAAAGTTAACTACTGTGGTCAAGCAACCGCAGACCCAAATTGGACATTTTAAATTGCCTCACGGCTGAAGAAATCGGGCCTAACAGAAAATTGGCCAAATTAAATTAAATAGCAGCTATCAGCTAGAGAGACCAGTGGGAACCAAGGTCAAAGAGGTTACAAAGGTTCAGGAAGGGTCAGTTACGACCCACCTGAGGATTATGTATTGGAGGAGCTTCAATCAGACTTCCGGGCACCTTGATATCCAGCTAGTCGCTGAAGCCATGTACTTTAAAACTCCCCAGCATAGCAATAGTGAAGACTGGTAGCATGACCCCACTGGATGATTTAAATCTAGTTCATGAAACCATTGGCCATTCTGGAAGGTTGGTGGTGAGGGGGATAAAAACACACACCTGGATGTCGCCCTCTCAATGAAGACGTAGTGAAAACTCAGTGAAGACTTCAGGGAAGACTCGCAGCAAGACCTGTGGCAGAAGGCTGTGCAGCAAGCCAGGAGAAGATTTACCTCAACCAGCAAGACCCACCTTCGTGGAAAAGAGCCAACTCTACATCAGAGAAGAAAGACATTCCAATGGCCCAGCTTAAACATGTGGATCATTGCAGGTTATATCCTTTCTCAGACAAACCGAGCTAGAAAGAGAGTAAATATTGTGGAAATTTGAAATATGTTCATTTTCATTAGGAATATTTTGTTAATTAAAATCGAGTTGAGCTGCAAACTGAATTCTGTGTCCCTTTGTCTGCCTCACTGACAAGAGCACTTGGGTAAAGGGTTTTGCATGCATAAACTACAAGTCAAAAACACAGACAATACTACAAAGACCTGAGGGAGGAACTGGCCAGTTTTGATTGGAAGGGGACTGAGCAGGGAACGTGGTGGAGCAGCAATCACAGGGATTACAGGGATAATTTGGGATTCACAGCAGAAAATCATCCCAAGGAACATGAAACCTACCATGGGACGGACAAAGCAGCAATGGCTGACAAGAGATAGCATAAAAGGAAAAGGAAAAACATACAGAATGTTGAAGATTAATGGGAAGCCAAAGGACTGGGGAAACTTTAAAAATCAGTATAGGATAGTTAAGAAACAATTCGGGTGTGAAGATAAAATATGAGTCTAAGCTAGTTAGTAATATAAAAGATTGCAAGAATTTGTTTTTAGATTTTTAAAAGGTAAAGTGAGGCAAGAGTGGACATTGAACCATTGGAAAATGAGGCCAGAGAAGTAATAATGAGGGAACAAAGAAATGGTGGAGCAGAAGAATGGGTACTTTGTATCAGTCTTCATAATGGAAGACACCAGTACCATACCAGAACTTCAAGAGAGTCAGGGGACAGAGGTGAGTGTAGTGGCCATCACTATGGAGAAGCTGAAAGATCTGAAGGTGGATAAATAACCGAATACCCTACATCCTAGAGTTCTGAAGGAGAAAGGCGAGAAATTTATTGAGGCATCACTGGACCCAGGGAGGGTCCCAGAGGACTGAAAGTGGCTAATGTAACATCCCTGTTTAAGAAGGGAGTGAAGCAGAAGAAGGGAAATTATAGGCCAGTTAGCCTGACCTCAGATGTTGGGTAAGGTTTTAGCATTCATTATTAGGGATGAGATTGCAGAGTACATGGAAGTGATTGGTGAGATAGAACTGAGATAGCACAACTTTGTCAAGAGAAGGTCATGCCTGGCAAATCTGTTGGAATTCTTTGAGGAGGTAATGAGAAAGCTAGACAAAGGAGAGCCAGTGGACATCACTTGAATGAATGACTGATTTTGTTGTCACATGTAATTGGGAAAATAAAGTGAAATGTGTATTGTTGCCATAATCTGGTGCCATTTTGGATTATAAAATGAATAAAAAGAAACTTTTTAAACAGAGCTTCACATTCTGTTCACTTGTCAGAAAAATACAAAGGCAGAAAAATAAGAAATAATGCTAATCTTTACAATCCTTCTTGTGAAGCACAGCTCTGGGTTTTCTTAAGGTCTTCTGGGGTTTTTGTAATGTGTTCTAGTCTGGGCTGCAATGAATCCCTGTTCTGGGTTCAGCTGATGCCCCAGGACACCCCGGGCTCCACTTCTGCCATCTCGCTGATGTCATTAGGAGTCCCAGTCTGGGTCCACCGTGCAGCCAAAGCTGCAGTCGCCACTGACCTATTTGGATTTCTAAAAGTCCTTTGACAAGGTGTCATGCAGGAGGATGTCAAATAAGCTAAGAGCCCATGGTTTTAAGGGTAAGGTGCTGGCACAGATAGAGAATTGACAGTCTGGCAGAAGGCAGAGAGTGGGGATAAAGGGGTCTTTTTCAGGATGGCAGCTGGTGACTAGTGGAGTTCTGCAGAGGTCAGTATTGGCACCACAACTATTCATATTATACATTAATGATCTGGACGAAGGTACTGAGGGCATAATTAGTAAGTTCGCAGAAGACACAAAGATAAGGAGAGGAACAGATAGTGTTGAGGAGGTGGGGAGGCTGCAGAAGAACTTGGGCAGGCTAGGAGAGTAGACAAAGAAGCGGCAGATGGAATACAATGGGATAAAGTGTGAGGTTATGCACTTTGGTAGGAAGAATAGAGATGTAGACTAGGTTCTAAATGGGAAAAGACTTTGGAAATCTAAAGTGTAAAGGGACTTTGGAGTCCTAGTTCAGAATTTTCTTAATGTTAACATGCAAGCTCAGTTGGCAGTTAGGAAGGCAAATGTGGTGTAGCATGCATATCAAGAGGGATAGAATACAAGAGCAGGGATGTACTGCTGAGACTGTATAAGGCTCTGGTCAGACTACATTTGGAATGTTGTGAGCCATTTTTGGTCCTGTATCTAAGGAAAGATGTGCTGGTGGAGGGGGTTCCAGAGATTAAGGTCTTGTCAATGGAACTTGGAAGGATGATGGGGGATCTCATTCAAAGTTACAGAATACAGAGGAACCTTGATTATCAGAACGACATGGGCGGGGAGTATCTTGTTCGGATAATCGAATATTCAGATAATTGAATGCCGGACAACACAGTTTCGTCAAGCATTGGGACCTTGTGATCTTGTTCGGATAATCTGAAATTTAGATAATCAAATGCCAGATAATTGAGGTTCCTCTGTACTGAGAGGGCTGATCAGAGTGAATGTGCTGAAGATATTTTCATTAGTAGGGGAGTCTAGGACTTGATGGTATAGCCTCAGAGTGAAGGGATCACCCGTTAGAACTAACATGATGAGGAATTTCTTCAGCCAGAGGGTGGTGAATCTGTGAAACTCATTGCCACAGAAGGCTGTGGAGGCCAAGTCATTAAGTGTATGTAAGACAGAGATCGATAGGTTCTTGATTAGTAAGTTGATCAAAGGTTATGGGGAGTGGCAGGAGAAAGGGATCAAGAAATATATCAGCCATGATTAAATGATGTAGAAGACTCAGTGGAACCAATGGCCTAAATCCGCTTCTATATATTATGGTCTAATTTGTATAATCTCTCCCATAACTTATCTCTCATAAGTTAACCTCCGAAGTCCAGGTAACATTCTTGTAAATCTATGTTGTTGTCCCTCCAAAACCAATATATCTTTCCTAAGGTGTGGCACCCAGATTTGCTTACGTACTCCAACCAGAGTTTTGTACATTTGCTGCATACGTCTTCACCGTTGTACTCCAGTCCTCTTGACAGAAAGCCCAGCATCCCATTAGCTTTCTTGATCAGTCTCTGTATCTGTTGGAGATATTTTAAAGATCTATACCCAGGTTCTTTGGACATCCACTGTGCCTAACTACATGGCATCTAGAAAAAGAATATACTGATCTATTATTTTTCAGTCTAAAATAGATAACATTATATTTACCATGAAATGCCTCTCCATAGGACTCTGAGATATTATACCTTATGCATATGTATGCATCCCAAACCACATCATGCAAAGACTTTGGATATTGTATCTGTGAGTGGAGAGCTACCTTCTTGCTGCTGAGATAGCATGAACATTTTATAGCTCCCCACCTAATCTGCTACACCAGCTTCCAGAAGCCCAAAGAGAAGAAAGCTGAGTTAGAAGTATTGCTGACTTTGCCTGTGTGAGCTCAGAAGGTAGACCTTATCAACATTTCACTAAAGCAGCCAAGACATCCACATTTATATCTGAGAAATAATGCATTATGAAAACCATTTTAATCTGGTCCTTTTTTTCACTTGTACCTTAATTGCATTTGTTTGTCTCTCTGTCCTTTCTGTGAATGGGAACTCAAAACTGATGTTTCAGGTTTAAAGCACAGACATTAATCAGGATTCCATATTTTCTCAGCTAAAGTTATTGTATGTCTAATAAATAGTTGTCCTTTGTTTAATGTACAAACTAATACCTGGAAATTAATTATTTGAAAAGTCTGGGTTTGGTTATCTGCTTAGGAGCAATTAGAGTGACTATTTGAGGGTCTTCAACAGTTTAATTTTACTGTGTTGTGAATTTAGAGGTAAAAAGATTGATTTAGTTCAGCTGTCTGTCTCTGTTTCATAACAGTATAAAGATAATGTCACAGACTTGAGCAAAATGGCTCAACATGGTAATTCAAAAATGAAACCCTCAAACGTGTTGTTGAGGCGAGAGGTACTGTGACTGTGCCAAGAAGACAGATTAATTTGTAACTCATTGCAATAACACAATTGAAGAGCTAGAGTCCTTGACTGTAGATGTCAAGCGAAACCAACTCATTTCAGCTGTAGCAAACCTAAAGCTTGAACTGATAACCCTCAATGTGCCAAAAACGATTTGCAATATTTTGCAGTAAATTGAACAACTGACCACAAAATAGGTCCTAGAGGAGTACAGCCACATGTTCATAGGGTTAGGATGTCTTCCAGGAGAATATCATCTTGAATTATATGAAAGTATAATAGCGATTCAGCAGCTGCTAAGGAAAGTTGCAGCTTCAGTCAAGGAGAAGATGGAAGTTCTGGAAAAGAAGGAAGTAATCAAGAGAGTGACAACTACTACAGAGTAGATTAGCAGCACAATAGTAGTGAAACAACATGGAATGCTGAGTAATCAATGAGGTTCAGCCATGAGCCGGCATGAAATGGTTGGGAGAGCTTGGATCGAACAGTTGGACTGCTCACAGTCAGCTAATGTCCAAGAGTCATGAGGAATGCTGAGCTCATAAGTGTGTTTCACTTTCAGTGTTTAGGGGTGTACCTGTGGTGCTGCTGTTTGAAGAAACACCCATCGTCAAAACTTGCAGCACCCTCCCCTGACAGCGCAACACATACCCCATCCAATTTGAGGTGTTTTTCTATTTGTTTGTGGAATGTGGGTGTCACTGGCTAGGCTAGTATTGCCCAGCCCTAATTTCCCAGAGTGCAGTTAAAGTCAATCACATTACAGTATGTCTAGAGTAGGCTAGGGCAGGTAAGGATACCAGTTTCCTTCCCCAAAGGACATTAGTGATGGATTTTTCTGACAATTAACAATAGACTCATGGCCATTATTAGATCTTTAATTCCAGATTTTTTAATTAAATTCAAATTCCACCAGCATGCCAAAACAGTACCTGAGTCTCTGGATTAATAGGCTACTGGTAATCCCATTAGGCCTTTACCTCCCCAGCTGCAGCCATTTTAATTTCCATTGCTCATGTGTGATTTACAAGGTGATGAAAGACAACAGCAACCACCCTTTGAACTGTGAGTTCCAGGTGCCATCTCACCCTGTAGGTAAACCACCAAACATCAACTTCCTAACCCATCCCCCTTCATGGTAGGCCACCCTGTCAATTCCAATTTCTTCGGGTCCCCACCCAACCTGCCGATCTGAATCTTCATCTGCCCACCTTTCCCACTAGCCCAGCCATTTGGGGGCAACATCCCAGGTCTTATTGTTCACTGTCCCCAACCCTGGAAGCTAGGATGCTACTCACCATGTTCTACCACCCCCTCCTGTATGACTCCTTACCATCCTATTCTCAATTTATACATTGAGCAGCCCCCCTTCACTTTGTAATTCAGCATTATTCCCCCAACTCCTCACCATTAATTTCCTTAGCCTTTCTTCCACAGCACCAACCACTGATAACTCCCTCACCCCTTCATGATTAGTTGTCACAACCCCCAGAATGATCACAGCCTTGGCTGATGTTGACCTGGCACTTTGTGCTATCATATTTCAATCTTTGTTACTACATTGCTGGCATCAGTAGGTGAACATTGTGGTTATGCTCTGGCTTTGTCTCACTCGTGTCTGTGATATTATTAGTTATACAAAGACAAACAGATATATCCTGAAAATCCTGTCCATGTGTTGGAATAGGTTTTGGCCATCTGAGAAGCCAAGTGGTAACAATCTGAAATGATATTGCCAAATGACACCCGAAATGTTGTGAAATCTTGTGACTCTTTGACTAAATGGACTGATCAGCATCCATGGAATCGGATATATATGCACACTGTGAGACAGCCTCTTGTAGGCTGTAATAAGAGATATCAATTGCTGTGATGCATGTCTTTCAGGACATATAATGGCAATAATTTGGTACCAGCTCTTGGATCAATTTTTGCTTTTAATATGAATCGTTCTGTCTGTTTCAGGACATATGGTATTAATGGTTGCAAAAGTTCCTGATCACCTTGGTTAGAAAGCAAAGAAGAGAGGATCTGAGAGACAGGCTGCCCGGGGATCCGATCCCTCTGTGCTGAGGCTCTGGATCAATCCCAGTCACTATGAGCCCTGGTTAAGCAAAGAAAAGAGAAACTGAGAGGCAGGCTGCCCAGGGATTCAATCCCTCTGCGCTGAAGCTCTTATTGATCACCTTGTAATGTTAGCATGATGTGTGAGATTGAAAGTTTATACAAGTCATCCTCTGAATTTTTCTTTTATTTGGTTAATTTTGAAACTCATTGTTAGCATATGTGCCCCTTCTTAAAAAAAATTCTTGATGTTGGTTTTGTGTTGCTCTACCTCTTTTTGGTAATCTGTGGTTTCTTCTGTGGTCTGCAGTGGCCTTTGGAACCAGATTTTATGTACAGGTATGCCCAATGTTTGTTGGAGACATATGCTTTATGTACAATGTGACATGCTGTACAGTTTTAGGTAGCTGTAAGAAACCCCATCTATTCCAGATTTTTGTTGGTTTGGTGCACCTTGCTGACAGTAGCGATAGTGTTCTTTGAACCTAAAGCATGTCACTGTTGTTGGCTGCCATTATGGCTTCATACCAGATCCATTCTCAAGTAATGTGAGAATGGTATGACCCTTTTTGTTGTCCAAAGAGTCCTTCCCAAAGGGTTTATTTGTGTAGAGATAATGACTAATGTAACGAGCCTCTCCGATAGTTCCACTTCAAAAAAGTCACACCTATGCCCTTTGCAGCAGTGTCTTCTGAAAAACTGATCAATGAAATCTTAGGTTGCTATCTATATGACATGAGTTGAAGTCTGTTAATCCTGAAATTAATTTTCATATTGAGCTGGTCATTGGGAACATTCCAGATCATCCACGGAACAAAGACGACAAAATAGAGAACAGTGCAGCACAGGAACAGAGTCTTTGGCCCACCAAGACTATGCTGACACATGACATCTTCCTAAACAAAAACCTTTTTGCCTCTATACTGTCCATATCCCTCTATACCTCAACTATTCATCTAATCTGTCAAGATGCCTCTAAGAATTTGCTATTGTATCCACCTCCACCACCTCCTCTGGCAGTGCATTCTAGGTTGAAACTTTATTGCTGGAACAGCACAGCAGGTCAGGCAGCATCCAGGGAACAGGAACGTCGAATCTCCTGTTCCCTGGATGCTGCCTGACCTGTGCTGTTCCAGCAATAAAGTTTCAACTTTGATCTCCAGCATCTGCAGACCTCACTTTCTCCAGTGCATTCTAGGCACTTAATGTCCTTTCTGCAAAAACCTGCCTCTCACATCTCCATTAAAAACTTACCCTTTTACATTAAACTTATCTTCCCAGTAACTGACTTTCCTACCCTGTGAAAAAGATTCTGACTATCATTTCTATCCATGCTACTCATGATTTTATAAACTTTGATCAGGTCACCCCTCATCCTTCAATGTTCAACTAAAAACAAACCTAGTTAGTCCAATCTCTCCTCATCGCTAATACCCTCCAAACCAGGCAACATCCTGGTAAACTGTTACTGTACCCTCCCCAAAACCTCTACATCCTTCTGGTGTTGTGGCAACCAGAATTGTACACAATATTCCAAATGTGGCCTAACTAAAGTTTTATACAGCTACATGACTCACCCATTTTTATACACAGTGCCCTGACCAATGAAGGCAAGCATGCCAGATGCCTTAGTTACCAACTTATCCACTTGTATTGCCACTTTCAGGCAACTGTGGACTTGTATTCCTAAACCCATCTGTATGTTGTTGTTACTAAGGATTCTGCTTTTTACTGCATACTTCCCTCTTGCATTAGATCTCTCAAATGCATCACCTCACATTGTGCGGATTAAACTTCATCTATCCATGTCTCCAGCATCTATATCCTGCTGTACCCACTGGCAATCCTCCTCACCATCTGCAGCTCCCCCAATCTTTGTGTTGTCCACTAACTTGTTAATCAGGCTACCTACATTATCCTCCAAATCATTTCTATATATATTACAAGCATCAGGGGTCCCAGGACTGATCCCCACAGAATACCACTTGTCATAGATCTCCAATCTACCACTACTGTCTGTCTTCTATGACTAAGCCAGCTCTGTATTCATCTTACAACCTCACTGTTAATCCAATGCGATTTCACCTTTTGTATCAGCCTGCCATGAAGTTCCTTGTCAAAGACCTTGCTAGTGTCTATATAGACAACATCTACAGTCCTGCCCTCATCAATCATCTTTATCACTTTCTCAAAAGCTCAATCATGTTTGTGAGACACAACCTTCCCCACACAAGACCATGCTGCCTTTCGCTAATAAGTCCATATTGTTTCAAATGTGAGGAAATCTTATCCAATAACTTCCCTACCACTGATGGCTCACTAGTCTGTAATTTCCTGGTTTGTCCCTGTTGCCCTTTTTAAACGAAAGAACAATATTGGCTTTTCGCTAGTCCTATAAGACGTCTCCTGTGACTAAAGAGGAAATAAAGATTTCATACGTGGCCCCGATAGTTTCCTCACTTGCCTCCCTCAGTAATCTGGGATGCATCCCATCAGCTCCTGGGGATTGTTCACCTTGATGCTTTTCAAAACATCCAACAATTTTTTTATATTGACATGCCTTAGGACATCAACATACCTCTCCCAAGACTCACCAACCACCAGGTCCTTCTCCTTGGTAAATACAACTGCAAAGTATTCATTAACCCACTTTCTCTGGCTCCAGGCATAAATTCCCTCCTTTGTCTTTGACCTATCCTTACCCTAGCTACACTCTTGCTCCTTATATACGTATTGGAATTTTCCTTAATACTGTTCGCCGAACATATTTCATGGTCCTTCTTAGCCCTTGTAATTCTTCTCAAATTCTTTCCTGATACCTTTATATTCTTTGAGGACTCTGCCTGTCTTTAGTTTCTTCAACCTTACATACACCACCTTTTTCTGGAAGGACAGATCTGTTAATTCTGTGAATTCCCTCTTTGCCAATGGAAAGCAAGATTTTTAGACTATTTTCTTAGGATCATCTATCACTTGGTCTAATAAAATAGAACTGAGTATGTTGTTTGAACTGTTGTAATTCAGTAAGGATACAACTGAATGCCCAGTCCATAATGTGATTTCTGTTATCCACGGTTCCACCTTAAAATCATTGCACTGTGCCACCTAAACTATGTGTTTGTTTTGATTTAAATTAAAACTGATTCTTCCTTAAGAACAAAGACTTTGTAACTGGAGTTATGAGAGACTGTTACTTACCTATCAACTCTAAGGAACATTGTCTAGCATTCTGTAAGAGTTTGCACTAGCCTTGTGGACTAGCTCAAGATTGCACTTCAACACTTTTTAATTAAGGCAATTTTAGAAATGTATTTTATTTCAAAATAACTTACAATTCCAATCAAAACTAAATTACTTCTGTTTTATTAATGGTTAATGCCCTCTCCACAGAACTATACAGCTATCTGTACTTATGGAAACAGATACTGCTAAAGGGTGAGAAAACCTTTCTTTCTCTGAATTCTCTGCTGTTCAAAGCTATGGTTTAGTTGGTTTCCTATTAGTTATCCAAATATCTGCCACCAAGATTATAGTCTTCTACAGGCAGTCACTGCAACTACTATGTTGTGAGTTTGCCTTCAACATGGTGTTTCATGATATGAAAATGCTTATGTTATCTCCTGCAATGTAAGAAACTAGTAAGGAAAAATCCAAAAAACATTTATTACAGCTTATTATTTTGTATAAGCATTATATTTCTCAGGCATGTGAGTGCCAGGGTTAATATTCAGCTATTACAATAGGAGCATGTTTCCATTAGAGTGTCTTGCTTTAGGTGATTTGAGGTAAGGTTTAGAAACAGATCGTCAACCCTCTGATCACATGGTATGAGGCAATCTCCTAAAGGCATAATGACATACTGTGAGACATAATGCAATAATGTGTTACATAGGTTTTTCTTTCTTCTTTACCCTTACAAAAGGTAAACAGTATATTTGGAGGTTAAGACTAGAAATTATCATTTGGAGAATAGAACTGAAATTATTTGTCCTTCTTAAACTGTTTGCACCAAAATTTTGTATGTTTGTTGTAGTTTATACTATCAATATTCATAGAATTCAAAACATTGTCAGAAAATTGCATACAAATTTATGCAAAATAAATGATGTATAAATAGGAACTTGGTAATATAGACAATGAAATATTTTGCATAATTACAAAATATTTCACAATAATAGATTGCTTGCATTGTAGTTTACTTTATAGGTTTTCCAACCAAATTGGGTCAGTACTAGCATTCCGTTCTCAGAATAAGATTGTCAAGACACCAAGCCCCACACTAGTAATTCGAGTATCTTATGTAGATAGACATTTTATCACCTATTACTTCCCTGATTGGCTGCTTATATTGGGCTTATCATTTGCACATACAAAATGGACCAATTACAAAGGCATCATTGAATTTTCTTTTAGGGGACCACTGATTTGAGCTGTTAAACTCTGACTTGCACATTGTTAAAGTTTGTTTATCTAGCATTGAGGCTATTAGCACTCCTGTCATTATGACAAGTCCTTCTTGCCAACTTGCTGAGCTGGACACCTTTGGGCTCCATTAAAAATTAACATGACAGACTGACTAATCCTTGAGTTAATTCAGGCTTTGATCTATTTGCATTTAAATTTAAAATATAGCTGACTTTTATTACCCTATGCATCATTCTAAATTTTGGAACATAAAAGTTACGCATTACACTGTACCTGGGGAGCATTTTGCTTTGCTAATTTTCAGCAGCGCACCTAGTAAAGCCAGACAACAAATGTTGCCTGAATAATTATGGGAGCTTTTGACAATCGCAGCATAGCTGAGGAACAGATAATGAAAAATGTACAAGCGATCGAAGTGACATTAAAGGAAATGTATTGTGTTGAGGTACAATATTGTCTAGGTAAGATATACTTTGAAGGATGGACATTGCTTGTGCTTTTATGTTCTGAAATGATTTGATCATTTGTTCCTGGGAGGAATTGTAACTTATAAAGCAACATAAGCTAAGTTTCCTCAGCATGCTCACTGGTTGTTCTGGTCGTAGTTGTATGCTGGACAGTCTTTGTGGGTCTGAAATAGACCCTTTGGTCCAACTTATCCATCACAATCCTATCGATCTGCAACTCTACTTTCAAAGAACTATGAACCTGCACTCCAGGGTCTCTTTCTTCACCAATACTCCCTAGGACCATACCATTAAGTGTATAAGTCCTGCTCTTATTTGCTTATCCAAAATGCAGCACCTCACATGTATCTAAATTAAACTCCATCTGCAACTCTTCAGCCCATTGGCCCATCTGATCAAGATCCAATTGTATTCTGAGGTAACCTTCTTTGCTGTCCACTACACTTCCATTTTGGTGTCATTTGCAAACTTAATAACCATACTTATTATGCTCACATCCAACTCATTTATATAAATAATGAAAGGAGGGGACCCAGCACCAATTCTTGCAGCATTACACTGATCACAGGCCTCGAATCTCAAAAGCAACCCTCCACCACCACCCTCTATTTTCTATTTTTGAGCCAGTTCCGTGTCCAAATGGTGAGTTCTCCCTGTATTCCATGACATCTAACCTTGCTAACTAAACTCCTATGGGGAACGTTGTCACACATCTTACTGAAGTCTATTTAGATCATGTTCACTGCTCTGCCCTCATAATCCTCTTTGTTACTTCTTCAAAAAACTCAATCAAGTTCGTGAGACATGATTTCCCATGCGTAAAGCCATGCTAACTATCTTTACTCACTCCTTATTTTTCCAAATAAATGTAAATCCTGTCTCTCAGGATTCTTTCCAACAACTTGCCCACCACTGATGTCAGGTTTTCATTACCACTTTTCTTAAATAGTGGTACCATGTTAGCTAACCTCCAGGCTTCTGGCACCTCACCTGTGACTATCGATGGTACAAATATCTCAGCAAGGTGCCCAGCAATCACTTCCCTAGCTTCCCACAGAGTTTTAAGGAACACCTGATCAGTTCCTGGGGTTTTATCCACTTTTATGTGTTTCAAAACATCCAGCACTTCCTCGTCTGTGGAGAGGACATTTTTCAAGATGTCACCATCTATTTCTCCACATTCTATATCTTCCATGTCCTTCTCCACAGTAAACACTGTTGCGAAATACTTGTTTGCTATCTTGCCCCATCTCCTGCATCCCACACATAGGCTGCCTTACTGATCTTTGTGGGGCCCTATTCTCTCCCTTGTTATATTTTTGCCCTGAATGTATTTATAAAAGCTCTTTGGATTCTCCTTAACACTACTTGCCAAAGCTATCTTATGTCCTTCTTTTGCCCTCCTGATTTCCATCTTAAGTATACTCCTACTGCCTTTAGACTCTAAGGATTCTCTCAATCTCTCCTGTCTATACCTGACATATGCTTTCTTTTTTTACTTAAGCAAAACCTCAATTTCTCTAATCATGCATGCATTCTCTACACCTAGCAGCCTTTCCTTTCACCCTAACAGGAATATGCTGTCTCTGGATTCTTGTCATCTCATTTCTGAAGGCTTCCTATTTTCTCGCCATCCCTTTACCTGAGAACATCTCCCCCCCCCACACCCACGATCAGCTTTTGAAAGTTCTTGCCTAATTCCATCAAAATTAGCCTTCCTCCAATTTAGAACTTCTACTTTTAGATATTGTCTATCCTTTTCCAACGTTATTTTAAAACTAAGAGAATTATGGTCGTTGGCCCCAAAGTGCTTCCCCACTGGCACCTCAGTCACCTGCCCTGCCTTATTTCCCAAGAGTAGGTTTAGTTTTGCACCTTCTCTAGTCAGAGCATCCACATACTAAATCAAAACATTTTTTGTACATTCTTAAATTCCTCTTTGTCTAAATCCTTAACACTATGGTAGTCCCAGTCAATGTCTGGAAAGTTAAAATCTCTTATCATAACCACCGTTTTGTTCATGCAAATAACTGAAATCTCCTTACAAATTTCTTTCTCAATTTCCTGCTGACTATTAGGGGGTCTATAATTCAATCCAAATAAGATGATCATCCCTTTCTTATTTCTCAGTTCTACCCAAATACCTTCCCTAGATGTATTTTCGGGAATATCTTCCCTATGTACAGCAGCAATGTTATCACTCATCAAAAATGCCACTCTGCCTCCTCTCTTGCCTCCCTTTCTATCCTTCCCACAGCATTTGTATCCTGGAACATTAAGCTGCTAGTCTTGTCTATCCCTGAGCAACGTTTCTATAATTGCTATGAAATCCCAGTCCCATGTTTCTAACCATGCCCTGAGTTCATCTGCCTTCCCTGTTAGGCCTCTTGCATTGAAGTAAATGCAATTTAATTTATCAGTCCTACCTTGTTCTCTGCTTTTTCCTTCCTGCCCTGACTGACTCACTCCCTTTCTCAACTGCATCAGTTTCGGATTAATGTCTTTGCTCACTATTTCCCTGGCTCTAAACCCCACCTTACTAGTTTAATCCTCCTGAGCATCTCTAGTAAGTCTCCCTGCTAGTATATTAGTCCCCTTCCAATTCAGGTGTAATCTATCCTTCTTGTACTGGTTATTTCTACCCCAGAATAGATTCCGATGATCCAAAAATGTGAACTCTTCTCCCATGCACCAGCTCCTCAGCCACACATTCATTTGTTCTATCCTCCTATTCCTACCCTCATTGGGTCATAGTACCGGGACTAATCCAGATATTACAACCATCGAGGACCTCCTTTTAAAATTCCTGCCTCGCTTTCCATATTCTCCTCACAGAATCTCATCCTTTTCCCTTCCTATGTCGTTAGTTCCAATGTGTGCAATGACCTCCTGCTCGTCCCTCTCCCCTTTAAGAACATTCTGCACCCTCTCTGAGACATCCTTGACCCTGGCACCAGGAGGCTTTACAGCATTCTGATTTTTCGCTGCTGGCTGCAGAAACGTCTGTCTGTGCCTTTGACTAGAGAGTCCCCTATCATAATCGATCACTTGGAACCCAATGTACCCTTCATTACATTACAGCCTGTCTTGATACCAGAAACTTGGCTGTTCATGCTACATTCCCCTGCAAGTCCATCATTCCCTACATTTTCCAAGACAGCATACTTACTTGAAATGGGGATAGCCACAGAAGACTCCTGCACTATTTGCCTACATCTCCTATCTTTCCTGGAGTTAACTCATCTATCTGACTGTATCTGTGACTTTCCTCCCTTCCTATAACCGCCATCCATCACACCCCCAGTTCTTGTAAATTCCTCTTTGCTTCTAACTGTCACTCCAACCGATCCATTCAATCTGATAGAATTCACAATTGAAGACACTTCCTGCAGACATAATCCTCAGTAACATGTCAATTTTCCCTGAACTCCCAGATCCAACAAAAAGAGCATATGACTCTATTAAAGGTCATCTTTGCTCCCTCACAATCTACAGACCCAGAAAATAGCACCGTGAGTTTGCTCTAAAAAAGTACTCCACACTAGCTTAGTACTTAAGGTTTATATTATTAAAATTTAATCAAGAGACAGATTTCAATAAAACATATCATCAAGAAAGAACCCACTCTACTCACTACTGAAGACTTATAGCAAGATTACACATTAAAAACTATGTACTTATCTGTTCCTGTGCTGTGAGCTCTCCTACACAGGTTCCTCCAATGTCAACTGTGAATTTCTCTATTTGTTAATTTTTCCTAGATGCACTCCAACATCCAGCGATGTATGAATGCAAAGGCAGTAACTGCACAGATTCACTTCTGTGTCAGTTAGCAGTGTGGGTTTCTTTTTCTCTCTCCCTCGCTGACCATGTGCTCGCTGTCTTTTTCTGTCTTTCTCTCTTTTTAAAAGTGCCGTTGGTTTGACTTTTTTTCCCTTTTTGTCTTTTTTGAATTATGTTCTATTTTTCAGAATTGCCCATTTGAGGAGAAGCAGTTTTATAAGTTAAATATTATGTGTATTAAATTGTATTCATACTGGTCAGCAGTTATCAGAGAACACTAAAACCGAGGATTTAGTAATTTATTTCATTGCTTTTGTGAAGCCTTTTTTGTGCAAACTAGCTGCAGTGCTTTCTTATGTCACAACAGTGACTACCTCAAAGGTACTTAAATGCTGATATAGCACTTTAGAGTATCCTGAAGATGTAAAAAGCACTCTGCTATGAATGTAAGATTTTATAAAGTTGGTATGTTTATGGACTTACTTTTTAATTTATGGTAATCAGGGTGCCCCGGAAAGAGGGAGTGGTGTGGAGCAGTTTTGGACTCTTGCTCAGGTGAAACAGGTGCCTGCACACAAAGGGAGACAGTTGTTCTTGCATTGTGCAGATTTACAGACTCTCAGACATTCAGATTTAAAACCCAAGGAGAAATAGAGACAGTAATTGCTCCAGTCAGCAATGGCTTTCTGCTTTCTTTCAGCCAAACTGAGGGTGGAAATACATACTCTGTTTGAAGTGACAGAACTCAAAAATCTAAGGTCACTGGAAAATTCATCCTGAGGTAACCTGAGGAAAGAATCATTGATTTGACTTGTACTGCTGAAGGACAATTTGAGGTTACTCAGCTGACTAAGGGAAAAGATATTTGATGGTCACTGCATGTTACAATTCAACAAAAAAGGTGAGGGGGAAAGATTTAAAAGTGATCTAAGGGGTAACTTTTTCACAGAAAGGATGGTGCGTGTACTTCCTGCCAGAGGAGGTAGAGGAGTCTGGTACAATTATACCTTAAAAAGGCATCCAGCCAGGTATATGAATAGGAAGACTTTAGAGGGATATGTGTCAAATGCTGGCAAATGGGAGTAGATTAATTTAGGATATCTGGCTGGCATGGATGAGTTGGACCGAAGGGTGTGTTTCATGCTGTACAAGGATCTGGATCAATGGTGCTGGAAGAGCACAGCAGTTCAGGCAGCATTCGAGGAGCTTCAGCAAAATCGACGTTTCGGGCAAAAGCCAGCACCATTGATCCAGAATCTGGTTTCCAGCATCTGCAGTCATTGTTTTTACCTTCATGCTGTACAACTCTATGATGCTATGACTCTAAAATGAAGAGGGGCAAACCTATTGGAAGCTGGGAGGAACTTTGGAATGCTTCTTCTAAAGTCTGCAATTTTGCAGAGTGTGCTATAATGTAAGTTTGACATGAAATTTAGAAATGTGCTAAAGTACTAACAGGGATGTGTTTTTTGTACTTTAAAGTATTTGCTGTCTACTAAATAATGTTTAGACAATATTGCTTTTTACCTTGTTATAGTAATAATCTTAAACTTGAAATCTCATTGTATGATTTCTTTAGATTGGTAACTAGGAATTAACTTTCTCAAAAATGTTTTCAGTCTTTATGTGAATTGGAACAAATATGTAAGTGTAAGTAATTTCTTCATGTCTTAGAGTGCTTTTGTTTTAAATGTTGTATTGTGACATTTAATTGGTAACCCAACATTCTTTTTCTATTCCTAAAAACAACCTTCAATTGGAGACGTAGTGAATTTGGACACTCTCTTTTCATCTATTGAAGTTGAGTTTGGAACCTCCTTGACTGATGTGATTATAATCCTACTCTGATAATTGTATGAATTCCAGCTATAATGGATTTTAGCATTCTCAACCCCATCCCCAGTGGATGCTAATGTGGACATTCGATCAGAAATTGCACTCCGATAGACAGAAAGCATTGCCAATATGGGACACAGAAAGGTCTTACTGATGCAATAGAATTTGTTATTCTAAGATTGAAATTTAAACAATGTTGTTGGGGGAATGTAGAAGTAAACTAGGAGAAAGTGAGGACTGCATATGCTGGAGACCAGAGTTGAAATGTGTGGTGCTGGAAAAGCGCAGCAGGCCAGGCAGTATCCGAGGAGCAGGAGAATCAAAGTTGCGGGCATAAGCCCTTCTTCAGGAATGAGGCTGGTGTGCCAAGCGGGCTNNTAGGTAGCTGTGGGAGTCAGTCGGTTTGTAGTAAATGTCTGTGTTGAGTTGGTTGCCCGAGATAGAAATGGAGAGGTCTACGAAGGCGGGGAGGAGTCTGAGATGGTCCAGGTAAATTTGAGGTCGGGGTGGAAGGTGTTAGTAAAGTGAATGAAATGTTCAACCTCCCCGTGGGAGCACGAGGTAGCGCCAATACAATTATCGATGTAGCGGAGGAAAAGGTGGGGGGTGGTGCCAGTGTAGCTGCGAAAGATGGACTGTTCCACATATCCAACAAGAGGCAGGCATAGCTGGGGCCCATGCGGGTGCCCATGGCTACTCCTTTGGTTTGGAGGATTGGAAGAAGTTGCTAAGAGAGAGGACCAGTTCAGTCAGTCAAAGGAGGGTGTCAGTAGAAGGGTACTGGTTGGGTCGGCGGGAGAGGAAGAAGCGGAGGGCTTGGAGGCCTTTGTGATGGGGCATGGAGGTGTTTAGGGACTGGATGTCCAGTGTGAAGATAAGGTGTTAGGGGCCGGGGAAGTGAAAATCATGGAGGAGGTGGAGGGTGTGGGTGGTGTCCCGAACGTAGGTGGGGAGTTCTTGGACTAAGGGGGACAGGATAGTGTCAAGGTATGCAGAGATGAGTTCGCCTGGAGGAAGAGCACCTCATCTTCCGCCTAGGAACCCTCCAACCACACGGGATGAATGTAGATTTCTGCAACTTCCTCATTTCCCCTCCCCCCCACCTTATCTCAGTCCCAACCCCTGGATTTAGCACCGCCCTCTTGACCTGCAATCTTCTTCCTGACCTCTCCGCCCCACCCCCTCTCCAGTCTATCACCCTCACCCTCACCTCTTTCCACCTATTGTATTCCCAGCGCCCCTCCCCCAAATACCCCTGCCACCTTTTATCTCGGCCCGCTTGGCACACCAGCCTCATTCCTGAAGAAGGGCTTATGCCCGAAACGTCGATTCTCCTGCTCCTCGGAATGTAGAGGTAGTTAATATATTTATGTACGGCAGTAGGTTGCATTAATGACTATACTTATGTTTTGCTGTCAGTTGGAATTAAAGACATCATGCTGACAACTGTAGCAAAATATAAAAGCATGGCCCATTAAGCAATGATTTGGACCTTTAAAGTTTGTCCTGCTTCAAGCTAAAATCCACCCCCCGTTAATGTTGATGTGGTTCAATCAGTTGTGACTAGAACTGAATTTTAAATATATTTAAAATTGAGTTAAAAGACATAATATTTTTGAAGTTATGTATTAAGATCATTTTCAACAAGTGACAAGTGACTGTTATAAAACCCATTGAACAGGATTAAAGGAAAGGGAGAGGTGCAATGGTTAAAGGTCATCCTTTGCAAAACTGTCAACTGACCCTGTTGCTTGAACATTGAGAATGGTAGGTAAATGTAAAGTCACCATAGTCCCATACTCTCATTAGAAAGCAATGACGGGAAGTGAACTTAACCTGAGGGTCACCACACCTCAGGTAAGGTTGAGAAGGCAGGATCTTCATGATAAAATCAGAAATTGAACTTTTGCTGTTGGTATCATAAACCAGCCACCAGCCAACTAAGCTAACTTGCCCATGATGATATATGATAAAACCTCTCTGCTTCATGGATAAGCTATTCTGCAGAAAAAAAAGTGGAAATGAAAGGAGAGATGAGATTAATTTGATTTTTTTCCACTCTCAGTGACAAACCTATTTCAGCTATGGACTGATTAAAGTGAGCAGGTTAGAGTAACAACCCTGCTATCAATAGTTGAGAAAGAGTTCTACAGGTTGTATTTCAGCCTGGATTACACTGAGAAACAGAAAAGCCAGACAGGGAGATTTTGAATGCTTTGAAGACACACTTTGAATCCCATGTTAATGTTACTTATAAATGGTTATTTTTAAACATCAGAGCTCAGAGGGAGAGGGAGACCACCAACCACTATGTGACTGTACTGATACATCTAGCCAGCTCCTATAAACTGGGATAATTGAAAGATGATCTCATCGCAGATATTCCTAAAGTGGGCCTAAGAGATTCTTCAATGAGAGTATATCTATTGAAAGACGAGAAACTTACTTCAAAGAAAACCAGTATAATGTGTAGGAGGTCTGAGATTGTTGATTAATACATTCTAACTGATAAATCAGAGACAATCAAGGCTTCATATGTTGAGAAGCATAATAGGCCAAATGAGAACAACATCTAGGGAAAAATCAAAGGAATATTTATTAAAGTGCTAGTAGAAAGATCAAGGCCAGAAGACAGGATTGAAGTGTTATGGAAGACGACACATAAAATGGGAAGGAAACATGCATAGGAAAATTGTGCTGTAACGGCTAGAAGCTGAAATAGTTTGCACTAAGTGCTTAGCTGGGAAGACGTAAAACAAGCACAACAAAGGAGGCTGCTAGAGAAACGTCAGCCAATGATTATGATGAATCACACTAAATCATATAACAGGTGGCATCACTAGGTCTAAAGATGATAAATGTTTTGTAACTGTAAAGGATGATGACTGCTGAAGAATAGCATCAAGTGTGTGTGAAGTGTCAAATAGACACTGATGCTTTATGCAACATCATGAGCTTTGCAGATCTATGTGAAGTGGCTCAAGATAATGACCCAAAAGTGAAGCCCTCAAAAGCAAGGTTGAGTATCATTGAATGATATGCATGTCAAAAGAACACTTTAAGTGCTCGATGCAATGGGAAAAATGAAGATATAGAGTTCCAGATAATATATATTAAGCAAAATCTACTCATCTCGGCTGAAAGAAGTATGGATTAGTAACCATAAACATGCCAGAATAGATTTGCAACATTTCACAGGGCACCAATTCATTGGCTGCTGAACATGTCCTAAAACATTACAAACATAGAAGCATAGAATAATAATAGAGCAGGAGTAGGCCATTCATCCCTTTAAGCCTGCACCACCATGCAATACAATCGTGGATGCTCATCCAACTCAATATGCTGTTCCTGGTTTCTTCCCATATCCTTTGATCTCTTTGGTCCTAAGAACTATATCTATAACTTCCTTGCAAATGTTCAATATTTTGGCATCAACAGTTTCATGTGGCAGAGAATTCCACAAGCTCACCACTCTCTGGTAAAGAAAATCCTCCTCATCACTGTCTTAAAATGTTACCCTTATCCATATACTCTGCCTCCAATTTCTGTACTCCCTAATCACTGAGAACATCTTTCCTGTATCTACCTTGTCTAATCTGGTTAGAATTTTACAGGGTTTTGATATCTTCCCTTATTCTTCTAAACTCTTATAAATACAATCCTGACTGATCCAGTGTCTCCCCATACGTCAGTCTACTCATCACAGGAATCAGGTTGGTAAATCTTTTCTGCACTCCCTCAGTAGCCAGGACATCCTTCCTGAGATGAGACTAAAACTGCACATAATACTCTAGTTGTGGTCGCAGCAAGGCCCTGTACAATTGCAGCAAGGCCCTGTACAATTGCAGCAAGATATCTTTATTCCTGTATTCAAAGCCTCTCACTATGAAGGCCAACATTCATTCTTGACTGCCTGCTGCACCTCCATGCTTACTTTCAATGACTTGTGTACAAGAACACCCGGGTCTCATTGCACCTCTCCCTTTCCTAATCTATCGATCTGTCTGCCTCGTTTTGCTGTCACAGAGGATATTCTCATATTTATCCACATTATATTGCATCTGCCATTAATTTGCTCATACCCTCAACTCAGCTTTCTGTACTCTGTAAACATGGAGATATTACACATGATTTCCTGATCTAAATCTTAAAAATATATTGCGAATAGCTGGTGTTCAAGCACTGATCCCTGTGGTACCCACCAGTCATTTCTTACCACTTAGATAAAGACTCATTCTCAATCTTTGTTTTCTATCTGCCAACCAGTTCCCAATCCATTTCAGTTATGTCTTGTCTGACAAAGGCATAAGAAATACTCTACTGTCCCAACATGAGCAATGAGAATAAGAATCTGCAGTACTCAATTTCACCTAAAGACCACATCAGCCAGTGCAGTGCCCGTAAATAATATCAAGTTAAGGAAGCTAAAAAGCCACTTATGGCACATGACATCCTGGGTAGACCATGGATGAAGATTTGAGTTGACCTCTTTACTCTCAAGGAACTTGCTTCTTTTACTGTTGACTAAAACTCTATCTACTGGGAACTAGAACGGTGTGTTAATGATTACCAGTGAGATTGTAGAACACCTGAAAAACATACTTTAGCCATTGTGGCATTTCAGACTTTGTGATGAGTAACACTAGCTCTCAATTCATATTCATGAGGGAGGAATTCAATTGCTACATAATGGATGGGAAGTTTAACACTATCTGTCAATTGCACACTGTCCCCTGTTGAATGAAAAGGTTGAGGTGGCAATGAATAACATCAAAGGAATCATAAAGAAATAAAGCAAATTCATCACTGACTTGCAGAAGGCAATCCTTGAGTGGAGAAATACATGCACTAAAGCCATGGAAAGAAGTCTGATCAAACAATTAATGTGAAGCTTCAACAAACTTACTCTTCCAACAGTGAAGAAACTATTGAAGCTTAGAGTAACTGGCGTGAGTGGCAGAAAGTCAAATTTCTCTTTAATGAAACTGCCAAATCATTGCTGAACAGTGCCTTGGAGAGCCAGTCAGAGAACTCTCTGACTAGCTCTCTGAAAGCTAGTTCAATGCTTTTAAAAAGAGGCAGCCCATTCAACAACTTGGGACTTGCAGCTATCATCCTGATCACATGCACTGAATACCAAAGACCATATATTATTGCAACCATAGATATCTATGTACAATGAGGGAAGTTAAACCTTCATTGCTGCCAGCTGAACAAGAAGAAATGACTCATTAATCAATTAAGAACATATGAAATGGGAGCAGGAATAGGCCATCTGGCTTGTCGAGCCTGCTCTGTCATTTAATAAAATCATTGCTGATCTTTTTGTGGACTTAGCTCTGCTTACCCACCCACTCACCATAACCTTTAATTTCTTTACTGTTCAAATATCTATCAATCTTTGTCTTAAAAACATTCAATGAGTAGCCATCGCATCTCATGCCATCCCAAGCCAATGAATCAGATCCATGCTCTTCACCCTGCCAAATCTAGTTGGATAATGGTGGACAATCAAACAATTAACAAAAGGTTGAAACTGCACAAATACCCCCATCCTCAATGGTGCAGTTCCTGGTGAGGTCTCTTGCCTTTCAGTGCAAAAGACAAAGCTGAAAGTATTTATATCCAATTTCGGCCAGACGTGTCAAAAGAATGATTAAATGGGACAAAGTTTGAAAAGATCAAGGCATTCATGAGGTGCTGTGGGACATCAGGAGTTGCAAAATTGTATTCAACTACAGTCTATAACCTCCTAGACCAGCATGTCCCCCACGCTACCATTACCATTAGGCCTGGAGACCAACAATGGTTCAATTGAAAGGCAAGAGACCTCACCAGGAACAGCACTTGGATACATAAAAATATGTTGCAACAGTACAGGACCACATGTATGCTAAACAGTGGAAACATCATGCAATAGATAGAGCAAAACAGTTCGACAACCAACAGATCAGGTGTAAGCTTTGCAGTGTAAGCAATATCCAGTTGTGGATGGTGGTAGACAATTACATTACTAACAGGAGATGGAGGCTTCACAGATATCCCTATCATCAATAACTGGGAAGCCCAAAACATGAGTGCAAAAAACCAAGCTGAAGCATTTGCATCTACCTTCAATCAAAGTGCCAAGTTGCTGATTTCTATTGCCTTCTTCCTGAGGTCTCTCCTGAGGAAAAGACTGAAAACATGGAATACTGCAAAGGCTATGGACTCTGACAATGTTCAGGCAAAACTACTGACAAAGGAAGCTTTTGAACTAGCTGTGCCCCGAGTCATGTGGTTCCAGTAAATCTACAACACTGTCTACCCAACAAGGTAAAAAATAGTCCAGGTGTGTCCTGTGCACAAAAGCCTAAAGTATCCAACCTAACCAATTATGCCCCAAAAGTCTACCCTCAATCATCAGCAAGTGATGGAAGTCATCATCGACAGTTCTATTAAGCAGTTCTTGCAAAGAAATAACCTGATCAGTCATGCCCTGTTTGGGTTCTGCCAGGACAACTTGGTTCCTGACCTCATTACAGCTTTGATCAAAACTTGAATGAAAGAGCTGAATTCCAGAGGGAAGGTGAGAGTGAGTGCAATTTATGTCAATGCAGAATTTGACTGATTATGGCATCAAGGAGCCCAAGCAATACTGGAGTCAGTGAGAATTATGAGGCAAGGTCTACACTTGTTTGAATCACACTTGCTACAAGGAAAATGGTTGAAGCTGTTGGAGGTGAATCACCTCAGTCCCAGGATATCATTGTAAAGGTTCCTCAGGGTTGTGTCCCAGAATCGACTATCTTCAACTGCTTCATCAATAAAGTCCACTCCATCTTAAGGTGAGAAATAAGGATATTCCCAGATGATTGCACAATTTTCAGCATCCTCATACTTCTCAGATACTGAAGCAGTCACATCCGAATGCAGCAAGGCCTAGACACTACAAATTAAACTGGACCAGCCTTATAAACACAATGGCTGCAAGAGCACCTCAAAGGTTGGGAATTCTGTAGCAAATATTTCACTCTGGTCTCTGCAATGCACCATCACTCCACCACCTACAGTGGAGAAGGCAGGAATAATGGAATACTCTCCAGTTGTGAAGATGAATGCAGCTCCGACAACATCCAAGAAGCTCAACACCATCCAGGACAAAGCAGTCTACTCGATTGACACCACCTTCAACATTAACTCCCTCCATAACTGAAGCACAGTGGCAGCAGTCTGTTCTATCTACAAGATTTCAATAATTCACCAAACTTCCTCTGAAAGTGCTTTCCAGACCTGTGACCTCTACCACCTAGAAGGCCAAGGGCTGCTAATGCATCATCTGCAAGTTACCTCCAAGCCACATACCATCCTGACTTGAAACAATATCACTGTATACCCTTCAGTATTGCTGGGTCAAAATCCTGGAATACCCTCCCTAACTGAACTTTGGATGTTTTGACACCCCAAAGACTACAGTAGATTAAGAAGGCAGCTGACCACCACCTTCTCTATGATAAATGGGGATGGGCAATAAATGCTGTCCTAGCCAACAATGCCCACATTTCATGAATGAATTGGAAAATTATTACCTCCTATACAGAGTACAGAATGATCATCTGTCTTAGAGGTCCACCGTTCCCCAGAAATGGAAATGTATCAGTACCAATAGTTACCATGGCAATAGGCAACACCATTCTGCATGGAATTGACACACCGTGGAAAAAGAATGTTACCCTAGGAACAAACAGATAGCAGCTGAACACCCATATCATTAGAAGACTAGCGTGATGTAAAGACTATATGCTGAATTTAACATTTCTTTGGTTACATCCAAGATGCATTGAATGATTTGGTGGGTTGGTCACGATGAGGACAAGTGAGTTCGATTGCTGTATCTTACCAAATTCAACCCATTAATTATATACTATGTCCCTGTGATGTCTCCAATGTCTGGTTTGTGCTCCATCTTAGCATGTGTTGTTACCCATAAAAACATTCAGCACATATCCATCTTTAAAAGTCCACTGTGCACCCAGACATGCACTGGCATTTAAAGCTATCTTGCCCATTGACACTTGGAATTGGAACAAGGCAAAAAAGGGGAAAATTCCTCCAAAATTCTCCAACAGGGGCTTAGAGGGTCCTGGTGGACAGGCTGGACCAGAGGAAAGGCATCCTCTTCCTAATGGGCCAGTAGAAGAGGCAATGCCATCATACCCTGGCAGCCTAGTCTGTTGTCACCAACTGGATCAGTGCCATCTCCAGGGTGCATAGAACCGGCCAGCAGTGCTGCATAAAGGTTAGAGACCATCACCACTCTGCAAGGGTAAGTGCCACACTCTTCTCACCGCCACCTCATACTCACTATTTCTTTGCTACTGTGCCTTTCTCCCATGCTTTGCCACTCTTACCATTGCATGCAGTCATCACCTTCTCTCACTCATTCCCGTTACCTCACCACCTCTGACACCACTAAGCCTGCATGCCCTCCATACTGCGTTCTCAGTCCTTCAGAACACCGTACCATCTTTCTTCCACATACATCAGAACTAACAGCCAAGGCAAGTGCAATATTCTCACTTATTACCCCACCCCTTTACTTTCTATTGCACAAGGTGTCCCCACTGAAGTCTTTTGATGCTTTTTGATGGTGCACTCTGCAATGCAAATCTGTATTTCCAGAGCACAACGTCAATGCATTGGAAAAATGCCAGGATGATTGTGAGGAGTTGACAGATGCTGGACCCTGGTGCATGTGGATGGTATCCATGAATCATGCTCAGGCTACATGGGCATGCAGGCTTAGTGGTGTCAGAGGTGGTGAGGTAACGGGAATGAGTGAGAGAAGGTGAGTTTGTTCAAACGAATGCTGGGCTGAATCTGTTCTGGTTTGCATCTCAACGTTTCCTGAACTTGTGTGGTACATTTGGTAAGATGGGAGGTTGCATATTAAAGAGGCAAATTATGTTAGTAGTAAGGCATTTAGAAAGTAATAATCACTAACAATTGGCATCTCACTGCTGCCTGGAGAGAATCTTGCCATGCCATTTGCAAAAAACATAAATATGGTGCGTGTGGCTTGCAATGTTGAGATGCCTCATCTGACTCTTCTTTTGAACTTGCAATAACCCACATCACTCAGAGCCCTAACATCTTCCATGCTTTGTATGCAATGCCTGTGAAATAAAAGCTGATGGCTATATAACTGACAAGTTAATGTAGTTAGAACATACAATAGTACAGCATAGAAGCAGGCCCTTCAGCACACCATGTCTGTGCTAACAGTGATGCCATTCTAAACAAATCTCATCTGCCTGCACAAGGTCTGTATTCCTTTATTCCCTGCTTCTACATCTATCCATCTAAATGCCTCCTAAACATTACTATCATATCTGCTTCTACCACCACCCTTGGCAGTATGTTCCAGGGAACTACCACCCTCTGAGTAAAAACATGCCTCTCACATCTCCTTTAAAAGTTCCCCCGTCACCTTAAACCTATACCCCTGAGTATTTGACATGTCCAGTCTGAAAAAACGATTCTAACAACCCACCCTGTCATAATTTAATTTATTTCTATGAGGTCACCCATCAGCCTTTGATTCTCTAGCAAAAGCAATCCAAGTTTGTCCAGCCTCTCCTCATAGCTAATACACTTTCAATCCAGGAGAAAGTGAGGACTGCAGATGCTGGAGTACCAGAGTTGAAAAATGTGGTGCTGGAAAAACACAGCAGGCCAGGCAGCATCCGAGGAGCAGGGATGCTCTTCCTGAAGAAGGGCTTATGCCCGAAACGTCAATTCTCCTGCTCCTCGGATGCTGTCTGGCCTGCTGTGTTTTTCCAGCACCACATTTTTCAACACTTTCAATCTCGGCAACATCCTGGTAAAGCTCTTTTGCACCGTCTCTAAAGCCTCTATATCCTTTCTATAGTGTGGTGAACAGAACTGCACACAATACTCCAAATGTGGCCTTACTAAAACTTTATTCAGCTGCAACATGACTTGCTAGCTTATATACTTAATGCTCTGACTGATGAAAGCAAGCATGCCGTGTACCTTCTTTACCATCCTATCCATTTGTGTTGCCACTTTCAGGGAGCTATGGACTTGCACTCCAAGATTCCTCTGCATATCAATGTTCCTAAGGGTCTGCCATTTACTGTGAATTTTCCTCTTGCATTCGACCAAAATGCATCACATTACACTCATCTGGATTAAACTCGATCTACCACTTCTCCATCCAACTTCCAACTGATCTATGTCCTGCTTTAGCTTTTGATAACCTTTCTAACTATCTGCAACTCCACCAATTTTCATGTTGCTTGCAAACTTACCAATCAGACTACTGATTATTTTCATCCAAAACATTTAGATATATTACAAATAACACTGGTCCTAGCACTGATCCTGTGCAACATGACTGGTCACAGATGTCCAATCAGAAAAACACCCCTCCACAACTACACTCTATCTCTATGACCAAGCCATCTTTTTATCCAACTTAGCAACTTACCATGGATCCACTATGACTTAATCATCTGAAGTAGCCTTCCATGACAGACCTTGTCAAATGCTTTAGTAAATTGCATGCAGACTACATCCACTGCAACATCTTCATTAGTCAACTTTGTTACTTTCTCAAAAACTCAATCAAGTTTGTGAGACAAGTCCTTCCCTCCATAAAGCTATGCTGCGTATCCATAATATTTCTGTCTCTAAGAACTTTCTCCAAAAATTTCCCAATCACTGATACAAGGCAAACTGACCTATAATTTCCTAGACTATCCATTTTGCCCTTCTTGAACAAAGGAGCAATGTTGGCTTATCTCCAGTCCACTGCAACCCTCAGTGGCTAAAGAGGACACAAAGATCTTTATCAAGGCCCCAGCAATCTCCTTTCTTGCCTCCTTCAGTTCCCTGGGATAGATCCCATCAGGCCCTGGGGACTTTACAAGCTTAATATTTTTCAAGACACCCAACACCATCTCCTTCTTAATATCAACATGTCCTAGAATATCTATATATCTCTCCCTAATCTCACCATCATTCGTGTCCTCCTTCTTGGTAAATACGGATGCAAAATACTCGTTAAGGACCTCTGGCTCCATGCATAAATTCCCTCCTTTGTCCTTGAATGAAGCTACCCATTTCCCTAGCTACACTCTTATTCCTAATATACATATGAAGTGCCTTGGTATTCTCCTTAATTCCATTTGCCAACGACATTTCATTGGTCCCTTTTGACCCTCCTAATTTCTTGCTTAAGTTCTTTCTTGCTTTATTTATGTTCCTCAAGGACCTTGTCTGAATTCCATTTCTTAAATTATCCAACTGCTTCCATTTTATTTTTGACTAAATTTGCAATATCTCTTGGCATCCAGAGTTCCTGAATCTTCCATACTTATCTTATATCCTCACAGGAACATGCTGGTCCTGAACACTGATCAACTGGCCTTTAAAGAAACCTCATAAGTAAGATGTGGATTTACCCTCAAACAGCCACTGCTAATCCAATTTGTCCAGTTCCTGCTTAACACTGTTGTAATAAGCCTTTCCCCAATTTTGCACTTTCACCTGAAGGCTAGTTGTATCCTTATCCTTATCTATAACTACATTAAAGTGTACAGAATTATGGACTTGGCGAGATGGCTGCAATTCTGTAGAACTGCCATGGACAGCTCTGCCTAACAGCCAAGGCATATTGGTGTTTTTTGCCATCTCTGGCCAACTTATGTGGAGGAATTATTAGTTTAAAACCTTACAGAACACATATTTGTTAATATTTGGGAGTGGGAAGGATGCCAAAGGGAAAAGGAACGAGGAAACAGCAGAAGGGAGGACACTCCCTGCAGCACCAGGCATACCAGAGACTGCAGCAGCAGAAGCCTTTCCTGAACCCCCTGGGGACCTGACAGACTCACAGAAATTGGCTACAGTGATGAAGAGATGTGCCTCCAAGGCTGGGGCTATGATTGAGGAGATTCGTGCCAAGTCCAACCCATGCATCCATGCTGCAGAGGCATGAACGGGAGATCATGCTTGGGGAGGAGGTGGAGTGTCAAACCAAAGCCTCAGAAGCGGCGATGCAGTCCTCATCCAGTCAAATCCAGGTTGTTGGAGTGAAAACCATATCAATGATCTTCGAATTGTTAGGCTCCCGGAGGGTGAGGAAGGTGAGCAGCCAGTCAACTTCTTTGAAAGCTGGCTGCTGAAGTTTTTGGGCCCTCACATCAAGTCCAGCAGGCTGTGGATTGAAAGGGCTTATCGGGTTACAGTGCACAGTTCTGGGCCAGTACAGTGCCACTTCCCCAACCCCCACTCCCTGCCCCCCCAACATACACCCCCCCCCCCCAGTCCTAGTGCACTTCCACTCATATAAGGACAAGCAAAAAGTGATAGAAGCTTCGAGACGACTGGGAAAAGATCCACAGGCACTGCTGTACAAGAGGTCAAAAATCATGTTTTTCTAAGATTTCTCGGCAGCTTTAATCTGAAAGAGGAAGACCTTCAATGAAGTTAAAAAGAGACTGAAGAACCTGGATATCCAGTACTCCCTGCAATGCTCAGTTTCAGCCACGAGGACTCGGTTTATACATTTGACTCAGTGGATTAAGCTGAAAACTTTGTAGACACTTTATGATAGATGGACTGGCCTGAAGAATACAGTTTATGTTCATCCTCTTTTCCTTCTTTCCCCACATTTTCCCTTCCTTTTTTTTTCCTTTCTCTTCTCCCTAATAAATTTTTCATGGAAAAAATAATTTGGAATATGTTGTTCCTATTTTTTTATAACTGGATTTTCTGATGGGAAATTTTGTGGATGTTCTTGTTGTCTCCCTTTTTTTTTGTTTGTTCTCTTTCTCTTTTAGTCACAAGTAGAGGTGACATGAAGCCAGGGATGGGTGGAGTGCTCATCCTGACTGTCTTTTTTCTGTTGATTTAAGGATCATTTCCTTGTTATTTTTTGCCTAAGGCTGGGGCACCGTCCAGGCTTGAAGGAGCTGTGAAGGAGGGAATGGGTAGGGTGAGTGCCCCCTATGGCCAGGGGGAAGAGTCTTCCATTCAAGGTTTTATAGTTGGTTTTCTTTGTAGTTATTTGGTAGTAATAGTTTTAGTTTTAAGTTAGTTTGTAGTTTTAATAAAGTAGTTTTTGTATTCATAATTCTTCAGCTCTGAGTCTTTATTAATTTGTGTTCGGCGCTTTGTAAGCAGCGTTCTCCCTCCCTGGGATTCAAGGGTCTCTGACAGGGGATATGACTAAGTGTGGGAAGTCATTCACTTGTTAAAAGGAAAAAAGTGCTTTCTAGCCTTAAGAGGGAAAGGATTGATATTGCTTGGTGCAGGAAACCCATCTTGATGATGGGGAATATCTGAAGCTAGATAGGGGGTTATGACCGGGTATTCTTTTCATCGTTTTCTACTAAAAGTAGGGGAGTGACAGTACTTATCTGGAAAAATCTTCCGTTCATATTAGAGCAGGTGAAAGATGTGCAGGGACGGTTTGTGATACTTAAAGCCCTGATACATGGGGAGGAATATGGCATTTTAAATGTCTACTATCCTCCGGCGCATCCCCTCAAATCTTTGATTAGTGCTTTCTCTAAGCCCTTGAAACACGGCACATTATTATAGCGGGGGGGGATTTTAATTGTCTTTTGGATCTGACAGTGGACAAAATGTCTAGTGGGCCTCCGACCATTTCTTTGCAGGCTAAGCAGGTGGCTGATTTATGTGAGGAGTTGGGGCTGATGGATATCTTCATCCTACCGGCAGGACTTCACCTTTTTTTCAAACCCACATAAAAGTCACACAAGGATTGATCTCTTTCTGGCTTGCTCGGCCCTTTTGGATTCAATTATGGGTTGTACAATTGGGAATATAGCTATCTCTGATCACGCGACAGTATATTTGGAGGTTAAGGCCAAGAGTGACAGGCTAGCTTTGCGGCACTGGCATTTGGACCCTTTTCTCCTTAAGGATTCCTTAAGGAGATTTGTCTGGTATCATGGGCTGCCCCTCATCAAACTTACTAAATTGCAGTTGCCTCAAGGAGGGGGAGGATTTGATTTCCCAGACATCAAGAGGTATCAATTGAGTACCTTGATGTCCTTTGTCTGCAATTGGGTAGGTAACAATCCGAATTCAATGTGGCTGGATATTGAGGCCTCCCAGGCAAACTGCCCTCTTATAAACCTGTTGTTCATGGATAAGATGAGGACAGTTATGGACCACTGCCAGAACCCCATTGTTATTAGTATGGTCAAAGCATGGAGGGCAATGCTTCAGAGGGTTGCTTAGCCAAGACTTCACCACTCACTCCCATAGCTGGTATGCCAGGATTCTGACTAGGGATGATGGACTCAGGATTCAAACTATGGGCAGCAAGAGGAGTTTCCAGTTTGGGAGACTTGTTTGAGGGGGACGTTATGATGTCTTTTGAGCAACTGAGCCACAAATACGGGTTGTCCAGCAGAGATCTTTTCTGTTTCTTCTGGCTAGGGATTTCATCCAGAAGAAGATTATGCTGCTTACTAAGCCATCTGGCAAAGTTTGAAAAAGGGGCATCTCCAATGTGCCCCAAATGTAAAATAAGTGTAGGTACTCTTACCCATTGGTTCTGGACATGCCACAGGCTCCTTGTTTATTGGAGCACTGTGGCAGGAGAGATAGGGAGGGTATTGAGGACTGAAGTTAAAGTAGTCCTGATATCTCTCCTCTTAGATCTACCAGATTTACCACTTTAGACGGGCATGGGAAGAACCTATTTAATGTTCTTGCATACTGTGCTCGGAAGAATATTCTGATGAATTGGGTGTCTGAGAACCCACCGGGCTTGCTGGAATGGCAGAAATTAATTATAGAGCACATTCCCTTGGGCTTTTTTACAAACATGGTGCACCACACAACAGACCATTTTTATAAGACATGGCAGCCCTATTTGAGTTATTTGGATATAGATTTGTTGGCTATCTTAACTAGGGTGTTTGTTTAACCAGGACGGTTAGGTTTGTCGAGCCCTGGGCCCTGGAGGGGGGACTCCTGTGTTAATACGGGTATATATACAATGCTCCCATTTTTTTGTTTGGGAGCTTTGCACCAAGCCTAGCTGTTTTGTATTTTGTGTTTTTTTTTGTTGTGTTTTCTTTTGCTTTTCTTTTTTTTTGATCAATTAGTTATTTACTTATTTATTGGTGTTGCTTTGCACAGTGTTAGGGTTTGTTTTGTATTATAGGGTAGGTTAGTAATTAGTAGACAGTAATTGTATTGAAATTTGTGCTTTTTTTGTTATTATACTGATATTTGTTATTGATTTTATTTTTCAATAATTTTATATGTTTGTAAAGTTAAAAAGATTTTGCTAATATATATATTTACAAAAACAAATGTACAGAATTATCATCACAGTTTCCAAAATGCTCCCCCACTGAAACTTTGATCACCAGGACAGGCTCATTCCCCAATACAAGATCTGGTATGGTTTCTTCCTTGATTGGATTATCTATATATTATTTCTGGATATACCTGACAAATTCTGCCCCATCTAATCCCCTGGCACTAAAGCAGTCTCAGTCAATATTCAGGAAGTTAAAATCACATGCTAAAACAATCCTAAATTCAATAGCTAAAATAAGTTGTTTTTACATCTTTACATTTCTGTTCCTGAGAGTATAACCCCATCATAGTGATTGAACTATTCTTATTCTTGAGTTCTATCCATCTGGCCTCACTGGTTGAGCCCTCCAAGATGTCCACTCTTGGAGGAGCTGTGACATTGTCCTTAATCAGTACTGCAACTCCTCCACATTTTCACATCCCTCATATCATGTCTGAAACATTTAAACCCTGAAGTGTTGAGCTGCCATCCTGCCCTTCTCTCAACCAAGATTCTGTAATCACTGCAAAATCATTGTTCCAAATACTAATTCAAACTCTAAGCTCATCTGCCTTACCTTATATACTTCTTGCATTAAAACAATTACACTTCAGACTATCAGTCCCACCATTTTCATTAACCTAATCCAGCCTGTCCTTCTCATACGAATTACTTGACTTAACATTGATCTTCTCTTCAATAATTCCACATACTGACCAAATGCTTTGGTTCCCACACTCCTGTCACACTAGTTTAACCCCTCCCAAGTGGCACTAGTACTCCCTGCAAGGATATTGGTGCCCATCCAGTTTTGGTGCAACCTGTCCTTGTTGTACAGGTCATATCATAATAAGAGTTTACCTTTGTCTCAGTTTATCTGCTGCCAAAAAACCCATTTATGCCATTGTTATCTCTAGATTTTACTATTTAAATGTATTCCTCATGAGTTTCTACCTTCTGTAAACCAGAGGCCATCCAAAACTGTTGTCCATATTCAAACTTCATCCAAGTCCTGTTCAACAATCGCCTGTGTTGAATCTGACAAGAATTATCTGATTTTAAAGTGCTCCTTTCTGTTTACAAATCACTGCATCACATTTCCACTCCTTACTTTTGCAACCTCCTCTGGTACCAGAAACCTTTGAAATATTTGCACTTGTCTAATTCTTGAGCATCCCTGATTCTAATCTGCTCTTGGCATACTATTAATTGTCAAGGTCCTGAGCTCTGGAATCCCATCTCTGCACCATTTTGTTTCTGGGTCTTACATTCTTTCTTTTATACACTCCCTAAAACTTACTTCTTTGGCCAAGAATTTGGTAATGTAAGCTTGTATATTCTTACATGACTAATTTGTCATTTTTGTTTTATATTGCTCCTGTCATGCGTCTTGGGACAACTTATTCAATTAATTTAAAATATAAGTCATTGCTCCCCTTGAGATGGTGTTAGTGAGCTGCCTTCTTCTATTGTTGCAGTCCACATGCTCTTGGTAGACCCACAATACCATTTGGGAGGGATTTCTAGAGATTTGACCCAATGGCAGTGAAGGAGTGGCAATGGTTTTTTTTTATTCATTCACAATAATGTTGACTGTCTACAATTGCCCAGAGGGCAGTCAAGAGTCAACCACAATTCTGTGGGTCTGGAGCCAGATGAGATAATGACGGCTATTTCCTTCCCGAAAAGGCATTAGTGGAACGGATGGGATTTGTTCACAATCAAATCATGGTCATCATTAGACTCTCGATTCCAGATATTTATTAAATTGGAATTCCACCATCTGCTGTGGTGGGATTTGAACCTGAGTCCTCAGAACATTAGCTGGGTCTCTACAGTTCGGCGATCATACCCACTGGCCTAAGCATCCCCTTAATGTATTTCCAACTAAGGATGGTGAGTGGCTTGGAGGGAAACTTGCACATAATGGTGTTCCCAAGTTTCTGCTGCCCTTGTCCTTCTAGATACAAGTGGTGAGTAGTTTTGAAGTACTGCCTAAGGTGTTTTGGTGATTTTCTGCAGTGGAGTGTGTAAATGATACACACTACTGCTGCTGAGTGTCAGTGGTTGAGAGACTGGATGTTTGTGGATGTGGTGCCAATCAAACAGGCTGCTTTGTCCTGGATGGTGTCAAGTTTCTTCAGTGTTGTTGGAGCTGCACTCATTCAGGTAAATGGGGAGTATTCCACCACATTCCTGACTTGTGATTTGTTGATGATGTATACATTATGGGGACTCAGGAAGTATAGGAATCCAAGCCTCTGACCTGCACTTGTAGTCACATTTATATGGCAAGTACAATTCAGTTTCTGGTTGATAGTAATTTACAGGTTGTTGCTAGTGGGGGATTCGGTGATGGTAGTACCCATTGAATATCAAAGAGTGGTGGTTAGATTGTCTCTAAATTGAGAGGATCATTGTAAATGAATCACAAATGTATTGCATCTTCCTGTGATTATATTGGGCATTCGTGAGACTGCATATGGGCTGCAGTGTATATGATGGCTTCCATACCTAAGAAAAAATACGCTTGCCTTAGAGGGGATACAGAAAGGTTCATAGATTAATTTCTAGAATGAGCATATTGTTCAATGAGGATATATTGTGTAGGACAGCCCTATGTTCACTGCAGTTTAGAAAACTTAGAACTCATCTCATAGAAATGTGTAAGAATCTTAGCAAACTCAACAAGGCAGATGCTAAAAAGCTTTTTTCCCTGGCTGGGGTCTAGAATTAGTGATCATAGTTTCAGTATAAGGGGTTGGTCATTTAATACTGAAATGAACCATTATTTCTTCACTTAGCAGGTTGAGAATCTTTGATTTATTTTATTCCACAGAGCTGTGAATGCTCATTTGTTCAGTAAGTTCAAAAACTAAGATCACAAGGCTTTGGATAGTGCAGGAGTTAAGGCCATAGGTTTGGAAAGTTGACTTGATATATAATGCTAATCATAATCCTATTAAATGGCAGAATAGGCTCAAAGCATCATATGGCCTGTTCCTGCCCCTACATTTTATAATGATAAATCACTTGGCAGCAAAGTTGGAGAGAAATGGCTAGACTTTTTCTTTCTATAAATGGCCATTAACTGGTGTAAAACCAGAAATTGCTGGGAAAACTCAGCAGGTCCAGCAGCATCTGTGGCTGCATCTGCAGCTCTTGGGTTGTTTTTGTTTCGCACAACTGGACCATTTGTGCTAGATAAACAAACACTGGTCATAAGAACATGGATTTTTCTTCAGTTGAGTTATTACAGAAAAATCAAAAAACATGTCTTGTTTTGTTTTGACCTGTATCCAAAAATTGAAAATTTATTAATTTCACTGTTACTAAAAACAGTCTTTGTAGAAAAGGTTGGAGGTGGAGGTGATCCTTGTGCATTTTCCATTCTTGGAGGGGCAAGGGAAACTGTTTGGTATCCAAACAACACATACTGTAGTAGTCTGTCAATGTTGTCAACTGTAAATAAAAGTGGAATATGTGGAGGAGTCCTAGCCTGCTGAATTGTTCATCCTTTTCATTCAATTGATTATTATAGCTCCGACAAGCCATGAATTCATGCTCTCGGCTATTAAGAAGTTTAGATATCCACTGAAAAGATACTGTGGATGTATTGTAAATGGAAATAATAAAATAGATAAGGTTAACCAATTTCTTGTAAGAATTTTGTGATCTTTTAAACATTTCTATTATGTTGCAAATATTTTTCCCAGCATTAAGGTTCTGCTTCAGTAGTTCATAGGATATTCAAAATATGTGCAACATTTCTATTTCTTCCTTCTCTTTAACTGTTTGTTGACTGTTCATGTTTCATATTCTTCAATTGTGATCAATTGAGGTGAGGTGAGTTTTGTTCTTACCTCAAACTTGCTTATTAATATGTTATTTGCCTATTCAGTTATGATTTCTTGTTATTAAACCAACATTAATTAATGTGATGCATTCTTTACATATAAAGTGTAACTCCTAAGATATAATGGATAAATGCTTATGTTTAACACAAGACTGATGCAGCTATTGAAATAACATAAATAATGCACTATTAGTAAATACAAAAAAAATGTTAAGGACCATTCTGACATTTATCCTATGGCTCATATTCTGAAAAATTTGGCATGTTTGTGAAATGCAGCATTGTTTATAAGTGTCAGTCAGAAATTTACTCTGAGTGCAAAGGGACTTTTAAAATTGAGGCAAACATAAAAGAATACAATAATTCTAGAATAAATCTTAAAGTTATCAAATGCATCATGACCTCTGACATAAGGAAATATGATTAGGAAATATTTTGTTCTCATTAATATAAAAAGGACAATGGAAGTAATTCCCATCAGTGTGTAACAGCACTTGGACAACATTTAAGCTTGGGTTGATCAGTGACATGTAACATGAACGACACTCAAGTACCAGGGAATGATCATATCCGGCAAGAAAGAATTCAATCATCTCCCCTCGATGAACAGTGACAGTACCATTGCTGAAGCCCCCTCTCAAAAGCCCGAAGAATACCATTGATCAGAATATGAAGTGAACCATATAAATACTGTGATCACAAGAGCTGGGAACTTTGCAGTGAGTACTGTCATGCTCATGGCATCAATCTAATAATCACTCATTCATCAAGGATTAACTAATTCTATTTTATAGTTTATTTAAAACAAGAAAACAAGTTGTAAGATATTGCAGCAGAGCAACTGGTTTCAATTTGTGCAGCCTGCACATCCCAGTTAGACTGACTGCGAGGGAGAGTCACAACATTGCATATCACAGCATAGATTCCCTAAAAGTGAAGTCTCTTAAAAGCAAGGTACACCATACAACATCCTCTTCCTTTCCAAAAAAAATTAGTTATTTACAACAAGAATTAAGCCTTTGAGTCTTCATAATATGTAGGTAGTTTGCTGATGTGTCCAGAACTCATGATTTTATCTGGAAGTATCAATGATTTCCTTGTCACCTGAGGTGTTGTCTGTCAGGTCTCTTTGTGTTTGGGATCTTGATACAATGCAAAAAGGTTGTGAGGCCGTCAAGATTGTCTAACAGATCTAATTTATTCTCAATAAAACTGAAAGCAAAGAGGTTCTTCTGCAGTTGTACACAGCCCTGGTGAGACCACACCTGGAGTATTGTGTGCAGTTCTGGTCTCCAAATTTGAGGAAAGACATTCTGGCTATTGAGGGAGTGCAGCGTAGGTTCACGAGGTCAATTCCTGGAATGGCGGGACTACCTTACACTGAAAGACTGGAGCGACTGGGCTTGTATACCCTTGAGTTTACCCTTCATTCCTGAAGAAGGGCTTATGCCCGAAACGTCGATTCTCCTGTTCCCTGGATGCTGCCTGACCTGCTGCGCTTTCCCAGCAACACATTTTCAGCTCTACCCTTGAGTTTAGAAGACTGAGAGGGGATCTGATTGAGACATATAAGATTATTAAAGTCTGGAGGCAGGAAACATGTTTCCGCTGATAGATGAGTGCCGAACCAGAGGACACAGCTTAAAAATACGGGGTAGACCATTTAGGACAGAGATGAGGAGAAACTTCTTCACCCAGAGAGTGGTGGCTGTGTGGAATGCTCTGCCCCAGAGGGCAGTGGAGACCCAGTCTCTGGATTCATTTAAGAAAGAGTTGGATGGAGCTCTCAAGGATAGTGGAATAAAGGGTTATGGAGATAAGGCAGGAACAGGATACTGATTAAGAATGATCAGCCATGATGCAGGCTCTAAGGGCAGAATAGCCTACTCCTACACCTATTGTCTATTGTCTATCGTGTAAAGAACTGCGGATGCTGTAAATCAGAAATGAAAACAGAATTTGCTGGAAAAACTCAGCAGGTCTGGCAGCATGTGTGCAGAGAAATCAGAGTTAATGCTTCAGGTCTGTCGACTCTTCCTCAGAGCTGAGGAAAGGTCACAGACCCGAAACATTAACTCTAATTTCTCTGCACACATGCTGCCAGGAGCTTTTCCAGCAATTTCTGGTTTTGATTCTAATTTGTTCTCTATCTAACTTATCATTGTCCCATCGTTCGTATGGCCACCTTAGGATCTCAGCTCTGAGCACAATCTTGTGACATTCGCTGGTTGTCAAGTATTTTTGAGGGATCCTAGGTGTGAATATAATGTGTAATTTTCCAATGTGTACCCACATTTTTATTGAGCATATCGGTCACCTTCTCCTGCAATTTTACAAGCTGCTATCAAGATTCAAATACAATAGTTTGGATGAGTCAATAAATTAGTGTGCAATGGTCTGCCAAACAGGGCCTTTGCCAGTGATAAAATGATTACACTCAGAAGAGTAATTACCAAATGCAACTTTACACTGTGTAGATCGTGCACTGTCTATCTATATTTGATGATTAGATTTTTGAAAAGGCAAGTCGTGTATTCAGTTAGACAGTTGGACTTAGGATAATGTGGAGAAGAAGTAAAATTTCTCATGCTTGTCCTGGAATGTCTTACCAATATGTTGTGGGCCATTTTCAGTTATAATCTCTCTACGGGTACGAAATAAAATAAATTGGAGTTTAGAATGTGCACAAGAGTTGTGCTGATATATTGTACAATATGTACTTGGTAAAGTAATCAACAATTACAATTTTTAGGAACATGAAAAAGATGCAATTTTGGACCAACGAAGGATGGGGACTTCTTATGGTCTTTGCTGTGATGTTCTTGAAATGCCTTGCAGTTCGTAGCAAGGATTTTAATGTTTCTACTAACACCCAACTAATGCACTGATATGCTTGTGAGAGTTTTCATCTGATCTTTGCCCAGGTGTGAGTGAAGCATTTGTTTCAGAATACTAGATTGTAAAGGTTGTGGTCTGAATATCTGTCTTCTTTTCAAAATGAATTGTGGAGAGACATATAGCTCATTTGGAAAATGCCAAAATGGTGTCACCTCCTCATTGTCACCCTTCAACAATGTTTTTCCATGGTCTCTGAAAGTGTGAAATCCTTTGTTGTTTCTTCTTGTGGTTGCTAGCATTTGAATCAGGTGACAGAGTTCAGAGGACATCTTCAAGCTCAATGTCAATGAAGTCAACTTGCAGATTGAAGCATATTTCTTCTGTTTCACCAGGTTGAGTAGCCTGCTAAATGTTTCTGATCTCACCATCAGGTTGCCTGGCTGTACCTAATATCACTGTCATAACCATGAACCTTTATCAGGATATTTTGAGATTATGCCCTCTGATCCTAGGTTCTCCCACAAGGGCCTACAATCTTGGCGGTGCATTGGTCAATAGTTTCTCACAAAATAAACTTGGATAGTCCATGTTTGGTATCAACCATGCATCTTTTTTGAATAGCCATGTTTGGAAATTCATGACGCCAATAACCAGAACTAATATTTCCTGCTCTTTTAAGTAGTTAGTCTAGGATTTACACAGAGCTTTTAAAGCAAATGCAATTTATTTTTCTTTTGTAGGGATGGTACAGTGGCTCAGTAGTTAGCACTGCTGCCTCATCGCACCAGGGACCCAGATCCGATTCCAGCCTCGGGTGACTGTCTATCTGGAGTTTGCACATTCTCCCCGTGTCTGCGTGGGTTTGCTCCGGTTTCCTCCCACAATCCAAAGATGTGCAGATCAGGTGAACTGGCCATGCTAAATTGTAGTAATTGGCCATAGTAATTAGGGATGTGTAGGTTAGGTGCATTATTAGGGGTAAATGTAGAGTAATAGGGTAGGGGAATGGGTCTGGGTGGGATGCTCTTCGGAGGGTCAGTGTGGACTTGTTGGGCTGAAGGGCCTGTTTCCACTCTGTAGGAATTCTATCTTAAAATAATATGTATGCTCCCAGACCTCTCTGTGAAGCATCTATCTTCAGGGTACTTGTCTCTAAATTTGATGCTTCTAGTCATGGCTATTCTAGTGCTTAAAAGTGAATTATAGACAATAGACAATAGATGCAGGAGTAGGCCATTCAGCCCTTCGAGCCTGCACTGCCATTCAACATGATCATGGCTGATCATTCCTAATCAGTATCCTATTCCTGCCTTATCTCCATAACCCTTGATTCCACGATCTTTGAGAGCTCTATCCAACTCTTTCTTAAATGAATCCAGAGACTGGGCCTCCACTGCCCTCTGGGGCAGAGCATTCCACACAGCCACCACTCTCTGGGTGAACAAGTTTCTCCTCATCTCTGTCCTAAATGGTCTACCCCGTATTTTTAAGCTGTGTCCTCTGGTTCAGCACTCACCCATCAGCGGAAACATGTTTCCTGCTGCCAGAGTGTCCAATTCTTTCATAATCTTATATGTCTCAATCAGATCCCTTCTCACTCTTCTAAACTCAAGGGTATACAAGCCCAGTCGCTTCAGTCTTTCATGTGTCTGTGGGTACATTTATTTTAATTTCCAAGGGTAATATAATGACACCTGACCCTGTGAAGTTATAAGTAATAATTAATAGTTGCCAGTTTTCCCAGGATAGCTAATTTAAATATTTTCATACACTTAGAGTGGTTTGATGACACTGATGTTTGAAATATGTGTTGTTCTATGTTGTCTCATTGTGGGCATTATCTGATTCTGGTTTGTCACCACTTCATGTATATGCCTTTGGTAGAATATAATAAGTCTGAGTTGGAACTAAAAGGCAGTCCTGTTTAGGTTGTGCATGGCTCTTTGTAGTTGTACCAGCCTTTGTGTAGTACATTGCCTCTGCCAATGGCCATTTCAATCACATGCCCTCCAAAATTGATTGAAAGTTAGGCATCTCCTTGGTGTATTCAGAAGGCCATGCTTTCCATATGTCTTGCTTTGTTTGAGTGTTCTTTGATTGTGTCAATCATCGAATTTGAACTTAGGACATGTGAGCTTTGTCAACCTGCGAGGATTGCTTTCTATTTACACCTATCATTCAGTAGCTCTTCATACTGTAACTTTTTTGTTTGTCCTGCAAACTGTGTTATAAAGCTTTCCTGGAGGTGGATATGGTCAATTCACTAATTCAACAATTCTGTTTGCTAGCTTCCCATCTGAAAAGTCATATAATGAGACTGTAATGAAGTCAGCAGGATGGACCTCATAGAATTTGAACTCTCTGATTGCGGTTATTAATCTGGTCCAATCAGGGATCCCTGACTGATAGATAAGAACAGGAGTGTACCCCAGGTGGGTACTGGGGCGGGCTGTCCTAGAGGTGGTCGAAAGGGTGTCAGGGCGGATCGAGAACTGGAAGGGACATGGGCTGGACAGAGAGCCAGAAGGAGCGTAGGGGCAGGTTGCCTTAGAGTGGCCGGAAGGTGGGAGGGACGGTGGCTTGCTGGGTCTGTATTGTCTGCACTTTCCTATGTAACAGGATTGTCTCATGTACAAATGTCATTGTTGATGTCTTTTCATATTTGAAACTGGGATTTGGGGTTTGTCCTCATTTCCCTGTAAACTGGTTGAATGGTAGGGTTTGGGGCCTGGCTTTGCTGCTCCTCTCCCTTTAAAATTGCTGTTGTATACACCTGTAAATGTTAACTGTTTTTCTGTAAACTCTTTTGTAATTGTTTAATAAAATAAAAAAAAAGAACAGGAGTGTCTGAGGTTCTGTTCACTCTGACAGCTGGCTCTGAGGGAGCTGGATCAATGTCAAGGACTGTGTAAATAAAGGTGACTTGGTGATGGGATACCAGCCTCTGTGGAGTTATTTAAATAATGACAAGAGAACAGCACCTTCCTGAACAAATTTGCTAACAGTTGTCTTTGAGTTTTGGTAAGCATTTCTGGCATCATGCCATTATTTGGTAAGCTTGACTAGTTTGATCCGGCTCTCAAAGTCTGGGCCAAGTACATGGAAAGAATATGTATTTTTTTCCATGCAAATGACACTGGGGCAGATGAAGAGCAACAAGTAATTCTCCTGACAGCTTGTGAACCCCCTCATTTTTCAGGTCCTAGATGCTTAACTTTCCCAGAGGCTTCAGATACTAAACCCTTCCAAGAATTTAGTTAAGGAATATTATGATCCCAAGCTACCTTTAATTCTGAGGCACTATCAGTTTTGCTCAGCAATTCTAGAACCAGGATAATCGTATCTGGATTTTTGTCTAGGTTAAGATGACTGGCAAGAATGTGACTTTGGTTTGACCCTTAATGAGATGCTGACAGACCATGTGGTATTGGGATTAATGATGTAACTATGCAAAAGTACTACTAGCAGAAGACGAACTGGACTTCAAACCGGCACTACAACTGGCTTAATCATTGGAAAATAAACCAGTAGAGCATATGAGTTGCAGTGTATGCTGATGGAAGTAAACAGCCTCACCAGTCTGACTGAGCTTCTGGAATACCACTTGAGTGAAGGCAAATGTATAGCCCCATTCAGAACATATCCTGAACAGAGGGATTCTAGATCAACATCCAGCAAAACCTCAAAACAAAGCCTATCCTTGGCTAAATAGTTAAAACTTTCTTCAGGATCAGGACGGGCAAGCCATTGTAGTTGCTGCTGGTATCTTGACTCAAGACAACAAAAGAATCCCACTAGATCTAAACTGAGTCAGAGAACTCACAGGCCAGTGTCCAGGAGAGTGCACACCCTGGAAAGTCTACTACATTTGGTTTGTAACAGATAAATTGCTTAGCATCATCCAAATCAGAACCAATCAAAATAAATGTTGACAAGACCAAGTTACACCGATTGGAACACAGAGTGAGGATGATCAAAGGTGATCCCATATCTGTTCCAAAGCTTAGGTCTTTCCTTGGGCTGCTGAATTATTACAGAAACTTCACATGTAACCTGGCCTCCACCTGGCACCTTTGCAGCAACTCTTAAATGCTCACCCAGTTCTAATGGAGGTCGATACTGGCACAAATGTATCAGTAATTGCGGAATCAGTCTTTAACAAAAGACCATGTGGTATTGGGATTAAAGATGTAACTATGCAAAAGCACTACTAGCAGAAGACGAACTGGACTTCAAACAGGCTTCAAACTCTGGACTCCAATCCTTAAGTTTGTGCAACACCTCAGCAAGATTGAAAACCTATGCTGAGGAAACTTTACAGATTAAAGTGACAACATTGGTTCTGAACTCTTATTAAAGCAGGTTCGGTTACTACTGATTTGTATTAAAAGGCTCAGATGCAAGCTTGATGGGGCAAAATTGATTGAGAAAAATTCATCGAGATTAGCTCAGCATTTTTTGATTAGAAAATGGTTGCCTGATTGAGGTCCTAATTAAATACCCAGAAGCTTTTCAGGAAAGTCCAGGGACTATCAATGGTGCCAAGGCCATTTTACATGTTGACAGGAAGCAATTTGACGATTCTGCAAGGCCTGCCCAAAACCCTATTTGCTTTATGGGCAAAAGTAGAAATAAGAAGGCTGGAAAACAAAGAAATGATCAAACCAGCTCAGTTTATGGAATTGGCAGCACTGGTCATACCGATTGTGTAGCCCGATGGCTAGGTTTGCCTTTGTGGCAATTTTAAACAAACAGTAAACTGCTTTTCATAACTGGAGAAATACCCAATCCCTCGCATAGAGGGTTTATATGCAAAACTGGCAGGAGGGCTGTCGTCCACAAAGCTGGACTTAAGTCATGCATATTTGCAATTGTGGTTAGTTGAGGATTCCCAGAAGTATGCTACAATTAATACCCATAAGGTTTGTACCAATCAGTCTGTGCTCTTTTCCAGTGGACGATGGAGAACATTTTACAAGGTTTACCCCAGGTTGCCATTTCTCTTAATGACGTATTAATAAGGTAAGATGAATAAGGGGCGCTGAGAGAACTTGGACATTTGTCTTAGATGACTGTGCACCTTAGAAGGAACGATGTGTGTACTAGGCACCCGAAGTGACTTACTTGGGTTATAGAGTTGACAAGACCGAGTTACACCTATTGGAAGACAGAATGTGCATGATCAATGTTCTCCCACATCTGCAATGAAGCTTAGATCTTTTCTTGTGCTGCTGAATTAATACAGAAAGTTTGCATATAACCTGGCCTCCATCCTAGAACCTTTGCATCAAGTCTTAAAGTGTCAGCCTTGAAAATGGTCACATAGCCAAGCCATAGCTTTCAGGGTAGTGAGGAAACATTTATAATTCTCTAAGGGTAGGCACACTGTGATCCCATGCGGGTTCTGGTATAGGTATGCAATGCCTCGCTGTATGCTTTTGGGGTTGTATTAGCTCGTAGGTGGCCCAATGGAGAGGAACACCTAAAAGCATATGTATCCTGGACTTCAGCTAATGGAGAGTGTAAATACACCCAGGTAGAGAAGGAAGGTTTGGCAGTCATATTTGGAGTCACGAAGTTCCAGCAATACCTTTATGGAAATAAATTTGTAATAATAACAGACCACAAGCCCCTCCTACGTCTACTTGAAGAGGACAAGACAGTGCTGTTCATAGCTTCAGGCTGAATTCAGTGGTTGACTCTAGTTCTTAATGCGTATATTTACAAGTTGGAACATCATCTGGGAGGCCAAATAGTTAATGCATTGTGCCGCCTCCGGCTAACAGATATACCACTGGTGGTACCAAAACTGGAAAAATCCATAACAGTTTTAAATATCCTGGACACACTTCATCACAACTGTCAATATCAGACTTTTAACACAAAGATCCGGTCCTGTCAAAACTGAAACAGCTGGGTGGTGATGGGGGAAACCAAAAGGCCATCACAACCAGAAGCGGATCATTTTTGGACCCAGGAGACCAGATCGCAATAGAGGATCGCACACTATTGTGGGGAGCAAGAGTGATTGTCCCAAGCAAAGGTCACCGCTATATACTGCTGAACCCCACCAGGGTCATCCAGGGGTTTCCAAAATGAAGATGTTGGCAAGAAATTGTCTGGTGGCCAGGATCAGATGCAGACATAGCTATGTTGATGGGGCAGTGCCCAGAGTGCTACCAAGGACAATAATTACTGCCAGCAGTCCCCCCATATTCGTGGAAGTGGCTAGGTAAACTCTGGACTCATTACATCTCAACTATGCAGGTCATTTCATGGGCTCAATGTTCTTAGTCATTGTGGATGCTTACTCAAAATAGCTGGGTGTGCATAGAGTTCAGTTGTCAAACATGGGGATGGCGATTGAAAAACTGTGCATCTTTTGCAATACATGGACTCCTGAAAGTGTTGGTCACAGATAACGAGCCATCATTTACCAGCAGGAAAATTGAGCATTACCTAAAGTCCTTCAGAGTTCCCTACGCGCCCTCATCCCGCGTACTTCTCATGTAGGCGACTTCTACTGCCTTCCAAAGGTACACAAAGCCAACACACCGGGACGTGCCATCGTGTCAGGCAATGGGACCCTATGTGAGAATCTCTCCGGCTATGTGGAAGGCATCTTGAAACCTATTGTACAGGGGATCTCCAGCTTCTGTTGCGAGACTACGGATTTCTTACAGAAACTCAGCACCCACGGACCAGTCGAACCGGCAACATTCCTTGTCACAATGGATGGTTCGTCACTCTATACCAGCATCCCCCAAAAGGATGGCATCGCGGCAACAGCCTCAGTACTCAACACCAACAACTGCCAGTCTCCAAACACTATCCTACAACTCATCCGCCTTATCCTCGATCACAACGTCTTCACCTTTGACAACCAGTTCTTCATCCAGACACAGGGAACAGCCATGGCGACCAAATTTGCACTCCAATATGCCAACATTTTTATGCACAGGTTTGAACAAGATTTCTTCTCTATGCAGGAACTCCAACCAACATTGTACACCAGGTACATTGATGACAGTTTCTTCCTCTGGACCCATGGCGAGGAGTCACTGATAAAACTACACAGTGACATCAACAAGTTTCATCCCACCATCAAATTCACCATGGACTACTCTTCACTGTCTGTCTCATTCTTTGACACATGCGTCTCCATCAAAGACGGACACCTCAGCACCACACTCTACCTCAAACCCACAGACAACATCACAATGCTACACTTCTCCAGCTTCCAGCCAAAACATATTAAAACAGCCATTCCCTATGGACAAGCCCTACGCATACACCGGATCTGCTCAGATGAGGAGGAACGTGACGGACACCTGGAAGTACTCAAGGATGCCGTCACAAGAACGGGGTACGATGCTCAACTCATCGACCGCCAGTTCTGACGTGCCACAGCAAGGAACCGTAATGACCTCCTCAGGAGAGGAGGTCATTACGTGCTGCAACTGACAGGGTACCCTTCGTTGTTCAGTATTTCCCAGGGGCTGAAAAATTACGCCATGTTTTTCGTGTCCTGCAATACATTATCAATGAGCATGAGCACCTCACCAAGACCTTCCACATACCTCCACTACTTGCCTTTAAACAACCGCCAAACCTCAAACAGATCATTGTTCGTAGCAAACTGCCCGGCTCTCAGGACAACTCCATACAACCCTGTCACGGTGGATGCTGCAAGATGCGTCAGATTGTGGACATAGATACCACTATTGCGCGTGGGAACACCTCCCACCTTGTACATGGCAGGTACTCATGTGACTCAGCCAACGTTGTCTATCTTATACGTTGCAGGCAAGGATGCCTGGAGGCATGGTACATTGGGGAAACCGAGCAAAGGCTACGACAACGGATGAATGGGCACCGCACAACATTCAACAGACAGCAAGGTTCCTTCCCAGGTGGGGAATACTTCAGTAGTCCAGGACATTCAGCCTCGGACCTTCGGGTGACCATCCTCCAAAGTGGACTTCGGGACAGGCAGCAGTGGAAAGTGGCCGAGCAGAGGCTGATAGCTAAGTTCGGTACCCATAGGGAGGGCCTCAACCGGTACCTTGGGTTCATGTCATGTTACAGGTGATCACCATTGCACTACACACACACACAGATATTCTTACACACACACACTCTCACATACACATGGACACAGGTACACACAGA
>NC_057710.1:108282107-108345098 GCF_004010195.1 Chiloscyllium plagiosum
ATTCATGTTGAACTCTGAGCTCAAAAACTGCATGAATTTATGTAAAACTCTGTTATCTCACTTTTTAGATTAGAATCAATCTAAACATCAGGTCAAAGACAGAGAACACAGGGGGCCAACACCTTCAACATATTGTGTAGCTATCACCATTGTTAACAGGTAACCCGAGAATGCAACTTTAAAAAAAAGGTTTTGTGATTTACACATGAAAGAAGTGAAACTATCACTGTATTCTAACAGATGAAAGGCTTAACAGACAATCAATTGTTCAATGTATAATTTTAGTTACATCACACTGCAAATTTTAGCTATAAATTCTGTGTTATGATCGAGCCCTCCACTCTCATCTGATGAAGGAGCGTCGCTCCGAAAGCTAGTGTGCTTCCAATTAAACCTGTTGGACTATAACCTGGTGTTGTGTGATTTTTAACTAAAGTCAAATGGTATTCGAAGTATAGACACAGCTCCATATTGTCCATCATCCAATAGTATGGCAGAAAGTGCAGTCTAAATTTTAAAGGCACACTTAAAGTATCTGCCCACCGCTTCACTAGATACCATCTTTCATGCAACTAGTTCCAGCAGAGTTGCTAACAGGGAGGAGACTTCGCACCAGGTTAAACCTGATATTCCCAGACCTGGGGGGTACAGAGACTGTGAAATGGCATCAAGAATGCCAATACTGCACATAAGAATCCACTAAGCAATAGAAATAATTTACTTCAGGGGATGAAGTCTGGTGTTGGAACTACAGGAATGGCTCTGCACTGGTAAGAGGCATGGTCAACGGAAGTTCAGATCCAGTGATGTATGATGTTTGGGAAGTTGCGATGGACCTGAACAAGCGAGTGGACAAGAAGAAAGGTGCAAACTTACAAATGGAGCAGTTGCAAATTGTGTCAGCCCCAGTTTTTCTGACTGTTTCAGAACCCATGGCTTCTCACTCTCCATCAAGCATTGAAAATGTCTTAGAATCTCATTTGGACATGGCAGATGTCACCGCCATGCTGCCTTTGCTGCCTAAAGAAGAGAATAAATTTCTTCCAAGATACTTCGGGCACCAAGAGGCAAGCTTCTGTGCATTATGTACTGCCTGTATCAGAAGCTGAGTTGGAGGAACCTGTTCCGGTGCTGAAATACCCCAGGAGGAGCTGCAAAAAGAAAACTAGCCTATGTCCTCAGACTCAGAGGGAGCGATATGCAGTGAATTTAATCAGGTCAGCCAGATGGACTTCATAGAATATGAGTTCCCCGATTGGACCGGAGTAACAGCTCCAATCAGGGAACCCTGAATGACAAAAATAGGAGTGTCTGAGATTCTGTTCACTCTGAAAGCTGCCTCTGAGGGAGCTGGATCAGTGTCAAGGACTCTCCTCGTGTAAATAAAAGATGACTTGGTGACAAGTTACTAGCCTCTGTGCAGTTATTTCAGAATCCTTTTCTTTATATCTACTCAAGAAGTGGTCAATGGATTCTGTAGGCTTCTGTCTAAATGGCATTAATTCTAGTTGATGAATACAAAAGTTTACCCTGACTCTGAATTACTCTTCTAATGAGATCCATATCTTTCAGGTATCTTTTAGCTCTTCAGCTGTTAATCATTATTTTGCTATTATTCAGTGTTTATTGTGTATAGATTCTCCATTCCCAATTGCTAAGCAGATCTTAATGGCTTGCTATTCCACATTGGATACATCTGAGCCTAAAAACTATTGATCTGAACACTGTTTGAACATTTTAACTTCTGTTAGGTGAGCTGTTGTTCCCCAATTTAAACTCAGGAATTATGTGGCTCTTTTGAAAAGGCCATTGACCTTCCCTTGCTTGTTGTTTGCTGTTGCCTTTTAATTGTTTTCTTCTTGTAAAATCTGCTGTATTACATTGAAGCCCCAAATTTCTTAAATGTAGCAATACTCTTTCAATAAAGAGCTTGATTTTGTTTCAAATGATTTTCAAAGTATTTAAATATTCATCTTCTTAAAATAGCAGAGGAATGGCCATTTTAGTTTCTCTTTAACTTGAGACTTTTTCCATTTGCATATTGCAGACTTTCCAATTTTAAAAAATCTTGTGCTTTTTAGAAAACAATCGTCAGACCTCAGACTTGTTTTCCTGGTCTGACTGATTAATTTTAACATTTAGCATAGCTTTCTTACAGCTCCAATTCAGTTCTGCAGTTATTGCTTTCAGTGTTCAGTTTAAGCACTTTCTTAGGTCTATCCACCTACTATTTTCTTAATCCATATTGCAGAAAGGTTATATTCCTCCACAGAATTTCCTTCAGCTTTTTCTCTTTTCACTTTGTGTGGACTCTTTACACTGTTGGCTCTTTCAAAGTTTTTAATAGAAGGTTCATTGATGGCACCATGTCATGCTAATGATGTTGGTCTAATAATCAACCAGTCATCAATGATTGTCTAATTCCTTGCCTTAATTTATTTAAACTGCAAAACAAGCTATAAGTTACAAATCAGACATTACAGCAGAACAACTGGTTTCTGTGTGTATGGATTGCACACCCAATTGAGCCTGCTGGTAGGTGGAGTAACTATGATGTAGACACACAGCACAGAAGTCCTTTAAAGGTGAAATATCTTTAAAACAATGTACACATAGAGGTACAATGTTCCCCTCCTTTCCAAGAGGAAGTTTAGTTATTTATAAGATCAAGCATTGGTGATTTTATGAGCACATCCTTGCCAGGCTGACTGCTAGATGGAGTCGTGACACCTCCATCTCTTGGCTATTGTACTCTTGGCTACCTTCTCCCCAGCCCCAGCACCCTCCCATTTATCTCTCCACCCCAGAGACTACCTGCCTTCATTCCTGATGAAAGGCTTTTGCCTGAAACGTCGATTTTCCTGCTGTTCGGATGCTGCCTGACCTGCTGTGCTTTTCCAGCACCACTCTAATCTAGACTCTGACCTCTAGCATCTGCAGTCCTCACTTTTGCAGAGTCATGACTTTGTATACCCACAGCACATAGTGTCCTTAAGGGTAGTGTTTCTTAAAGGCAAAGCACGCACACAAGTAGCTTATCTCCTGTACCTCCTAGGCTGCCTACTAGGCACAAGTCAGAAGTGTGATGGAAGACTGTACACTTTTTCTAGGTGAATACAGCTCCAACAATATTGAGGAATCTCAATGCCATCCAGGACAAAGCAACTTGCTTGACTGGCACTCAGTCCAGCATTGTTGCACTATGACAGCACTGTGTACCATTTACAAAATGCACTAGAGCAACTTCCCAAGTCTTGTCACCTAAAAGCCCAAGGGTAGCAGATGCCTAGGAAGACTATCACCTACACATTCCCCTCTAAGCTATCAACCATTCTGGCTTGAAAATATATTGTTTCTACACCTGATGTAGGTTTGCTCACTGAGCTGGAAGGTTTGTTTTCAGACGTTTCATCACCATACTAGGTAACATCATCAGTGAGCCTCTGGATGAAGTACTGGTGGCATGCTAAATTCTGTCAGATTTATGTGTTAGGTTTCCTTGGGTTGGTGATGTCATTTTCTGTGGTGATGTAATTTCCTGTTATTTTTCTCAGGGTGTGGTAAATGGGATCCACTGTTCCTACACTGTTGCTGAGTCAAAATCCTGGAATGCCCAGACATGGATGTCTCAGCATCCCACAGGCGCAGTCTTGCTCCTTTCCTATGAGGTCAAGCATTCTCTCCTTATAGGAGTGAGGACATAGATGTCTGGGAACCCACTACAAATCCATTGCCATTCCACCCATTTATGGGATATCTTCTCCTGAAGTGACATAAAGGAAGCTAATGAGAAAGATGCAAGTAGATAGCACAGCCGTTAGTTCTGGTGCATATGGATGCAATATGCAGAAGTGTTCTAAGGGAGTGAGGAGAAAGCACACAGGGTATTCAGGGTAAATGGTATTGGATGGTTGGGGTCAGATGAGCGAAAGAGAGCAGGTGTTGCATACAACAGAGAGGACAATGGGACAAAAGCTTTGACGGAAGGTGGGTGCAGTGGCAGGGATGGAGTGAGTGTGAGATCGCAGAGAGCTGCATTTGGCACTTACCCTGGTGGAATGAAGTGGTCATTGACCTTGTTTCTGCATTGCAGCTTGGTCCTTTGAAGATGGTACTGATCAAGGTGGTGATCTCTGACAAGGCTGGCATCCTCTGGCAATTCAATCTCCTCCAATGGTCCTCTAGGTTGAGAAATAATCTCTTTGCTGCACCATTCCATCCACCAGGAACTCCAAATACCTCTGAGCAATGTTTACATTGTTGTATAGGGTATTTCTGGGATAGTCCTCAGGGTACACTTCTGATGGAATTTAGCTCAATTTAATTTTGTACGGGCATAGCTCCGCCATGAACTTTCCAAGGCATTATTGCCCAATTTCTAGCCTTTTCTCTAGCCAGTAGTGAAACATCCCATTTCTTTCAATCTATTTGAGAAAAAACCCAACCAGTCACCCTTGGAGTCTGGGCAGCACTAATCTGAGCTCCCATCTGTCTTCCTAGAAACAACCCATTGATTGTTACACCCAAATGCTGTCGATTTGTTGGGATAGACCCACAAAACATCATTCTCACATTGTCTTGCTTCCAGTGGAGTAAACCACATATAGTCAGGATATGTATACTTGTGCCCAACTCACGCTCCCAACAATTACATCCTGGCAATGCAGCCGATGATGTAGATCTACAGGCTGTACATCATCAAACTGGAGATGGGATTAAGGTGGCATCTGTTTTACAGTAACTGACCAAGGTTAGGTACCTCCCCACCCTTCTCCATCTGTGGAGATTTTTTTTCTAACTCTATCTGGCCTTGGGCTAATGCTTGGTCAAACTCCTCCTAAAGTTTGCTTTTATCAAATTCTCCAAATTTTCCTCTTATCAGTCAATTACATGTGTGTTAAGGCTCACTTCAGGCCTAACAATTGTTAATCCCAAAAGGGAGAGGTAGAAGTGGGTCAGTGCATTGGCACTGTCAGAAGCCCAGATGATTAGAATTTAGAAGGCTAAATGAAAAATAGCTAAGAGACAAAAATGATGATGGTGGCTATCTATCATACTATATGGTGCTGTAGCCCAGTATGACCAGGATGCACTGACATATCTGGGTTACAGTGGTAGCAGACATTTATTACAATGCCCCTCTATGACCAGGATGGATTAATGGAACATCAGGTTTGGGGTATACTGAAGAAGAGGTGTAGTGTGTGTGTGTATGCACACACGCACATGTATTATATGTGACCTGCCAAAGTGGGAGGTCTCTAGTTGCTGGGCACTTGCTCCTCCACCATGTCTTAGTGGGACCATTGGCAGCCTTTGTAAAGGAGCTGTGTCTCTCTGGGCTAGAGCGCTTTCTTGAATGGGTTAACCATCTCTTTACCTTGAGAGCTGATCAGCGCCAAGGATTGCCTCTTCTGGCCTGAATTGGCAAGGCCAGCTGTCTTTTGGTTCCCAAGGTTGGAGCCTTGGGAGAGACACTGTCCAGGACAGGTCCAAGATCCTGGCCTGTATTCTTGGATTGGGATCAGGAATTGCTTTCATGGCCTGCAGCTCCTTTCCTCACAGATTCTGAGGATTGGTAAGGCAGAATGGATTGCAGGGCTCAGGCATGTTGACTGCTGAAAATGTGTTGCTGGAAAAGCACAGCAGGTCAGGAAGCATTCAAGAAGCAGGAGAATCGACGTTTTGGGCATGAGCCCTTCCTGAAGGGCTCGATTCTCCTGCTCCTTTGATGCTGCCTGACCTGCTGCGCTTTTCCAGCAACACATTTTCAGCTCTGATCTCCAGCATCTGCAGTCCTCACTTTCTCCTCAGGCATGTTGACATTAATTTTATCTTCTCAACATTGTTGAGCCCGTGGAGAACCCTTTGTTGGAGGATGCTGTCATAAAATATCAGGGGGTCGGCTGTGAGTTCAAATGAAAAGATTTCTTTTGTAGTCTCAGCCAATTGCACCACTGCGAGTAGGGTTGTGTAAGTAATTGGATTGTTGTTCTAGCTATCCTGAGAAGTTGTGGTCAGTGGGTTCGTTAGGGCAGGGTAAAATCATGGAGTGCTGAAAGATCTACTCCCTTTCTTGGTGAATCTATGGGCTTGTTCTTCCATTTCCTCCCAGTCATTCCCATACTTGCTGTCCTCATCTGATCCCATTGTCCCAAATGTGCATATCTTTTGCACAAAGGGTTGGGAGTATAATTTTTTAATCTCACGTAGGCATTGTTTTCTTTGCCTACCAGGTGCAGGACTCTGAGTACAACTTGTAGGTCTTTGCATTTCTCAGTTACCTCATCTACAGTTTTTTGGGTTGCATCCTGATCACTGACTGCTTATGCGCTTCTGGTAATCTCTATCGCACTGGGTCTGAAACAGTTCCAAGTTTTATTTGCCTGGTTCCTCTTTTCCTGCTATTACTTTCACTCTTACTTTCTCCAGTTTGTGGTTCACTAACTCCAGCTCCTTACTTAGCTTCATCTTCTCTCATTCTCTGTCTCTTGGCTGCTCCATGCAGCTGATTATCATTATAGCCTTAAGTTTTAAAATGCACTTCCCTTAACTTTCCTTGCTACCTTGATCATCTGTCCCAAAGTCCTGGATCCAATATCTGCTCACTGCAGTGGTTGAACCACCTGGAGCGCTTATTTAGGTACTTTCTTAGTGTTGTTGCTTCCCACTCTGGGCACAGTGCCATCTCTCCTCTGGCTTTCTTTCAATTTATTGCTCTCTCACACTCTTGTGGATACGTGCCCCTATATTAGCTTTTTTTTAGCTTCTCCCTTTTCACCATCTCTTACCTTATGGGTTCCTGCCCTACTCTAGCTTCTCTGTATTCTTGTGAGTTCCTGACCCCTATAGTTGGATTCTCACCACCTTGTTAGTCATCTGATCCTGTACTCCGCTTTCTTGCCTCTATTTTCTGCTGGTTTCTGACCCTGCATTGACTTTAGCTCTTTGCCCTCCTCATGTTACCAGCACTTGGCTTAAGGCCCGATCATGAGTCAAAAATCTTCACCCTCTTTCACCCACGAATCCTTGCCATCGTGGGCAGCTGCCCTCTTAAATAAGGCTCAGGCATAATATCAGAGAGTTCAAGGTCAGTGGGGTTCAATTTCGAAGGTTATACAATCACTTCAAATTGAAGGCCTCCCAGGGACACCAACGTTGTCTCAGCTTTGGACACTTTGATCAGTTTATGTATTAAATAACACTGTACCTAAGCACTTTTGTTGGTGGGGTGCACAAATGGATATGAAGTTTGGTTTGTGGTTCAACTCAATTTTATGAACAAAATATTCCTTTTTAAAAATGCTATAAGAACATTTCCCAAATTCCCACAATATTTAGTCTCTGTCTAGCTCTATCTGTCTGAGAAAGGATTTTACCCACAATGATCCATGTGTTTGAGCTGGACGTGTGTTGGAAGTTCCTTCTTCTCCGACATTAGGCTGGCTAACTTCCATGAAGTTAGGTCAGGGGAGGTATTGGCTAAGTGGTATTATTGCTAGGCTATTAATCTAGAGACCAAGGTAATGTTCTGGGGACCTGGGATTGAATCCTGCCATGGCAGGTGATGGAATTGAATTCAATAAATATCTGAAATTAGGAGTCTAATGGAGTCATGAAAAACTCATCTGATTCCCTTTAGGGAAAGAAGGAATTTGCTATCCTTACCTGGTCTGGCCTCCATATGACTCCAGACCCAAAACAGTGTGGTTGACAATTAACTGCCAGCTGACCAATTAAGTATGATTGATAAATGTAGGCCTGGCTGATGTTTGCCACATCCCATGAATGAATAGAAACAAACAAAAATCTCACAGGTCAAGGCAGAACTTCTCTCTACAGGTGGTTGGGCTAGGTTGAGCCTTCACGTAGGGGATGGCTTCCAAGTGTGTGTTTTTATCCCTCCCTATCCCTCAGATCTTCAAGAATATTCTGTGACCTTTGGCCAATGGGGTTATGAGTTGGGATCAAATCATTCAATGAGGCCACACCAATGCCCTTCACTGTTGCCATGCTGGGACATGGAAAGTACATACACGAAGGTAATTGAGGTGCCAGAGTTTCTGGTTGACACTTCTCCAGTACACAACTCTTGCTCTGGTTGTAACTGGTACCCCTTCAACCTATTTGATTTTGGTTCCCACTGTTCTCTACAGCTGACAGCTGCTGGCTGCTCTTTTAATTTAGTTTGGGCAATTTTCAGTTAGGACTGATTTCTCTCATTGTGGATCAATTTCGAATGTCCAATTTTGGGTCTGTGGTTTCTTGACTACAGTGTATCTATAGGCGAAAGTGAGGACTGCAGATGCTGGAGATCAGAGCTGAAAAATGTGTTGATTGGAAAGCGCAGCAGGTCAGGCAGCATCCAAGGAGCAGGAGAATCGACGTTTCGGCCATAAGCCCTTCTTCAGGAATGAGGAGGGTGTGCCAAGCAGGCTAAGAAAAAAGGTAGGGAGGAGGGACTTGGGGGAGGGGCTTTGGGAATGCGATAGGTGGAAGGAGGTTAAGGTGAGGGTGATAGGCCAGAGAGGGGTTGGGGGCGGAGAGGTCGGGAAGAAGATTGCAGCCTGCAATCTTCTTCCCGACCTCTCCGCCCCCACCCCCTCTCCGGCCTATCACCCTCACCTTAACCTCCTTCCACCTATCGCATTCCCAAAGCCCGTCCCCCAAGACCCTCCTTCCTACCTTTTATCTTAGCCTGCTTGGCACACCCTCCTCATTCCTGAAGGGCTTATGCCCGAAACGTCGATTCTCCTGCTCCTTGGATGCTGCCTGACCTGCGCTTTTCCAGCAACACATGTTTCAGCTACATTGTGTATATTGTTATTATCTATCTGATAAACATGGTCAGACCAGCAGAGAAATTGGTTTAGCAGTTAATTAACAGGATGCAGGACCTGAATTAGTGACTATGTTTGGCAATGAAGTACCAAAGGTAAGTCTGAGACAGCAAAAATGGAAACTGTTTAGCATTTCCTCCTGTATAACATATATTCAAGTTTCAATGTTGTAGAGGAATTTGCAAAGGATGCAGGCTTAGTAGACTTTCAGTTTGGTGTTCTCTGTTGTTGCTATTGTTTGCACACTCAACTTGAACATCATAGCTTTTGCGTTTACATTCAGTTTCATGTGATGAATTGATGGTAATTGAGGAGTCATATATGAAGCTATCACAACCTTCAGCACCACAGTGGATGATTATTGCCTGGATTGAACTTTCTAGGAAGTAGCCACCCCGTATACAATAGGAGTTCAAGGTAGTGAGTGATTGGCCCTCAAAAAGACTGGGAAGTACAAGAGTATTTACAATGTTTGCTGTGCACACTTCTGCTTTGGAGACTACAACATCTTGAAAAATTCCAGCTCAGACAATGGCACTAATGGGAAAGGGAACTGCACAAGAACAAAGAGCAAGGAATAGAAATGCAATTATTGTGGGGGATTCCCATTGTTAGGGGACAGACAGGTATTTCTGTAACCCCCATCATGAGTCCTGAATGATGTGTTACCAGGTAAAAGCATCCTGGAGAGGGTGCTAGAAATTCTGCATATTTTGGTACCAATGACATAGAGAAGACAGGTAATGAGGTCTTAAAGTCAGACGTTCAGAAGCTATGGAGGAAGTTAAAATGCAGGACCTTGAAGGTAATAATCTCAGGGATATTTCCAGCACCATGCAGAGAATAGAAATAAAATAGGGAGGATCAATGTGTGGCTTGAGACATGGAAGGAGAGTTTCAGATACTTAGGGTATTGGGGCAAGTTCTGAGACAGGGGTACCTACTCAAAATGGGCAGTTCATAACTCCATAGTACTGGGACCAATGTCTCTGTGGGACAGTTCATTAGTATGGTTGTGGAGGGTTTAAACTGAAGTGGCAGCAGAATGGGCACCAGTTTAGAGATGATGATGAAAAAGAATGCCATACGAAGTGAGAGTGTGTTGGTCAGTGCCAGGGACAGAAATAGTTCCACATTAGTTAGCAAGGTACTGAAAACAACACTAGGTATATCAAAACAGACTTATAATGCAAAGGTATAAATCCATAAAATATGGTGAGCAGATTGACGTTACTACGTGTGAGAAGATAATTTCGAAAGAATTATTTAGAAGGAAAGGTGGCTTTAAAATGGTGAGGTCTCCATGCTTAATATTCAAGGATTAGGTTACCTATGTAGGCTGTAGAAATTTTTGAGAACGATGTGTGAATAGGTCCTGCCTTCATTCTTCCCCTGTGTGTATCGAGACACGCTGTAGAAGATTATTTGGAATAATTCATAAACTCTCCCACGTATTTTAAATTGGTGATCAGGAATTCAAATGAAATTTGAAAAGCCAGTGCTATAGAGTATAAAAACAAGGGAACGACGTTTTACAAAATACTGTTAAAAGTGGAGTGTTTCAATTTTTGCTGTTGTTGTCAAATAGAAAGTAAACCGTATTTAGAATAGAGCAAATGTACGCCTTTTTCAATTCTGAGTTCGCGCCTGTTCAAAGCCGACTCAAAGATTAATGTCGGAAGTCTGGATTTCACTTTGCACCCGGCTTCGTGCAGCCTGTACACGAACTAACTTGCTTAGCGTACTGCCAATGCAGCAGGACGAGGAGAAAGCAGGAGCAGTCACATGGCAACGAGTCCCTACAGCGTATCTAATTAATATCGAAAGGAAATGCCAAATAGACCAGGAGCATAGCTCCGGACGCAACCTGCAGACCTATTTATACAAAACACAGTTTACTTGTGAAATAGTTTTCATGAGAGCAACATACTTCGATATTCCATTGTGCGTTGCTAAATGTGGTAAAGTTAGTGAATTTCGAGATATATGAAGCTAGAACCGGTAATAAGTATTCGAAGCCTATTACTGAACTGAAGCCAAAAAAACTAAGCGCAAATTCCTTTCAATAAGTGAGTAAACTTTATACGCAAATTTATATATATCTATAGTTTTAGTAACATTTTTGTCTGTGGATGACTACATAGCATAATGCTTATGCAAGTGTTGCTAAATCGGTGCACGGGTTTCAAGCGCTGTTATGGTACTTCGCTTTTCAGTGATAGGAAAGCAATACGGTCTGCAGCTAATTCCACAAACAGTAATAGTCTTACTGTGTTTTCCCACGATACGCTGTTATTTTTGGAAGAGAATTCTGTGCACGGCGCGTTTATTCATTACCCGAGTAAGTGGATCGAAAACGTAAACTTTGCTTCCTCTTAAAACAGGCGACCTCGTCTCCCTCTCTTGCTGCTGGTTTTAGTTGAAAGCTGGACCCTCCAAACATTCTGGCTTGAAAGTGTCGGCTTTTGTGCCGTAATAAAAATCTTGTGAGATCGCGGCTGCTGGTTTGCGTGCAGTAGTAGGCTGTACTATATTGTTGTGGAGTATTGGGCGATAGCAACGGAACTCTCCAAGGTTTCAGTCGTTTTCCATTACGTATTCAGCACCTGCATAGACACCCAGCTCATCATCCTCACATGACCTGGAAACACGCTTTTTATATTAACCCGGGCAGTCAGGAGGAAACATCGTGGTAGCTGTTAAATTAGAGCTAGACGTGAAGAACGTTTTTATAATCTTGTCGGCGAACACTGTTTAGACTATCGGCACACCAGATTTCTTGCCTGGAAAAGAAGGTTGGCGGTCGAGGAAAGAGGCGGTGTGAGGTTCCAGTCCTTTTACAAACAATTTCTGATTTCTAATCTGAAGAAAAGTGCTGGTCGGAATAACTATCTCTCCCGAGAATTAGGTGAGCAACGTAGGATTGTGGTATCCGTAGCTCCATGACCGATCTAACTAGCTCTGATAATTAAAGAATTCAGCCCCAAGCTCTTGGGTTCGAGTGGTAAAGCAGCAGAACCTCGAAGGGGGTAAAAAAACCGGAGTGACTTTGGTTAAAAGTGTGCAACCTTAAGTTTAGTGTGCATTCTGGATTTCGCATTCTATAAAGATTGAAAATTGGATTACATTTAAAAGGGTTAATCTTCGGCAGGAAACATTGCAGTAGCTGATTAGTGTCAAAGCACCAATTTTGCAGCGATCTCAGCGCGTTATCAGCAACCGTTTCGTATCCACTCCGGGGTTTGGACTCGTGCGAAGACTGTGAAAACAGTTCCGCAGAGAATAAGTGATCATCTTTGAAACGCTGTATAAACATGGCCCCTGGTGGGAATTGATTTATTTAATCATATTACATTCCTCGTGGAATCTGGTCCGATTATAGCTCTGAAAAGTGACGGTTGGTGGGCAAGTGTCTCCTGGGACTGAAAGTGAAAGTTAAAAGGACAACCGAAATCTCAGGTGCTGGACTGTACTGAGCACGCTGCGTTAACACCATAAATGGTGCCTCATTTGCATCGTCTGCTTTGGTGACTATAAGGAGAAAGTGAGGTGACTATAAGGGAAAGGCTTGCGAGGAAAGATCAATCAAGAAAATTAACTAACTGGTTCTGTTTCTTTCTCAGTCAGACCCAATCTGGAATCCCTCAATCCTTGACAGGACTCGGCGACTAATTGTAACACAATCTACCTGTCATTTCCAACCCCCTCTGCTGGACTTGCCAGGAAGCTGGGACCGCACACGTGACACTTTTGCCTTATTTCCCTGGAGTAGAAATAACCGGGGGAGAAAGGGGGGGAAAAGTCTCTTGTATTGCATTTTGCTGGCAATTTTAACTCCATGGTGTCAGTGAGCACCATTTGAAATCTCGTTACTGATTGTGCCCTACACTCTTGATTTTGTCAGCCAACCCGCTCGCACACCAAAGCATCCTCTTTGGCTTCGCTGCCTCTGGACTCGTGTCACGCCAGCGGGTGAAGGGAGTGGGGGTGGAAAAGGAGGCGTGCGCGCACGTGACTGACTGCAGGAGGGATTGAGGAAGACTCCGGTTTGGGGCAGCGGTGTGGGCTGCTGCGAGAGGGCGACAGGGGAGGCTGCAACAGGTGGTGCTCGAGGCGGTGCTGCTGCTGATCGAGGAGGCGGCCAGCGGCGCGCGGGCTGCCATCTGGAACTCGGACCCGGGAGGCTCGCGCTCGCTCACGTGACTGCGGCTCGGACACCAACGGCCGTTGCTTGCTTGCTCTCTCTCTCTCGCAGTCAGCCCCATCAATCCGTCATCCCACCTTCCCACTCTTCCTCCATCCCTCCATCTATCTCCTGCTGACGATGGCAGGTTATGGACTAAATGAAGACCTCCTCTTCTCCTCGTTCGTCTTCAGCTACATCAAGGAGAACCCGTTCACTCAGCAGGTAAGGGAATATGAAGCGGAGTGTTGGGGGGGGGGGGAGAGGGAGAAACGGTTTTTAAAATCTAAGCCTCGCTGTCTGGGAGATGCTCTTTGCTCAGAGATCGAAAAAAAATACAACTTCAACATTACTGAACCCAAAATAAAAAGAGGGGTCGAGAGTTCGTCTGTGTCTAAGCAAAATGAACTTGTCCGTGCGATCTTTCAGTGATGTGTGCAATACATTATTAAGAGTTCTTGCTCCACCAAAAAAAAGCCGAGAGCGTGTCCGAGGCAGGTTATGTCATTTTGTCAGCAATCAACTGGCAGTGTGTGTTGCTCTAACGATATGTCAGTAAGAACTGTATAAAGTGCATTGCAGGCGGTTGGACAGGTGACAGTTTTATTTGTAAGAAATGAGCACGTTTCCAGTGATCTGGAGCAACTTCACTTTCAAAGGATCCGCATACGTCTATGTTCCACGGCTGGATTTATAATTTTTACCGGCGGTTCCGAGCAGCTCTCCTCCTCCTCCTCCTCTCCTTCCATAAAAGTGTGTTGCTCATTTCATGGAAAAGGTGAGGAAACCCAGGGTGAACGTCTCTAGGAGACTGGAGACCAAACTTCCCGTTGCCAGTGTAATGTTACTGACCAAAGCCTGATCGAGCAACAACGCCGGTTAATAATACATTACGGGGATGACAGGAGCAGGAGGAGGCGCCAGGAGCTTCGAGTCTGAGAGACAAAAATGTTGTTGTTTGGAGTCGCTTATGTATTGACTGCTTGCTTGATTTTAATTTACTGCACATTCGAAGTAGCCTATATCTGTGCAACTTGACTGAGAAATTTACAATCTTTCCCCCCCTCCCCCCACAGACCTAATGCTGTAGATAAAATAACTGTGTATTTGGCCTGTCTTGCTGTCTGAAAATGTTAAAGTACGATTAAATAGTCACAAGCTTAAGCTTGAATCAAAGGTTGAAAGTGATGCGCAGTTTCAAGTCAGACACGTTAGTTCGTGTGGCCCTCTGGGGAAGGATCATACACATCCGAATATTTCACACTTGGGCAAACCAAAGAGTCGTGTAACCAGGAAGCGGTGTCTCTGTGGACGGTTAGCATCCTAATGGCAGGTCACTTGGGATCTAACATACAGATAAATCCAGGGATCTTCCATCCAGGATCAACACGGAAACGAGGGGATTGACAGGAGCTGGTGGTTAACGATTAATAATTAAGACAGCATTATGTTTTCAAAAATTCTGGGCGTGGAGAAAGTTTACACAGCGGTTTCAATCTTCTAAAGTACTGAAGAACTTTGTGTACTCTTTAAAAAAAATCCGAAACTGGGGATGTCATTAATTCCGGGCCTCCTTGGCAGCGGGGAGTAGCTATAATTAGGGGGCTGACTTCTCTCTCACTGTCAGTCGAGCCACAAAACTCAGTAACCAAGCCGAATAATTTTAGTCTGAAGGATTTGTCCATCTAATCCTTTTTCACCCTTCTGGATAGCGATCAGCCTTGTTCCGCATTAAGTTGAAAAATATTTGTTTGTTTAAATATTGATTTGACGTACGCAATATTTGAAGGAGGGAAAATGTAGGCGGTGAAATGTCATTGGAATTGAAAGGACTATGCGAAAAAGATCGAAGATTACATTTTGATCTAACGGCGGTGATGGCGGGTATATTTTTAATCATCCTGTTAAGATATGCCTTCGGGGTCGATCGGCACACTTCCCGCTGCACCACAGACCCTCGGATGATACCATACCATTAGATTGAGGACATCACCTCCAAACACATCAAAGATTCATTACTTTCGGAAGTGCCTTTCAACTTCTTGGCTATTGCAAAAGAGCAGAAAGATGCAGTGACTTTGATGAAAACATCGCGGAGGGACAGACAAAATAAAAGGCCGATTCTTGCGGCTTTGTCACAGTTGTTAGTAAATAACGTACTCCAGTTTAAACAAAATAATTTATGACTAACAACCATGCAATGTGTACCTGATCGACTCGATGTTGCACAAGCACAGTTGTTTGCTTAAGGTCATACTGCTGAACCAAGTTAGATTGAATAATTTTTAACTTAAAAACAGATTCAGAAAATAAAACATAAAGCATAAATATAGACGAGAGCAACATCAACTTGCCACAGTTTGCTCGCATTGCTCCCCAAAAATCATTTCCATTCCAACAAAAAACTTACATTTCTTAAAAACTATGTGCACGAAGTTTACACTTCATCGAAACATGGTTTGATGGACAATACGTGCTTGCCTGTCACTTGTCACAGGCTGTCATATGTTGGCCTAGACAAGGGTGCTTGAGTGTGAACAAACCTGGTTTGGAGAAAGCAAACTCGCTTCATGGTATTTTCCATGATGCTGGTGCACCTTCTACATTACTTATTCTGACAGGCAGATGTCCCACATGTTCAAGAATCATTCTTGCCAAGCAAACTTATTAACCCATTGTTTGCAAAGATTCAATGAAATTCTAAGTCATTTCCTGAATTTTTTAAGGAAGCTTTTAAGGTCAACCATAGAGCAATGTAAATTGATTTATTCTCTGTTTGGGCATATATTAAATTTTGTGTTGGGATATATTTAATGTTATAACTGAAGTTTTTAAATATATTTTGCATTAATTGGGTGTCAGAATGATTAAAGTGTTTGCATTGAGTCAGAAGGTTTGAATTCTGGCCCCACTCCGAGCCTTGAGAATTAAAATCTTGGCTGATAACTCTGGAAAACTGTTCCTATTGGTTATGTGGTCTTTTGAATGTTCAGTAAGCTGAGGTCCCAGCTTTCTCCTTATGTTGATATAAAAATCTCAGGATACAATTCTCAGAACAAGAGTTCCCTACCTGCCCTTGGTAAACATTTCTCCTTCACCACTAATGTAGGTTAATTTGTGTTCTTTTTGAGTAGAAATTGTCTGCCCAATTGCACTATATTGTCTACTCCTGTTCCAATCTTTGGTCCTACGTTTACAATGGTAACAATACTTTGATAGCAGTTAATTGACTTTAAAATGCTTTGGATATCCCAATGTTGTGCAAGTCACTTTATACTGTAATGAAAGCTTGTTTTTCATGTCAATAAATGTTAGAACTGTTTAATATCACTTGGATAACACTGAATTTTTACATTTAATTTCCACATAACGCCCGATTACCTTTAAGGGAAAGTTTGATATTTTCATAATATCAATGAATTCATATAGGGGCTTGTTCAACACAAGCCCTTTAATTTCTGATACTCAAGATTTTTAAGCACTCGGGAATGTTTTGTTGCACCAAAGGTTCTATTGAAATGTACTGAAAACAAAAAAGTGCTGAAGATCAGTGGGTCAGGCAGCATTTTTTTTTCAGTATGGAATTCAACATATGCAGTAATTTTGCTCCTATTAAAATGCAAGTTGGTTGTTGAGAAAGCATGCTGAAAATTATGACTTTGAAGTTTAACTCTGAGCAAACCACTCTTCAGATCCATAGAAACTCTTTGCATTTTATTATAAACTTTACCGTAGATATTTAATAAAATGAGTGTTCTCAGATTACAATTGTCAGTTTGTACTGTTAACTTTACAAATTAGTAAAACAGGTGATGTACAGATGCAGCAGAACTATAGTTGTGGGAGAGTGATACGTATGTGACTGTGAGATTTTATTGAATGCAAGTCATAATTTCTGCCCCTTTTTGTAATGAAATTTAGAATAACAGGTCATTTTTTATGTTTCCTAATGTTGGTTACAAATCAGCAATGGCACAGTTTATTGTTGGTTGCCAGCCCAGTTTCACAGCTGGAGATGACGTGCAGCTACAGAGATGCAAGTGAAAGTGGAAATAAGCAGATTATGAAATTGCCTAGAGATATTGTAGCATCAAAAAGTATAATGTTTAGACCTAAATATCACAGAAGATAGCAAGTCTTCTGGCAAGAGTTTGTCTTACAATTGTGTACTTAACAACCACCTGATGAAGGAGCAGAGCTTCGAAAGTTAGTGCTAGTGTTGGACTATAACCTGGTGTTGTGATTTTTTAAAAATTAAAACTTTGCACACCCCAGTCCAACACAGCATCTCCGAATCAAGATTTCCTTCAGTCTTCAAATCTTTCCAAAAGCTCGCAGACTGTGATAGTCTTATTAACTTTGAACACTGGAACAAAAATTTGGTCATAGACACTAGAGTGCCTGGAGGAAACCCATGCAGATACGGGGTGAATGTGCAAACACAGTCACCTGAGGCTGGAGTTGAACCCGGGTCCCTGGCACTGAGGCAGCAGTGCTAACCACTAAGCCACCGTGGCTGACTTGTCTGACTTAATCCCCTCTTTCTACTTTCTCCATATAGCCTTTTCTCCCTTCAGCCCTAAAATGCAGTTTCTTCTTTGAAATATTCAACATTTTGTTCTCGACTGTTTTCCATGGCACAGAATTCCACAGGTCTAGCACTCTATGGGTGAAGAAATTCCTCATCCTCTCTATCCTAAATGGCCTACCCCACATCCTTCGGACTGTGACCTTTTGGATTTGGACTCTATCCTTCCTGTGTTTAGTCTATCTAATCCTGTTAGGAATTTATGTGCGTTTTTGTTTTCCAGCAAGCCTCTTCACCCCCCCCACCCCCATTCTTCCATATTCCCAGTGAATATAGTCCCATAGACTTGCCAATCTAGGAATCATTCTGATAAACCTTTGCACTCTCAAGCCAGTATACCCATCCTCATAATATGCTAGACATGTAAGCAACTCACCGGGAGTAGCAGGCACTACTGAGGCAGGAAGGAGAAGGCATGTCCAAATGGATAACCCTCCAGCAGTGAAACAGTGCTGCAACCAGCAATATACCTGTGTCAGTGCTAATTTGTACCAAACGTTAGGAAGTGCATATAGGACTTGAATTTATTTCTCATAATTTCATCAGTAGGAATTTAGTATGAGGCTCTCCCTGGAGTGGTTACAGCTGTTACAGAAGACAGGAAAGAAACTCATTTGACAGGATGGCTTAAGGTCTTCTCTTCACAGTAGCTCCATGAATCATAGAGAAGACGTCAGTGGCTTCAGCCTGCTGTCTGGAAACTGCTGTGGCCTCCAGGTATATTTCAACCTTGGGGCGGGGGGGGGGGGGGGGGGGAAGTTGGACAACAACCACCTGGCAGTACCAGAAACCTGTCTTATTCACTTTTTTATTGGAAGTGCTGTTAGCTGCCACACATCAAACCTACGTCCAACAAAATTTCCCCGAGGCAAGAAAGTGCCAGATAATGACTCAGCAAATTATTTTCAAATTTTACATCTGGTTCTGCCTCCAATATTGTGTGTACTGCATGTGATTGGGTCTATCCACTGCTATTCAGTTATAAGAACAAAATAAACTAATGTTAGTGGTATTAAATAGTTTTTTTTAGGGCTGCTTGTAAATTTTATAAAACTTAATGTTCTATATTTCTGTTTTAAGCATGGAGAGCAGAACTATATACAACTTTTGAAATTTTGTTTTGATCAGGGCTTTTTATAAATTTTAACATTTTTCTTCCATGGCAATTGTATTTTGAAAATGAGCCTATTACTTTGTTTGGACTCTTGTTTTTATGTTTGCTAGTTTCAACAATTTATGTATCTCTAATCTCAGATCTCTTTTGTAACTCTACCTTAATTTCAAGAAATGGTCTCCTTACTTCACCTCCTAGAATGAATAACTTTGCACTTCCATGTACCAGGAAACACTCGGGCCTGTAAAAACCGAAAGAACTGCAGGTGCTGTAAATCGGAGACAAAGACCAAAATTGTTGGGAAACCTCAGCAGGTCTGGCAGCATCTGTGAAGAGAAATCAGTTAACCTTTTGGTTCTGAGGAAGTGTCACTTGGCCAAAAATGTTAACTCTGCTTTCCCTCCACAGATGGTGCCAGACCTGCTAAGCTTTTCTAACACTTAGCTTGGATACATTTGTTTTTTCAAACGCAAAGAAACCTTTTCCTATTGTTTTGTTCTGCATTTCCAATATCACCTTTCATGAATGTCCTCTGAACCCTCTCCAGTGCCTTGTTATCCATTTTTATAATGTGGCACCCAGAACTTCATGCAATACTATTAGGTGTGGTTGGACAGAAGCTCAGTACAAGTTTAGTAGAACTTTTGTTTTGCTTCTATCGCATTAGAAATAAAGTCAACTTTTTTTTAACTGGCTTTGCTAACCTGTTGTGCAACGTTTAGTAATTGATTGATTGAATTTGTACGTTGAGATCCATTTGTCTCTCTACCTTACCTAGACTTACAACTTCCAATTATATGCCTATTCTGCAAGTTTATTAATGCTCTTATGACATTTGTTGCAGTCCTCTACAGTATTAACTTTTTTTCCCTAATTTATTTGGAAATGTTATTATGCACCTCTGGAGCAGATGGGACATGAACCTAGGCTGGCTTGTTCAGAGGTAGCAAAGATACTGCTGCACCACAAGAGTCCCTGAATAGCTTGACTTTTGTCCTAGACCCAAACACCTTCAGCTGCTTCATTTGTGCAATCAGGAATGAAAATGTTCACCATAATTTTGTAACTCAGATACTGAAGCAATCCATGTTCAAATACAACAGAGCCTGGACAATATCCACGCTTGTGCTGAAAAATGCAAAATAAAATTTACATCACTCGTATATGCCAGGCAACAGCCATCTTCAATAAGAAATGACTGAACCATCATCTTTTGATATTCAATGGTATTGTAATCACTGAATTCCCTCCATAGCACCAGCCTGAGATTTACTATTGACCAAAGACTGAACTGGACTAGCAATATTAATACAGTGCCTATATGACCAGGAATACTAGAACTTCCCAAAGCCTGTTCACCATCTACAAGGCTCAAATGAGGAATGTAATGGAATATGCCTCACTTGCCTGGTTGAGTGTAAATCCAGCAGCATTTAAGAAGCTTGACATCATCCAAGATACAGCAGCTACTTGTTTGGCATTATATCCACAAACATCTACTCCCTCCACCACTGTTCAGTAGCACAGTTCGTGCCACCTCCAAGATACACTGCTGAAATTCACCAAAGATCTTTAGTCAGCACCATCCAAACTCTCAAACACTATGATCTATAAGGACAAGAGAAACTGATACATAGGAACACTACCACTTGCAAGTTCCATCCAAGCTACTCCTCATCTTGACTTGGAAATATATTGCTATCCTTTCAATGTCACCTGGGTCAAAATCTTGGAGTTCACTCCCTCGTGGCATTGTGGGTCTACCTAGAGCACAGTGACTGCAGCAATTTGATAAGGCAGCTCCTTACCACCTTTAGAGATGAACAATAAATGCTGGCCAGCCAATTGATGCCCATGCCCCACAAGTGAATTTAAAAAAAACCTTCCAATTTGATGTTGTCCACAGAATTAAAAGTTGAGCTTTAGATTTCAAAGCTGAAGTCATTTTAATGTAAATTATATAATGCAATTGTCTGAGTGCTGATCCTTATGAGACACCATTCTCTACCGTCTGTTTTCTTTTCTGACAATCCATTTGGCCATTACTCCATCTGCTCTGAGGAGACGAACAACCTGAAAGTGGGATGCTATTTCTATGTCACTGCAAATGAGCCTCTGTTAATCCTACCAATTAGTAAATATGGTACCTGACCCTGCTTCTGTCATTTGCATAGGGATTAAGAGCAGAAGATTCTTCCAATTAATTCTGCTTCTGACTTCACAGAAACTGCTCTATAATTTAAATATTTCTATTTGTATTTTAGATTTGATTTACATTTGATTTTTTTTCAACTTTCAAATACATGCTAGCTGACACTTATGTATGCTGTTCTATTCTTTACTACACTAAACATGCAATCTTTTAATGTAAGACAGTATCGATTCACTTATTCATCTGTACGCCTTCACTTAGGGTCATTAAACTTGCCATATGGCAGCTAGTGATAGAAAGAGGACATATCTCCCCACCTCCAATTCTAGAGCATTGCGATTGAGTTTTCTGAAGGATATTGCACTTTGACTTTCAGGTAAAGCCAGGCTTGAAGATGCATCAATACGTTGGGACCAGGATTATGAACATTTGAGAGCATATCAATAATTCCAATAATTCTTGGAAGATTCAGGCTAGTATGAGTCTGCTAGCTTGACTATGTTTAATGTATCTCATTCATGTCAGGCTTGATTTCATTACAAATGCAGAGCTTATGTACTTGATGTGAGATTTTTGTAGTTGACAATGATTTTTAAAAGAAATTTTCCTGAAATTTAATGTTGAGACCTTCATGGATATTTAAGGGAATGGTCTAACAGGTTGGAGTGCTGCTCCTTCGGCAGGTAGCTAGTAGGGCAGAATCGTAAGACATGGTTTATAGTAAAAGATCACTTACAGGATTTCCTCTGAGGTGGAACACAACAGACACCTGAAGGATGCCCTCATAAGAACAGGATATGATGCCCAACTCCAATGTGCCACAGTGAGAAACCGTAATGACGTCAGAGGACAGACACTGGATACAACCGCTAGGCTACCCTTGGTTGTCCAGTACTTCACAGGAGCAGAGAAACTACGCTATATTCTTCACAGCCTGCTGCACATTATCAACGAGAGTGAGCGCCTTGCCAAGATCTTCAACATGCCTCTACCTCTCGCCCTCAAACAACAGCCAAACATTAAACAGACCATTGTTCACAGCAAACTGCCCAACCTTCAGGACAACATTGACCATAACACCATACAATCCTGTCATGGCAATCGGTGTAAGACATGTCAGTGTCAACATGGATACTACCATTACATATGGGGATACCACATACCATGTAAGGCTGGTATTCATGTGACTCAGCCAATGTTGTCTATCTCATATGGTGCAGGCAAGGATGCTCTAAGGCATGGTACATTGGCGAGACCAAGCAGATGCTACGCCAACGGATAAATGGACACCGCGCAACAATTGCCAGACAGGGATGCTCCCTCCCAATGGGGGAACACCTCAGTGGTCAAGGACCTTCAGCCTTGGATCTTCGGATGACTGTCCTCCATGGGAGACTTCGGGATATGCAACAATGCTGAGTCGCCGAGCAGAGGCTGATAGCCAAATTCTGTATCCATGAGGATGGCCTCATCCGGGATCTTGGGTTCATATCACACTCCAGAGGACCCCACTACACTATAGACGCAATCACACTGTCTCACGCTCATGCAGACCCTCTGTCATACACATGCTCTCTCAGACACTTACATAGCCTCACACTCAAACTCACGAGCACATCTTCACAGGCATATACTCCGTCACAGTCATGCACACTCTCCCTCTCTCCCTCACGTACATACACGAGTCTATAGGATGAATTTATATTTGCAGATACATTCTATTTTATTCAAAAAGTACACAATCTGTCTGCAGTCAGTGATATTTTATAAATTCTTTCTATGGAAATAGAACCAGTCTGACTCAAGGTTGGAACATGGACAGACTCTAACCTCGCCTTTTAATGTGTTGTCTGAACTGAGATGTCACCTTTTAAAATCCTTAAATTATCTTGGGAATGTGACTTGAAGTTCTGAGATTTACACATTAATGAATTGAAACCTGCAACCCCTTCTAAGTGATTAAAGACTTAACAGCAATCTAGGTTTGTTCAATATATCACACCAGTTGTACGATACTTTGATCTTTTACTATAAACTCTGTGTCTTATGATCCTGCCTTACTAGCTACCTGATGAAGGAGCAGTGCTCTGAAAGCTTGTGCTTCCAAATAAACCTGTTGGACTATCACCAAGCATTGTGATTTTTAACTTTGTCCACCTCAGTCTAACATTATTCCCTACAACGAAGTGAAGGTGCTAATCATGATAGGTATTGACGTGAACTGTACAGGCACATTAGTTCCATTTTAATTTGTGGTTTGTGTATAATATTACATACTATGGTAGATATTTATCCCTATCCAACATTGTTCCACTGAAGCACATTCCTGTTCTTCAGTCCCAGGATACGGAAATGCTTGCCCCAGGACATCCTCATGTCTGGCTCATGTAGGTCTACCTAATGTTATGACCCATTATTAGTTATGGTGCAACGAGTGGTAAAGCTTGGCACAAAACTACCCCTTTGTTCAAGCAGTGTGGTGAGAGTGTCACTAGGGAGGAATGGGTTCTCAGTTAACACTAATTATCACATTAAATTGTTTGTTGATAGCCTGACCTGGTTAACCAATGTACCATACAAACTAGCTGTTGTGAAAACTGCTCATGGAAACCAGAGCAGGTTCTTGGATTCAACTTGCCACTGACTCCAAGAGATTCATAATGGCCATGGACAAACTGGACAGTAGGGCATGATCCACCAATACCAACGGCACATACTCTTCCACCACAGATATTGCCGCTCCCATTTCAGTGAGGCATTGCAGCATCTCAGCACCTCCAATGCACTAGCCCTGTGCCCTGAAAGGGCAGGCTCCTCTAGGAGCGAATTCCAGCCTCCATCAGTGTATGAATTGCATTATGTACAGGTACTGAACAAAGAAAGGCATCCATTACATGGTGGGGACCAGATTCTCTGTGGGGTTGCATAAAGGTGGGGCCTTGTAGCTAGTTGCAGTTACATGTGCATTACTTGGGTGATGAAATTGGGGAATTATGAAGCCTGTGGAGTTAATAGAATGGGACATTAACGTGTCACTAAGGCCCCTTTCTAATGCTCAGGCTGAAAGGTGCTCACAGCAAACTATTTGCTGTCGTACCAATCATGAAGTGCATGGATTGCATGCAGTGTTGAGAAGAATGGCAGTGAAGGGACTTGCAGATAGGCAGGGAAGGTGAGCAGGCTTGTGAGGGAGGGAGCTGTATTTCCAACTGTTCACTGTGGACTTGCAGGAGAATGCAAGTTGGAAGACATGAGGTTTAGAGGGTAGTATATGTCTGGAATGCAATGGCTGGGTGGGTAGCCAAGAGATGTATCCTTACAATCTTTTTAAAAGTATTTGAATAAGCGCTTGAAATGTCATAACATTCAAGCCAATGGGTCACTAGTGCTGGAGCATGGGACTAGAATAGATTTAGTACAGCTTTGGCGATGCAGACCTGATGGGCCAAAAGGCCTCCTCTGTAGTGTATCAGTCTATGATTCTTTGAACAACATGTGATTATGTTTGTCACACAAGCACCCAGGGTGTCTATTTCTTGACCATCTGCATTGATCAGCTCAGCTACGCCTCCTTCATATCACTGCTGGGGCACTTTCTGATCTATGCATTCCTGTGTATGCTGCTAGCTGAATGATAGGGTGAGGGTGTGCAAGATGTCGGTGAACATGCATTGCTACCCCTGCTGCCACATGATGTATTTGATGATCATCACAGAACCTTAAAACTTACACCTTGTTAATGACTAAAGAGTGATAGCACAGGACATTACAAAGCATTTACAGCTACAGCAGAGACGCAGACAATCACATGAATAGTGAAAAATAAGGGTTCATGAAATCTTAACTATTTGCATAGTGTTTGTGAAATAAACCTTAAACATGAAGATGTTATCTGAATGAAGTGATGATATAACAGAACGTGTGGGCGGCACGGTGGCACAGTGGTTAGCACTGCTGCCTCACAGCACCAGAGACCCGGGTTCAGTTCCCGCCTCAGGCGACTGATTGTGTGGAGTTTGCACATTCTCCCCGTGTCTGCGTGGGTTTCCTCCGGGTGCTCCGGTTTCCTCCCACAGTCCAAAGATGTGCAGGTCAGGTGAATTGGCCATTCTAAATTGCCCGTAGTGTTAGGTAAATATAGGGGTGTGGTTGGGTTACGCTTCGGTGGGTCGGTGTGGACTTGTTGGGCCGAAGGGCCTGTTTCCACACTGTAAGTAATGTAATCTAATCTAAACAGGCTATTTACATTTGATATACTGATCACCAATGTACAAAGTTTACAGCTGTCACCTGCATTTTTCTCTTCCTGTCCTGCCTGCTCTGTCTCTTTGAGCTTCCTTGCTCCACACGTGGGTGGAAGGAGGCTGCTCTGTGGTCAAACGCACTGGCCCTAGAGGTTTGGATAGGTAACCCCAGCAGTATTTGGGTCTGGCCAGGCCAGTTATGCTAAGGCCTTGTCAGTCAACTTGGTCCACCTTGGCTAGAACTTCCTAGGGTTGAATGGGAGTAGGCAGGGTGGAGGTGAGGGACCTGGCTACCCCTGCATCTCTTGAGTGAAAACTGTGGAGGCCCTATATATAGCTCCTCCTGTGAATGGCTATCTCCTGTCACGACTCTTGCCCTGTTGTGAGGGGCAAGCACCTGGACTACAGTCAAGGCTGTCTGTCCCACACTTGCACCTTATATTCAGTCCTGAGGACCAATGCACAGGACAATGGAATGCAGGTGTTGATGTCTTTCCAGCAACCACTGTGTGCTGAGCATGGCTTTATATGGGAGCCACAAATTTGTCCATGCAGGCAGATGGATAATTGCACAAATGGCTTCACTGCTGCAACATTTTGAGTGATAACAGGCAGTGTGTTGAAGGACTGATTGCACTGCTGCAGTGTTTGAGCAATGATATATAGGGAGTTAATGAAGGTGATGCAAGTCTCCAGTTTCTTAGCAATGCCCTAAATGCCTGTCTGCCCCAGCTTCACATTGTGTATCCGTATAAAGTCCGTTATGGCTGAGACTCCTACCAGGGGCTCAGCAGGTTCCTGGTCTCCAGCAGTCTGCTGACTGCAATTGTACTAGTGTGTTTCTCTCTCCCTATGTGCGGTGATGCAGGTGTGTAACTCGGGGGCTGTTTGTCAACTTGACTTTAAGACTAACCTCGGCAGCTTCATAGAGCTCAGTAGCATGTCATTGCCGATGCTGCTGGGGACTCCAGGAGGCAGTAACAATGATGCTTCCTCCAATGATTCACCATGATGTTTTGGGGAAGTTGAGGAACTTTCTTCTGTGGGGATGCACTGTTACTTGGGAGTTTGGCTCTCCCCTTGAGGCAGAAGACATTGCAACCACTGGCCCAGAGGTAGGACACTGCCACTGTACCACAAGACTGTATCCCTGTGGTACATGAGTTTTTTTCCTTTGGCAAGAGGACCAGAACTACACTTAATATTGTAGGTGCAGTCTCATAAGTCTTCTTTACACTTGAAGCAAGAAGTTTTTTTTAAACTCAAATTCTCGTGTGATAAGGCTAACATGCCACTTGTCCTCTAAATTACTTGGAGAATTTAAGGATCTTTTTCTGAAGAGTAATTTATTTGAAATACTAACCTGTGTAACAAAATCTAATATTAATAGAAATGTAATAAATGGTAGCATACTTAAATCTATGGAATTGATTTACATTAAAACACTATATAAACGTTCAATATTTTTAGTAAAATAATATTCATAAGGGTTGAGGGCAATTTACAAATTAGTGCATCAATGCCAATCAAAATAAAATACTTAAAAATTGTGTATTTCTAATACCCTTGTTACCAGCGAATTGTATTTCTACAGTACCTTCATGCAGCAAATTGTTGCAAATTGCTTCACGAGTGTTATGAAAGTTTGCCAAATGATGAGTTTTTTTCCTTATGAGAACTTTCATTATAAAATATAGACTTTCCTGTTAATGTTGACTTTACTGGACAATGTCAATGGTGCAAAGGCAGCTTGTATGTTTCAAGGGCAGCAGCATAGCATAGTGACAATTTTTATTTATCTCTAACATGAAACGTAAGGTAATAAGTTAATTTTTCATTTGAGAAAAGCAAGTTTTATTTTTCATGGAAATGACAATACTAGCAATGGCAATGTTATCTATTTCAAACTGATTTGAAAAAAGTTGAGAAGCGATGTTTTCTTGAGTGATAATTTCTAGAAAACCACAATTGTACATCACTTCATTGCCATAAAATGAACCATAATGGTCTAGGTCACGTGCATGTAGGCCAGATAAAAGTGATGGGTTCACCAAAGGATTTCAATGCATCCATTGCGTTCCATCAAAATTATAGCAAATGCCATGGTGAGTTTTCTTGCCTTAAAGGGCAAGCAACTCTGGAGCTTTGTTTCACTTTCAAACAGAAAGTTATGAAGTAATCAATTTGAGGTTTTGTTTGAAAATGATATAGTTTGAAAATGTGAAAAATAAATTAATTCAGTGGGCAGTGATTTTTAAATGCCACATAGAACATTAATTCTCTCAATATTAGTATTTTAATGTGACCTGATTCTTTATAATTCTGCATTGAATATGTAAGTTCATACTGAATAGAGTTATTACTAATATTGTAAGTCACTGATAACATTATTCTCTTCTAGGCTTTTGGTTTGCATCTCCGTATTGAAAAACTTTGCCAGTAAGCATGTATTCTAGGATGCTCAAGCATAAAATTTTTTTTCTTCTCTTTTATGATAATAAAGTAGTTGATTATGTCATAGCATATTTTCTTAAAAGTTCTGGTTATTTATATAAATGCCTTTATTTTAGCTGGAATATTTTAAAAATCCTGATGACATATCCATATGATGTACCAGATGGAATCTAGATAAGAATTAACTGAGATAAACATCACTTATTCTGTGCAATATCTCCCATTTTATTTTTATAATTAAGTTCTAGTGGAGTATCATTTAAAAATAGGCCAATGTGCGTGAAATTCTGTTACCAGTAATTTTAGGAACTAAAATTGTTTTTAAGAAAAAGTTAAGCTGTGAATGTAAGACTTGGGTTGTTCCACGATTGTGTGATGAGTTTCATGAAATTAAACTTACAGAATAATGATACTAGTAACATAATCTATGAAGTGACAAATAACAATTACTGCAAAATTCAGGAAAAAAAAGCAGAATGCTTTGAAATAAATTATTACTAAGACATGTAGCTATTTGCCTAAGACGAAAATTTAAGGCAGATTGTGTAGCCTGTAGTTGCATTGGTCCCAGAAATTAATCAACTTTGGATCTATACTTTATGAATGTTATGCAGATCAATTGATGTTTCTATTTAAAATTAAAAAGTAGTATTTTAACTGCCACTCATTTCTAAGAAAAGAATTGAATTATGACCTGAACCATTTTGACAAGAAAATTACACAAACATGGCATGAGTTGTGTTGAAGTGGAGGTAAAGAGTTGTAACTGTAAAGTGCCAAAAGTTCACATCGTGACTGATTGTTTATTGATTTAAGACCTAACATACATCAATCGGAGCAATTATGGACTTCTTCATGACACTTTAAAGAGAATGATAAAAGCTTTTCTCACATGGGACTCATTTCTAAAGAAAATAATTACTATAATATATTTATAAAATCATGTGACTAAAGGTATGTTTCTTGTTGAATAAATGATCGATTGATGTTTTCAAATACTAACAGAAGACTTCTACATTTTTAAAAAAAGAAAGCAATTTTGATGGGTAAGAGATTTTTAATTAAAGGAACCACAATATTTGTTGAAATGGCTAACTAGCACCTGGATTTTTGAGATGGCATCAGGAGAGGAAAGGAGACCTGAGAAGGTTGCTTTCCAGATATCGTTCTTATCTAGACCTCCTGCTGTGGAATGTATGGGATTGCAGGTGAGCTCTTCTAAGGATAGGAGCCAAAGGATAACTTCTCAAACCATTCAGAAATGATTGAAAACATGATTCTTTCATATTTGGAACATTCACCATGAGGATCCAGGTCTTCAGGAGAGCTTGTCAGGTTAGTGGTATAACATTGCATGTGTCATGCCTCACACTCTGTTAATTTTATAGATACTTTCTAATTAACCTGTTGTTATTATACACACCTGAAGCAGCAGGAGCTGAACCTGAGTCCCCTGGCTCAAAGGTAGGGACATTACTTCTTCACCACAAGAACCACACTAACTTGTTTAATTATATGCAGGTGCTGAGCACTGGAAATTCACATGTTCCCTACAAATTGATGCATATTGAAATTGTGGTTGCTGTGGCAGATGGTGTATACTTCGAATGTATTACAATGTAAATAAAAATTGCCTCCAATTCTACTCTTCTATAATTGGATTTCTGGAATGCAAAATTTTAGAGAATGGTTGCCGAGAAGCAAAAGTTGGAACAAAGAAAAATGTTTTCAGAAGAAAGAACTACACTTCTAGTGGGGTTTCAGTGATGGTAATGCCAATGAATATCATGGGACAGTGGTTAGATTGTTTCTTATTTGAGATGGTCATTGCCTGACATTTGTGTGGTGTGAATGTTATTCGCCACTTGTCAACCCAAATAGATATCTGGATATTGTCCAGATTTTGTGTTTGGCCTTGGACTGCTTCAACATTTGAGGAGTCGTGAATGACTGTTGTTGCACAATCATTAGCAAACATCCCCACTGCTGACCATATGATACTGAAGGAAGCTTATTGCTGGAGCAGCTGATGACTGTTTGGCATTGGACGCTACCCTGAAGAGAAGCCTGGAGCTGAAATGACTGACCTCCAAATACCACAGCCATTTTCCTATATGCCAGATATGACTCCATCGAGTGGATAGTTTCCCCTAGTCCCTAGTGATTCTAGTTTTACTAGGGCTACTCCAGTCAAATGCAATCTTGATGTCAAAGACTGTCACTCTCACTCCATCTCTGTAATTCAGCTTGTGTTCCATGTTTGAACCAAAGCTATAATGAGGTTCATATGACCATATGAAAAGGAATAGGCCATTCAGCCTATTGAAGCCTATTCAATAGGATCATGGCTGACCTGACATTCCTCATGGTCACTTTCCCCACCATTACCCTTGATTCCGTCACTGATGAAGAATCTATCTCAGTCTTTAAATGTACACAAGGATTCTGCCCCACAGCTCTCTGTGGCAAGGAATTCTAAAGACACTAAACCATAAAAAGAAATTCCTTCTCACCTCAGTCTTAAGTTGGCACTCTTTATTCTGAGACTGTGTCTTCTGATCTTAGACTGTTCCATAAGAGGTAACATCCCTGTCAAGACCCTTAAGCGTCCTGTATGTTTAGATGCGATCATCTCTTCTTTTCGTAAATTCCAATGAATAGAGTCCCAACCTATGTTACCTTTGCTTCAGCCAATCCCTCCATACTGGAGATCATCCTAGTGTTCCTTCTCTGAACTGTGTCCAGTTAAATGATATCTTTCCTTAAGTGGACCAAAACTACTCACATCACTCTAAATGCGGTCTCACCAGCAGTTGCAGTTTGTACAGTTGCAGAAAAACTTCCCTATTCTTGTAGGAACTCCTTGAAATAAGGCCCAATGTTCCATTATCCTTCCTGATTATCTGGTGCGCAGAAGTGCAAGATTTGTGCACATTTCTCCAATTTCCTTTTGTCGCTGCAGCTTTCTGCAATTTTTTTTCCATTTGAATAATATTCTGTTCTTCTGTTTTCTCATCCAAAATGAACAACTTTACATTATTATCCATTTGACAACTTTTACCCACCGACTTAACCTATTGATATCTCTCTGTGAACTGTTTGTATCTCTCTCAACCTGACTTTCTACCTTTTTTATTAACATCTGCAAATTTGATTACATTACATTCACTTCCTTCCTCCAAGGTCAGGAGCTAAGTGGCCCTGGTGGACCCCAAACTGGGCATCAATTGGCAGATTGCTCCTAAACTGGTGCTGTCTGGTAACACATTTGATGACACCTTGCATCACTTTATGAATGATCAAAGTAAACTGAGGTGGTGGTAATTGGCCTGATTTGGATTGTTCTGCTTTTTGTGTACAGGACAGAACTGGGCAAACATCCACATTGTTGGCTAGATGTCAATATTGTAGCTGTGCTGGAAGAGTGTGGCAAGTTCTCGAGCACAAATTTTAGTACTATTGCCAGAATATTGTAAGGGCCCATAGCCTTTGCAGTAACCAATGCCTTCAGTCATTTTTTGATATTATGTGGAGTAAATCAAATTTCCTTAAAACTGGCTTCTATGGTGCTGGGTACTACTGGAGGGGGCCAAGATAAATTATCCACTTGGCACTTTTGGCTAAAGGTTGTTGTGACTGCTTCATGCTTTTTTGCACTGATGTGCTGGGCTCTCCCATCATTTGAGGATGGAGTATTTGTGGAGCCTGCTCTTCTCGTGAGTTATTTGTCCATCATTCTTGACTGGATGCAGCAAGACTGCAGAGCTTTGATTTGTTCTGTTGGTTGTAGGATCATTTAGCTCTGTCAATTACTTGCTGCTTATGCTGGTTGGCATGCAAGTTTAGTACTTTCACCAGATCAAAACTTCATTTTTCGGTATGCCTGGTGTTGTTCCTGACATGTCCTCCTGCACTCAATTAAACCAGAGTTGATCCTTTGACTTGATAGCAATGGTTGAATGGGGGAACATGCTGGCCCATGAGGTTGCAAATTGTGTTGGAGAATGATTCTGCTGCTATTGATAGCCTAGAGCGCCTCATGGATACCCAGTCTTGAATTGCTAGATCTGCCTGGAGTCTGTCCCATTTAGCACAGTGCTAGTAAGACATAATATGTTGGAAGGTATTTTGAAAGTGAAGGTGGAATTTGGTCTCCATGATGACTCTGTGGTAGTCACTCTCTATGATGCTTTCATGGGCAGATGCTATGCAGCATCAGGCAGATTGGTGAGGATTAGGTCAAGTATGTTTTTCTCTGGTCTTCCCACAACCTGCTTGAGACAGAGTCTAGCTGCTGTGTCCTTTAGGGCCCAACCAACGATCAGTAATGCTGTTGCGCAACTCTTAGTGGTACATTCTGTACCCTCATCACTCTCTGCACTTCCTCCAAGTGTTGTTAAATATGGAGTACTAATTCATCAGCTGAGGGAAGATTGTATGTGTTAATCAGCAAGAGGTTTTCCTGCCCATGTTTGGCTTCATGCCATGAGACTACATGGGGTCTGGAATCAATGTTGAGGACTTCACGGCAATTCCCTCCTGATTATGTACATTATTCCACTAACTCTGGCTGGATCTTACAGCTACACCTGAGATTGCAGGCTTACTTATAGATGCATTACAGCTATTATATTTTTGTAACTAAGTTTTTTTTAAATGCATTTAGTTTCTTTAACATTAAAGAAAACAAAAAAAACAAACAGACATTTTTTAAAACAAGCTTTTTAGAGGCCTACAGTGTACAGCTGAAGTCTTGTTTATAAATTTAAAAGCTTAAAAATAACTACATACATTTTAAGATTTCTCTTTACATTGCAAGAGTTTTTTAAATAGCCATGGAGTAGTTTTTTAACTGGAATTATGTTTTAATTTTGGGGAGTCTTGCATGTGGCTGGCACTAAAGAAGGTTTTTTTTAATCCAAGGAATTTATTGAAGAGGAGTTGTTTTAATTCAGTTGAACAGCTAAGTAGTTGATTTTATTTAAGATGTATCTGTTTGATTTTTTAAAAACTTCTTGCATTTTTGCATTAAGAGATAATGGAAGGTAGTTTATTTTATATTTAAGGTATTCTTGAAAGTTGCTTTTTTTCTGGCTTAATGATATTGAGGGCATAAAGGAGTGAGATGGCTAGTGTATTTAGAAAAGTGATTACATAGCAGGATCAATCAGATAGAAGGGTGACTGTCAGGAAAAGTAAGAAGTTAGTTCAAAAGTCTCTGGTGGCTATTTCTCGAACAAAAGATATTCAGTTTTTGGTACTGTTGAAAGGGATAGTCTATCCGAAGAAAATAGGAGGTCAGGTATTGTACACTAGGAATGATTCTTATGTTAGACAGCATTTGACAAAATTTAAAAGAATATTATTGTAGGAACTCTCCTGTTTTGCCACTGCAAGAGATGTAAACCCTATGCCTACACCTCCACCTGACCTCCTTCCAAAGTCCCAAAGGACCCTTTCACATCCGGCAGAGATATACCTGCACATCGAAACACCTCATCTACTATGTCCATTGCTCTCAATGTGGTGTCCTCTACATTGGGGAGATAGAATGCCAACTCGCGGAATGTTTCAGGGAACCTTTCTGGGACACACGCATCAAATAGCCCCACTGCTCTGTGGCTAACCACTACAACTGCCCCTCCCATTCCACATAGGACACCCTCAAATCCAAGTTTTACACCTCTTGTAGGAGGAAGAATGCCTCATCGGCACTTGCCTTCGGACCCTCCAACCACATGGCATCAACATTGATTTCATGAGTTTCCTTTATCTTTCCCACCCCCTCACCCCCCCCACATCTCATCCCAGATCCAACACTCCAACTCGGCACTGTCTTTCCTGTCCATCTTCCTTCCCACCTATCTGCTCCACCCTACCCTCTGACGTATCACTATCACCACTCATTTGTACCTACCTGTTGCCTTCTCACCCCCCCCCCCCCAACATTCTCGATGAAGAGCTTATGCCTGAAATGTCAACTCTCCTGCTCCTTGGATGCTGCCTGCCCTGCTGGGCACAGACAGGACGTTCTGTGGTAGTGCAGGTAAATTTAGGATGATATGTTCCTTTCCTGGTGCAATGATTAAGGACGTCTATAAACATTTCAAGCATATTGTGAAAGGGGAGATCAAGAAGCTGGATATATTGTACACATTGGTACGACTGATATTTTTTGGGAAAAGATTAAAGGTTTACAGAATGAATATGAGAGGTTAGGTAGAAGATTAAAAATAGAACTTTTAAAAAGTAGTAATCTCTGGTTTACTCCTGATGCCAAACTCGAATGAGAGAAGGAACAAAAAGATAAAAGTGATAAGTCAACAACTGAAAATGTGGTGTATTGTTCAGGAATTCAGGTTTTTGGACAATTGGTATCTCTTCTAGGACAAAAAAAAAGTACCTGTTCAAAAAGGATGGTTTAGTGATCCAAGATGGTGGCGACCCAGTAAGTCGGAGTCTGTTGTGCTCTGCCCAAGACTCGGGCAAAGTGGGCTGCCCACCTCCACCACACCTGCCAAATCATTTAAAATAACTTTTATTTAATCCAGTTAGTCATTTTGCACCAAACTTGAGTAGTTTGCTGCTTTGTTAAAATGACTAAGGGAAAGAATGCTCGCAGCATGCAGGAACCCCTCCCCCACCCTCCCTAGCTGCAGCAGAGGCGTCCGCAGCCGTCCTGGGGGGACTTACCTACAGTGGTGAGCCTTGTTGCAGTGATTACCAACCTGGAATAGAAGATCGGCGCCTTCATAGAAGAATCCAGGAACAGGTGGGAATCACTGTTGGTCGTGCTGCAAAAGCACGACCGAGACATAGAAAAAAATCGAACATCGAGTCAGAGGGACAGAGCTAAAGGCCGCGACCTCTGAGGCTGCTGCAGATTCGGCCATGGGTCGGGTCCGGACTCTCGAACAGGAGTCCGGGCCTTAGAAGGTCACATCGATGACCTCGAGATGTTGAAACTGGATCAGGCCAGGTAAGGGTAGAATGGGCCCACTGGGTTGCAATACGCAGGCCCAGGTCGGATCAGCGCCCCCGCCCGGCCCTGTTCCAGCTTCAGTGTTGCAGGGAGAAGCAAATGCTCCTGGAAGCCTCCAGAAATCTCGGGAAAGATCCCCAGGCCATGACTTACAAAGGATCTAAGATTATACTGTTTCAGGATTTTTCCCCAGCTTTGGTCCGCAAGAGGAAGGCGTTTGATGAAACTAAGAAGCGTCTAAGGGATTTAAACATTCAATACTCCCTGCGCTACCCAACGACGCTACGTTTTAGCCATGAAGGGTCTTTCTATAACTTCGGATCGCTGGGGAAGGCCAAGGAATTTTTGGACTCTCTTAAATAGATTGTAAGAGTTAATTCGTGTGGTGAATGATCCTGTTCTGCCCCCCTTGCCTCTCCCCCGGTTTACTCTTTTTTTTCTCTTATTACCTTTATTGTTTAATATCATCTCTGCGGGTTAGGGAGGGGAGCTTACTTATTTGTTCTCCACTATGCGATTTTCTTTTTTTTTAATATATCAGCCAGGTGGTCTGGTTGACTCAGATGAGGAGGGGTGTCTGCCTTGTCTTACCTTATCTCTTTCTTTTAGAGCGGGGTTGTTTCCCTCTATTATTTTGTGTTACTATATTTAATTATTATCTGTTGAGACTGCAACTTTACAGTTTTATATGTTTATACATGGTATTAACATTATCAAATGTATCTAGGTGTTGGTGTGGGTGGGGGCGCGGGTAGGGTACTCACTGTTTAACTTTAGCTTTATAGTACACTTGAATTTTCTTTATTTTATTATGGGGTGCCTGGGTCGAGGGTGGGGCACTGGTTGGGAGAGGATATGATGGGTTTTCGGAAAGGAAGTGATGCCCCCTGGAAGCAAGGGGGAAAATCTCTGTTTAAATATGTTTTATATTTTTTTATTTAGGAATAGGTTTTTTATTATATTGGTGTGAGTGTATTAAAGAATCTCTATTTTTGTGAATTTTCTATGGTCTATGCTCGGGGGGATTTAGTTGGGGGTTCTTCCTCCCGGAAGGTCTTGGACTTGCCCGGATGATTATGGTTAGTCATTCGATTAAATGGTGCACCTGGAATGTCAAGGGGAGAAATTCACAAATCAAAAGGAAGAAAATACTATCAAACCTCAAAAAAGAAAGGGTTAGTATAGCTCTCTTACAGGAGACACATTTACTGGATAAAGAACACTTGAAATTACAACAGGGTGGATTTGATCAGGCCTTCTTTTCTTCTTTCAGCTCAAAAAGTAGGGGAGTAGTCATTCGTATTCGGAAGAATCTCCCTTTCAAAATCCTAAGTCAGATAAAAGATGAATCTGGACGGTACATACTGATTAAAGCCCTTATAAACGGAGAGGAATATTGTCCCCCGGTGCATCCTTTCAAACTTATAATGGCAGCTTTCTCCAAACTGATGGCTCTTGGGGCTCGTCATACAATTATAGGGGGAGACTTTAATTGCATTATGGCCAGGAGATAGACAGGATACCCAAGAATACTGTGGGTGTATCCCCCAGATCTAGACAATTGGCGGATTTGAATAAAGAGTTAGGATTAGTAGATGTGTGGAGGTGCCTCCACCCACAAGGCAGAGATTTCTCTTTTTACTCTAATCCACAAAAATCTCACACTAGAATTGATTTTTTTTGCCCCCTCGACCTTTTTGAATTTCATATCATCCTACAAAATAGGTAATATAACAATTTCTGATCATGCTGCTGTGTATATGTAAATCAAGGCTAGGAACAATGAGATATCTCCCCGACATTGATGTATGGATTCTTTCTTAATGAAGGATAGTAAATTTGCAAAATATTTCTCTCAAGAATTCAAAACTTTTTTGGAAATTAATTCAGATACGGCTAATAACCCGTCAATGATGTGGGAGACCATTAAGGCTTATGCGCGCGGTCTGATCATTTCATACTCGGCGACCCAGCAAAAACTAAAGGGAGAACAACAGCCTACTTGAGGCTCGCTTAAAGGCAGCTGAAACAGCGTACATTAATAGACCTTCTGTTGCAAAATTACAAAAGGATTACAGCCCTTCGGACAGCCCTGAATACTGCACTTACCGAACGGCAAAGAGGGAAATATTATTTGCAAAGCAAAGGTTATATGAATTTGGCGATAAACCTTGTAGATACTTACCATTTCTCGCAAGGCAAAAAAAAGGCCCCTCAAGCTATCACGTCCATTAGGGAAAGTGCTGATACTCTGACTCACGATCATAAAAGGATCAACACAATCTTCAGAAAGTTTTATTCTGATTTGTATAAATTGCAGGATTGTGAAGATTGAGCCAGGAAGATGCAGTCCTTTTTTAAAAGCCTGGCCTTTCCGGACTTAACCCCGAACAGGTATCGGTCCTGAATGCTCCCCTAACAACCCAGGAAATACTTGACGCAATCAGGCAGCTTCAGAGCGGTAAAGCACCTGGCCCAGATGGATTTCAGGTTGAATTCTACAAAGAGTTTACAGGAGTATTAGCTGGTCCACTTATGGTCAGGGCTGCCTCACGCCTTTGTTGAAAGAGGCGAATATCTCCCTCATTCTCAAAAAAGGAAAGGACACAGAAGATTGCGCATCATACAGACCAATACTCTTGCTAAATGTAGATTTTAAAATTCTTTCTACAACATTAGCATTGAGGCTAGAGAGGGTATTGCCATATATCATAAAAGAGGACCAGATGGGGTTTATCAAGGGCCATAGATCATCTGATAATATTAGAAGGTTTTTGAATGTGATTCAATGTCATCAGGAAAAAATGCCGGGAATAGTAGTCTCATTGGACCCAGAGAAGGCATTCGACAGGGTTGAATGGTAATACCTGTTCTACACGTTGGAAAGGTTTGGCGTTGGAAAGGTATTTGCTAAATGGGTCTCAAAATTGTATAATGACCCCAAAGCAGTTGTGATCACCAATGGATTAGGCTCGGATAGTTTCAGTGTAGGTAGAGGCTGCTGTCAGGGGTGTCCTCTCTCACCGTTGCTATTCACGCTAATAATTGAGCCACCAGCGGAAGCTATACGGGCTGACTCTAATATAAAGGCCCTGAAGGTTGGCACAGGTAAACAGAAAATTACCCTTTATGCAGATGATGTTTTCCTTTTTCTTAGTAATCCTCTGATGTCCGTGCCTTGCTTGATCCAAGTTATTAATATATTTAGTGCATTCTCATGTTACAAAATTAATTTCTCAAAATCGGAGGCCATGCCGATGGGTGGTCTCGCTAGTACGTCCCACTTATTGGACGGATCTCACTTTCCCTTTCGGTGGTCTCTGGAGGGTTTCTTATATTTAGGTAATTTTATCACCCCAGTAATTGGCCAGCAATACAAGGTCAATTTTGTGCATCTACTGGAAAAGATAAGGCAGGACGTTCAACATTGGGGGGATCTTCCAATTCTGGATTAGTGGTGCTGGAAGAGCACAGCAGTTCAGGCAGCATCCAAGGAGCTTCGAAATCGACATTTCAGGCAAAAGCCCTTCATCAGGAATAAAGGCAGTGAGCCTGGAGCGTGGAGAGATAAGCTAGAGGAGGGTGGGGGTGGGGAGAAAGTAGGGAAGGCTCCTTTAGGTCCTTGGATGGAGGTGAGGGAGGAGGTGTGGGCGCTGGTTTTACAGTTCCTGCGGTGGCAGGGGAAAGTGCCAGGATGGGGGGGTGGGTCGTAGGGGGGCGTGGACCTGACCAGGTAGTCACGGGGGGAACGGTCTTTGCGGAAGGCGGAGAGGGGTGGGGAGGGAAATATATCCCTGGTGGTGGGGTCTGTTTGGAGGCGGAGAGGGGTGGGGAGGGAAATATATCCCTGGTGGTGGGGTCTGTTTGGAGGCGGAGAGGGGTGGGGAGGGAAATATATCCCTGGTGGTGGGGTCTGTTTGGAGGCGGAGAGGGGTGGGGAGGGAAATATATCCCTGGTGGTGGGGTCTGTTTGGAGGCGGAGAGGGGTGGGGAGGGAAATATATCCCTGGTGGTGGGGTCTGTTTGGAGGCGGAGAGGGGTGGGGAGGGAAATATATCCCTGGTGGTGGGGTCTGTTTGGAGGTGGCGGAAATGTTGGCGGATGATTTGGTTTATGCGAAGGTTGGTAGGGTGGAAGGTGAGCACCAGGGGCATTCTGTCCTTCCTGGCTAGGTAGAATAACTCTAATTAAAATGAATGTTTTCCCCCTTCTCTTATATGAGAATGCTTCCGGTGATCCTGCCAAGGCCGGCACTGCACAAATTGTATGGTTGGCTGTGTCTTTTTCATCTGGATCGTGAGTCAGAGTATCAGCACTTTCCCTAATGGACATGATAGATGGCCCCTCATTAAGTTAAAGAAGCTACAGCTTCCACAGGCAAAAGGAGGGCTGGATTTTCCAGACTTTAGGAAGTATCAGCTGAGTTCCCTATTAAGCTACATAGCCGATTTGGTCTCATCTGATCCGCAGTCCATCTGGCTGGACATTGAGGCTTCTCAAGTAAAGTGCCCTCTTCTTAACCTCTTATTTTTAGATAAGATGAAAATCATTATGGACCATTGTAAAAACCCTATAATATTAAATACAAAGCCTGGAAGATGATGCGGCAAAATGGGTAATTCGCATAAAACATCCCCCTATACACCTATAGTAGGGGCATGGGGCTTTCAACCGGGGCTCACAGACGCCACATTCAAATCCTGGAGGTCCAGGGGTATCTCCTGTTTAGGGAATCTGTTTGAGGAGGGGGTCCTGATGTCTTTTGAACAGCTGCATCAGAAATTTGGACTACCAAATGGAGACCTCTTTCGATACTTCCAAATTTGAGATTACGTATAGAAGAAGACTACGCTATTAGATAGCCTTTATAAATCAGATAGAGAACGTAGAGTGTTGTGGCCAATGGGTGTACCCTCGGTCAGCACTCTCTATCATTTATTACATAATGAAGTGTCGGAAAACATGGATCATTTGCTTAGAACATGGGATCAGGAATTGGAGTTGGAAATTTCCACAGAAATGTGGGATGACATATGGGAGAATGCCAGAAAAATCTCCATCTGTAATAGAACCCAGGCCATTCAGTTAAAGGTACTCCATAGGACTCATATAGCACTGGAACGATTCACAAAATTTAGGGTAGGAGCATCTTCAGTGTGTCCCAAATGTAAGATAGAGATGGGCACTCTCACACACTGCTTATGGACGTGCCATAAGATCTGCAGATACTGGATCAGAGTAGCAAATGCCTTTACAGAAATCTTGGGAATGGAAATTAGAGTAGATCCAGTATCTCTTCTCCTGGGCCTCTCGAGCTTGCCTTCCCTGGATGTACACGGGAGGAAATTATTTTCCATTCTCTCCTTTTGTGCAAGGAAAAATATCTTAGTGAACTGGGTGGCTGAGGGCCCTCCAGGACTTCCGAATTGGCACAGGTTAATCATGGAATGTATTCCCCTTGACTTCCTTACAAATGTGGTGCACCAAAAAACTGAATTATTCTATAAAATATGGCAGCCCTTCTTGAATTACATAAATACAGATATTTCGGCCATTTTGTCAAGGGCTTTCATCTAGTTGTAGTGGTGGTTCTGGCTGGTCCGGGGCCCCTCGGGAGGAATCCTGCATGAATATGGGCATTATTATGACTTGATGTTAATTCGTTCCGAGCATGTACTTCACTGTTTAATTACTATGTTATCCTTTTTTCTTCAGTAATGTAAGATATTTCATTATACACTCTGGTTAGTTATAGGTTAGATTATTAGTTAGTTGAGTTTTGACTTTTTCTTTTTTTCCTCTATCTCTTCTTTTTATTTGACAGATTTTGGCTATTATTTATTTAATATTTAATTGTATATTAGTGTTTACACTTGTGTGTTTTTTATTTGTAAGCTTGTAAAAAACATGTAAAATTTTCAATAAAAATATCTATTTTTTTAAAAAGAAGGATGGGTTTAACCTGAACTGGAAAGGGACCAACATCTTAGTGGGGAGATTTGCTCGTTCCATCAAGGGAGACTTTATATTGCTTGAAAGGTGGGGCGGGAGAAAAGGTGAAGGAATTCTAAGTAGCAGTGTAAATCAAAAGAATGTGAAAAGGGCAACCCAATTAGAAGGTTGAGAGGGCAGGAAAGGAGGAGGAGTGTCTTTTTTTGATTAAACATTACTGCTATAACTAGAGAAGATATTATCACTGGACGATGTTTCAGAAATATATGGGTAGTAATAAGAAAGGAAAAATAACCTTGATAGGATTGTACTGTAGGTCCCCCAACTGTCAGAGATATTGGGAAACTAATATGGAGGGATATCTCAGACATATACAGATACAATGAAGTTATAATAGTGGTGGATTTTAGTTTTCCAAACATTGACTAGGGAAACCATAGTGTTAAAGGTTTGGATGGTGAATAATTTCTCAAATGTGTTCAAGAAAATTTTCTTTATCGATATGCGGATGTTCCTACTAGAGAAGGAGCAAAGCTTGATCTTATTTTGGGCAACAAGGCAGGGCAGGTGAGATGAAAGTAGGGAGCACTTTGGGTCTAGTGATTTAAATTTAAATTCCTTATGGAAAAGGATAAGCTTTCTATGAACGTTAAAGGTTTTAATTAGAGTAAGGCCAACTTAAATGGTATGAGACAAGAATATTCAAACATTGGTTGGAGTGGTCACAGATAAAAGGACGTCTGACAAATGGAATGCTTTCAAGTGAGTGATAACAAGAGTTCAGAGGTATTATGTTCCTGTTAGAGTGAAGAGTAAGGCTGGTAAGATTAAAGAACAGTAGATGAGTAAAGATGTTGAGATTCTAACAACATTAAAGAGAATCCTTTATTAGATATAGACATTTGGTGTCAAATGAATCTCTTAATCATTATAAAGAGTTCAGAGGCATTCTTAAGAAGGAAATCAGGAAAACAAAGAAGGAATATGAGATGGCGTTGGTAGATAAGGTTAAGGATAATCCAAAGGGCTATTACAAGTACATTAGAGAGAGGGTAAGATCCCTTAAAGATAAAAAATGTCATCTTTGTGTTAAACCCCAGGTGATGAGAGGGATATTAACTCAATATTTCATGCCAGTTTTTACTGTGGAGAAAGAAATGGAAGTGAGAGAACTCTTGGAAATAAAGGTTGATGTTTAAAAAGCATTTTACATCACAGAAGTGGAGGTATCGGAGGCCTTCGGGAATATAAAAATGGATAAATCTCCCGGACCTGATCTAATGCACCCCACAACGCTATGGAAAATAAGGGAAGAAATTGTGGGGCATCTTGCAGATATATTTACATCATCTATAACTATGACTGGAGGGTGGCTAATGTTATACCCTTTTTTAAAGAAAAGTTGTAAGGAGAAACTGGGGAATTATAGACCTGTGAGACTGACGTCATTTGTGGATAAGTTGTTGGAAGTGATTTTGAAAGATAGGGTTTATTGGTATTTTGGAGAGGCAAAAATTGATTAGGGATAGCATGGTTTAGTGTCCTGAAAATAGTGTCTTTCAAACTTGATTGAGTTTTTTGAGGAAGTTTCCAAAAGGGTTGAGGGGAGAGTAGTAGACATTGTTTACTTGGTCTTCAGTAAAGCCCTTGACAACGTTTGCATGATAGACTAATTAGTAGAGTGAGATTACATGAGATTCAGGTGAGTTTACCACTTGGCTTAATGGCAGGAGACAGAGTGGTTCCATTTGGACTGGAGGCCTGTGACCAGTGGTGTTCCACAGGGATGGGTTCTGGGTCCTATTTTGTTTGTCATTTATATAAGTGATTTGGATAAGAATATGGAAGGCATGGATAGTAATTGTGTGGACAGCTCCAAAATTAGTGGCATAATAGACTGTGAAGAATGTTTTCTAAGATTACAAAGGGATCATGATCAAATGGGTCAACGGGTTGAAAAATGGCAGATGGAGTTCAATTTGGATAAATGCGAGGTATTGCATTTTGATGCAACAAACAGGAGCAGGATGTATAAAATTAGTGGGAGGGCCTTGGGTAGTGTTGTAGCATCGAGAGACGCAAGGGTTCAGGTACATAATTCTTTGAAGTTTGTGTCACATATGAATAGGATGGTTAAAAATGTAATTAGCACACTTGCTTTCATTGCTCAGTCCTTTGAGTACAGGAGTTGGGGAGTCATGATGAAGTTGTACAGGATATTATTGAAGCCTCTTCTGGATTACTGTGTCCAGTTCTGCTCACCCTATTATAGGAAGAGGGTTCAAAAGAGATTTGCAAGATGTTGCCAGGTAATAAAAGGTTTGATTTATAAAGAAAAGCTGGGACTTTTTTTTTCATTGAAGCATATGAGGTTGAGAGGTGACCTTGTAGAGGTTTGTAAAATCATGAGTAATATAGATAAGGTGAATGGCAGGTGTCTTTTCCCTAGATTGGGGGATTTCAAGACATTATTAAGCTGAGAGGAGAGAAATTTTAAAGACATGGGCAATTTTTTTTACACAGAGGATGGTTCGTGTGAATTTCTTTCAGAAATGGTGGATATAGCCACAGTTGCAAAGTTTAAAAGGCACTTGGATAAGTACATGAATAAGAAAGGATTGGAAAGATATGGACCAGGAGTAGGCAGGTGGGCACAAGTTTAGTTGTGATTATGTTTGGCATGGGTCTGTTTCTGTGTTGTATGATTCTGTGACTCTGTGACAGATCCAGGGATGATGATGGTGGTGACTGCATCATTTTCCATAAGGTATGATTCTGAGACCTTGACTCTATCAAGTTGTTGCTTGACTAGACTGAGAGACAGCTTTCCCATTTTCTTTTGGCACAAGCTCCCAGATATTAGTAAGAAGCAGCTTGCAGTGTTGACAGGGTTGTTTTTTGCCATTGTCATTTTCAGTGCCAAGATTGATGTGAGGTGGTCTTGTCTGGTTCACTTATTTGTTGAGGCTTTGTAGTAATTGATACAACTGAGTGGCTTGCGAAGCCACTTCAGATGGAAGTTCAGAGTCAAACACATTGTTGTGGGTCTGTACTTCACATGTAGGCCAGATCAGGTGTGGGTGGCAGATTTCCTTCCCTAATGGCATTAGTGAATGAGGTTCCAGACACTTATTGAATTCATATAGCACCATCTGCCATGGTGGGACTCAAACTCAGGACCCAGAACATTAGCTAAGTTAATGGATTAATAATCAAGTGATAATACCACTAGGCCACCACCTCCTTTATATAAAAGTAAAACTCTGAGACTCTTTGCCTTGGATATACTTAATGACTCCTAATGCTGTCTGTGGTTAAAAAAAATCCACAGATTCACTACCCTCAGAAGAAATTCCTCTTTGCTGTGTCTTAACTGAGTGACTCCCCAGGCTGAACTTTGGCCCTCTGGAACTAGACTCTCCCGTAAGGGAAAACAACCTCTGAGTCTATCCTGTCAAGTTCAATAAAAATCTAGTAAGTTTCAATAAAATAATTTCTCATTCTTCTAAACTCCAATGATGTACACATCCAACTAATTCGCCCTCTCCTTATGAGAAAATCCTTCCACTTTGAGTGAGTGGTCAACTATGAGCCTTGGTATGGTGTGGTCACAGTAGGCTAGATAGAAGCCTACAGCCTATCTGGAGGGATACAAAAGAGCGTATGAAGAAGTTCTAGTGCTTTCTGAAAGATCACCACTAATGCCTCCACTATTTCTTCAGCTATCTCCCTTAGAACTCTGGGGTGTAGTCCATCTAGTCCAGGTGATTTATCCACCATCAGGCTATTCAGTTTTTCTAGCACCTTCTCCTTGGTGATGGTCACCATACTCAGCTCTGTCCCCTCATTCTCTTGAATGTTTGGGATTTTATTTGTGTCTTTCACTGTGAAGACTGATGAGAAGTAATTATTCAGTTTCTCAGCTATTTCCTTGTTCTCCACTACTATCTGTCCAGGGTCATTTTCCAGTGGCCCAATATCCACTTTCACCTCTCTTTTGCTCTTTATATATCGAAAGAAACTCTTACAATATTGCTTCATATTATTAGCTAGCTTAACCTCCTTATTTATTTTTTGTTGTCTTCTCTTGGTCTTTGTAAGCTTCTTAATCCTCTGATTCCCAATACGCTTCAAGGCATTATATGGCTTTCTCCTTTGCTTTAATGCTATTCCTGACTCTCCTAGTTAGCCATGGCTCACTTCATCCTTCCAGTGCTGTGTTTCTTTTCCCTTGGGATGAATCTCTGCTGTGTCTCCTGAATTACTCCCAGAAACACCTGTCATTGCTGTCTTTCTTGCTAGGCTCCTCTTCCAGTCAGTTCTACCCAGCTCCTCCCTCATGCTTCTGCAGTTGCCTTTACTCAGCTGTAATACTGTTAGCTCTGATTTGAACTACTCCTCAAATTGCAAAATAAATTTTTAATCATATTATGATCACTGTCTCTGAAGGATTCCTTCACCTTAAGCTCATTTATCCAGTCTGCCTCATTGCACAACACTAAATCCAGTATTGCCTATTCCCTGGTGGGCTCCATCACAAGTTGTTCCAAAAAGCCATTTTGTAGACATACCACAAATTCCTTTTCTTGCAATCCACTACCACCTTAATTTTCCCAATCCACCCCTCTTTTCAGGATAAGCACAACTCAAACAATACTGAAGAATCTTGACACCATCCATTACAAAGCACCCACTCTGATTGGCACAACATTCAGAAACATTCATTCAATATTACTCAGTAGCAGCAGTGTGTACGATGTACAAGATGCACTGCAGGAATTCACGAACGCTCTTAGAAGGCACCTTCCAAACCCTTGACCACTACAATGTAGAAGGGTAAAGGCGAAGGGTACACCAACAGCAAATTCCTCTCCAAGTCACTCCCCTTCTTGATTTGCAAATAGCCAGCTGTACCTTTTGTGTCACTGGTTCAAAATCAGGGACCCCCACCACTACCACCATCTAGTAAACCTTCTTTGAACTGTCTGCTTAACTTAAATAAGGAGACCAAAATTGCACACAGTATTTGAGATGTAGTCATAGAGATGGGCAGGGCGGAAACAGACCTTTTGGTCCAACTTGTCCATGCCGACCAGATATCCCAACCTAATCTAGTCACACCTGACAGCATCCGGCCCATATCCCTCCAAACCCTTCCGATTCATATCCCCACCCAGGTGCCTTTTAAATGTTGCAATTGTACCAGCCTCCACCACTTCCTCTGGCAGCTCATTCCATACACATACCACCTTCTGTGTGAAAAAGTTGCCCCTTAGGTCTCTTTTATATCTTTCCCCTCTCACCCTAAACCTATGCCCTCTAATTCTCAATCCCCCTCTCCAGGGAAAAGACTCTGTCTATTTATACTATCCGTGCCCCTCATGATCTTATAAACCACTATAAGATCACCCCTTCAGCCTCCAACGTTCTAGGGAAAACAGCCCTAGCCTATTCAATCTCTCCCTATAGCTCAAATCCTCCAACCCTGGCAACATCCTTGTAAATCTTTTCTGAATCCTTTCAAGCTTCACAACATCTTTCCGATAGGAAGGAGACCAGAATTGCATGCAATATTCCAACAGTAACCTAACCAATGTTCTGGATGGTCGCAACATGACCTCCCAACTCCTGTACTCAATACTCTGACCAGTAAACTCTGCCTTCTTCACTATCCTATCTACCTGCGACTCCATTTTCAAGGAGATATGAACCTGCACTCCAGGGTCTCTTTGTTCAGCAACAATCCCTAGGACCTTACCATTAAGTGTATAAGTCCTGCTAAGATTTGCTTTCTCAAAATGCAGCGCCTTACATTTATCTAAATTAAACTTCATCTGCTACTTCTCAGCCCATTGGCCTATCTGATCAAGATCCCACTGAAATCTGAGGTAACCTTCTTTTCTGTCTAGTAAACCTTCAATTTTGATGTCATCTGCAAACTTACCAACTATATGTCTTATGCTCACATCCAAATCATTTCTGTAAATGATGAGATGTAGTAGACCCAGCACTGATCCTTGTGGCACTCCACTGGTCACAGGCCTCCAGTTTGAAAAACAACGCTCCACCACCACCCTCTGTCTTCTACCTTTGAGCCAGTTCTGTATCCAAATGGCCAGTTCTCCCTGTATTCCACGAGATCTAACCTTGCTAACCAGTCTCCCATGGGGATCCTTGTTGAACGCCTCACTGAAGTTCATATAGATTACATCTACTGCTCTACCCTCATCAATCCTCTTTGTTACTTCTTCTAAAAACTCTATCAAGTTTGTGAGAAATGATTTCCCACACACAAAGCCATGTTGACTGTCCCTAATCAGTCTTTGCCTTTCCAAATACATGTACATCCTGTCCCTCAGGATTCCCTCCAACAACTTGCCCACCACCAATGTCAGACTCACTGGTCTATAGTTCCTGGCTTGTCCTTACCACCTTTCTTAAACAGTGGTACCATGTTAGCCAACCTCCAATCTTCTGGCACCTCACCTGTGACTATCGATGATACAAATATCTTAGTAAGTGGCCCAGCAATCACGTCCCTAGCTTTCCACAGAGTTCTAGGGTATACCTGACCAGGTCCAGGGGATTTATCCACTTTTATGCGTTTCAAGACATCCAGCATTTCCTTCTCTGTAATATGGACATTTTTCAAGATGTCACCATCTATTTCCCTACATTCTATAACTTCCATGTCCTTTTCCACAGTAAATACTGGTGCAAAATACTCGTTTAGTATCTCTCCCATTTTCTGCGGCTCCACACAAAGGCCGTCTTGCTGATCTTTGAGGGGCCCAATCTCTCCCTAGTTACCCTTCTGTCCTTAATGTATTTGTAAAAACCCCTTGGATTCTCCTTAACTCTATTTGCCAAAGCTACCTCATGTCCCCTTTTTGCCCTCCTGAATTCCCTCTTAAGTGTACTCCTACTGCCTTTAAGGATTCACTCGATCTATCCTGTATATACCTGACATATGCTTTCTTCTTTTTCTTAACCAAATCCTAAATTTCTTTAGTCATCCAGCATTCCCTATGCCTACCAGCCTTTCCTTTCACCCTATCAAGAATATACTTCCTCTGGATTCTCATTGTCTCATTTCTGAAGGCTTCCCATTTTCCAGCCGTCCCTTTACCTGCGAACATCTGCCCCCAGTCAGCTTTTGAAAGTTCTTGCCTAAAACCGTCAAAATTGGCCTTTCTCCAATTTAGAACTTCAACTTTTAGATCTGGGCTATCCTTTTCCATCATTATTTTAAAACTAATAGAATTATGGTCACTGGCTGCAAAGTGCTCCCCCACTGACACCTCAGTCACCTGCCCTGCTTTATTTTCCAAGTGTAGATGAGGTTTTGCACCTTCTCTAGTAGGTACATCACATACTGAATGAGAAAATTGTCTTGTACACACTTAACAAATTCCTCTCCATCTAAACCTTTAACACTATGGCAGTTCCAGTCTATGTTTAGAAAGTTAAAATCCCCTACCATAACCACCCTATTATTGTTGCAAATAATGAAATCTCCTTACAAATTTGTTTCTCAATTTCCCTCTGACTATTAGGGCATGTATAATATAATCCCAATAAGATGATCATCCCTTTCTTATTTCTCAGTTCCACCCAAATAACTTCCCTAAATGTATTTCTGGGAATATCCTCCCTCAGTACAACCGTAATGCTATCCCTTATCAAAAATGCTACTCCCCCTCCTGTCTTGCTTCCCTTTCTGTCCTTCCTGTAGCATTTGTATCTTGGAACATTAAGCTGCCGGTTCTGTCCAGCCTTGAGCCATGTTCCTGTAATGGCTATGATATCCCAGTCCCATGTTCCTAACCATGCCCTGAGTTCATCTGCCTTCACTGGTAGGCCTCTTGCACTGAAATAAGTGCAGTTTAATTTATCAGTCCTGTCTTGTTCTCTGCTTTGTCCCTGCCTGCCCTGACTGTTTGACTCACTTCTGTTCTCAACTGTACCAGTCTCACTTTGCTCTCTTTCCTCACTATCTCCCTGGTTTCCACTCCCCACCTTACTAGTTTAAATCCTCCCAAGCAACTCTAGCAAATCTCCCTGCCAGTATATTGGTCCCCTTCCAATTTAGGTGCAATCCGTTATTGTGCAGGTCACTTCTGTCCCAAAAAGATTCCAATGATCCAAAAATGTGAATCCTTCTCCCATACAGCAGCTCCTCAGCCATACACTCATCTGCTCTATCCTCCTATTCCTGCCCTCACGAACACATAGCACCAGGAGTAATCCAGATATTACTACTCTCGAGGACCTCCTTTTTAAATTCCTGCCTAACTCTCTGTAATCTCCCTTCAGAATCTCAATCTTTTCCCTTCATATGTCATTGGTTCCAATGTGTACAATGACCTCATGCTGGCCCTTCTTTCCCCTTGAAAACATTCTGCACCCTCTCTGAGACATCCTTGATCCTGGCACCAGGGAAGTAACACACCATTCTGATTTTTCACTGCTGGCCACAGAAACATCTGTCTGTATCTCAGACAAGAGAATCTCCTAACACGATTGATCTCTTGGAACCCGACGTAGTCTTACCAATATTCTGTATAGCAGAAACAGAACATCCAACTTTTTAAACTCAAATCATTTTGTGAGAAAAGAATGCATTCCATTAAGCCTTTTTGAAATACTTGCTGTAGCTGCATGTTAAGTTTTAGTGATTTATAAACTGCAATTCCTAGATTGATCTGCATTTTGGATTTCTGCAGCCTTTCTCTGTTTAAGTACTACTGTGCTTTTATCCTGCCAAAGTGAACAGCTTCATATTTCCCCATGTTATGCTCCACCTGTCAGACTTTTACCCATTCGTTTTGTTATGACACGGCGGTGAACCCTTCTGTTAATTAAACCAAACACTCAGAAAAGCTCATCTCGCCTCGTAATCTGTTAAAATGAGTTACAGAGAACTCCCAAATTCTACTATTTAAAGAAAATAACATCAAATTTTTTAACTCGGTGTGAACATTAAACAACAACTATTCACCACTCACAGCCCCCCTTTCTGTTAACTGCTAATTATCTGCCTCCAACTCTCTAACGTTATGCTGTTCCAATAAGATACTTATTAAAATTATATCAACTTAATTTCAAAAACACACAGTCGCTGTCATCTTCCAGCTGTAGATCTCCCTGGTAGTCATCTTTCTTTTTACTGCAAATATGTTTCATATGAAAAAGTGCATTTTTAATGGTGTTTCTTAATTTCTTGGCTTTCTCTTGATTGCAGTTGCTCTTTTTCCAATTTTTGAAATGCCTGCTCTTATTTCCCCAACATCGGATCGTTTCATTGGCTCGATGTTAGCAAAACAATAAATCAAACTCTGTTGGATTTCAGTATCCTGGGCCATAATTTAAACTGGTTAAATTCGAATTGTTATCAAAACAGCAACCAACTTCGGCATCCATTTCACAGCCAAATGTTACACATTTTCAATTTTTCAGTACACTCTGGGACTGCTAGCTAGTCACACACAGGTGCTTGTAGTCTTTCAGTTCAGACTTCCTAACAATTCAAACTATCAATATCCATCTGAATCCTCATTATGTCCTCTTTGTAACATACTTCCCCACTTATCTTAATGTCATGTGTAAATTTAGGTACCATGTCATTGATGTAAATTTTTAAAAAGTTGAGAGCCCAGCACTGATGCAATGCATGGAACTCCAAAGGTATCAGGTCAATCAAGAAAAGACTCGTTTATGCATATATTGTTTTCTGCCAGCCAACTAATTTTCTATCCGATGTAGCATGTTAACCCTCTACACCTACTTTCAAGTGGCACTTTGCCAATACCTTCTGGAAATCCAAAAACAGTTGTTCATTACAACTGTCCTTTAGCCACAGTGAATGGATACAATAAACTCCAATAAATCACCAAGAACTCCAATAAATTGGTTAAACATGATTTCATGTGACTGCGTTGAATTATAATTAAGTTAGTGATCAGACAAGAGTTAATATTAAATAAATCTTGCTAAAATTCTGAAGGTGAGTCAGATCAAAACTTTTCACAAAGGATTAATCAATATTATCTTGTTCTTGCTGACTTATCTTGTCTGCATAGAGTTGTGAACTCCACTATTTGCAAGTTCCCATCTAAGTCGGTCATTATCCTTACTTAGAATACATACCTGTTTCTTCATGGTTACTGAATCAAAATCCTCAAACTTCTCCCCGAATGGCATTGGTGTACAAATAACAATTGGCCGCAGTGATTGAAGAAGGTGACTCACTACCACCTTCAAAGTTAATTAGGGATGAGCCAGTAAAGCCTGTATCCAGAAAATGAATAAAAACTGAAGCCCAAAGCACTCTTCTTTCCTTTCAATCTGGTGTCTCATGTATCTCTTGCTCAAAACCCCATCATTTTTGGCTTGCCTCATCTCGCTTTTATGAAATACCTTGCCTTGCCTGAATACCTGTTTAATCAATATATTTTTGTGGGTAAGATTTGAGGAATGTAGAAATTGGCAAGTAAGTGGAATTGGGGTACAGATCTGTCGTGATCTGATTGAATGTATAGTCAGCTTGAGGGATTGAATGGCCTCATCCTATTTTGACATTTCTTTTTACTCTTTCCTTAAGATACTTTTTGAAACCCATCTCTTCCACCAAGCTTTTTAATCACATTTCTTTATAATATCATTCTTTGATTCTGTGTTCAATTTTTGCCTCATGCTTCTGAATGTGCCATGAAATAGGTTTTCTATGTTAAAACTGCTTTAGAGGTGCAGGTTGTTGTCAATAAATAAGTTACTGTGGATCACTGACCTAGGGGATATATATTCATTCGTGAAGCAATTGGATGCATTTCTGAAGACAGGTAGGATAGAGGACTACTGTAGAAAAAGTGATGTATTTGTTCAAGTTTAATAGTCTTTTCCTGTTCCTAAACATTTCATTCTGGATGCCAAAGCTTTTCTGTAATGATATTTGATACAATCTGGTTATTTTGATAAATAATAAGATCAAACCACAACTATCAAAAATGTTTATACTTCAAAACATCCAAGTTTCAGAATTTGGAATTATTGGTTAACTTCCTGACAGTTGATAAATTGCACATTTTTTTTTGAGTGACATTTTGTACTTTATCACAGCATTTAAATGAATGTTTTGTTTATAGGAAGTTTGTGACTCAATGCTTAAAACAGCCCATTTTACTAATTCCTGCATTTTGTTTTATGTGAACATTTTAGATCATTGACTGAATATCATTGTCAAGTTTAAGATGTTGTATTAGCTTGTGAATGTTGGCTGCTCAGGACGATCTTAAAATAAAAATAACTTCTACATCAAAGGAATTAAAACCTTGCTGTTCCCATGGTTTAATTGCAGGGCAAGCAAGCCACCAGGTGCATTGAAAATTATTATTAGATTACTGAATGTATTGCAATAAATGCTGCATTCCAAGGAATTTGTCTGAAAGTGTTGGAAGAAATCCAGAGTCTTTAGCAGATATCTATCTTGTACATATTTAAAAATAGGTCATTTGGACTACATGTATATGAAAAAGATTTTACTGTGGGCAATGAAATCCCAATGATGAAATCATATAATGGTTCTGAAACTATTATTGCTGGTAGCCGTAGTTGGAGGTAACCTCCTACTAGTCACTCCGCATTCATCATCCTATTGAGAATAGCGGATAGGCTCTCTTTGACCCTAGCAACCACACCTGGGGAAGTTGAAGCTGGTGACAAATGTCAGACTGTGAGGATATGTCCTAAAAGGTGTAAAATTACATTTTGAGATTGAAATTAGTATTATACAGTTCTTAGTCTGAAAGCAGGCATTCAGTTGATCATTTCCATACTAATCCGTCAAAGAGCATCCCAATCAGACTTACCCCTCATCCCCCAATTCCCCAGCATTTCCCAAGGCTAATCCACCTAGCCTGCATATCCCTGGACATTATGGGCAATTTAGCATGGCCAATCCACCTAACCTGCACCTCTTTGGACTGTGGGAAGAAACGGGCACCTGGAAGAAACCCAGGGAGACAGTGGGAGAATGTCTGTGCATAGTTTGCACAGTCACCCAAGGGTGGAATTGAACCCAAGGCTCTCGTGCTGAGAGGTAGCGGTGCTAACCATTGAGCCACCATGCTACCTTTTAGAATCCCTACAGAATGGAAGCAGGCTATTCAGCCTATCAAGTCCACAACAGCCCTACGAAGAGCATCCTAGACTCACCTCCCTACCCTATCCCTGTAATCCCACACTTAACCTGGCCTGCACATTTTTGGACTGTGGGAAGAAACTGAAGCTAACTCTTGCAGACACTGGGAGAATGTCTGCATAGAGTTTGCTCAGTCACCCAAGAGTGGAATCAAGCCAGGGTCCCTAGCACTTTAAAGCAACAGTGCTAACCACTGAGCACTGCCATGCCACCCTCTTGTAAGGCCGCTTGGAGTGAAATGGAAGTCCCAATCTGCTGCATATCTTTGTCATTTATGCATGCAGACCACACTTATCAACATGGCTATGATAGCTCTCCAGCTTCACTGTAGAATTGCCCATAATTCAGGCCTTAACTAGACAAATTGTGGAGTAGGCAGTCAACCTGCCTCCAAGGCAGCTCCTGGGAAATTACCTTAGATGTTGACCTGAGAATTAAATGTTCACCAGAAACCATGGATAACTTCTTTACTCTTCAAGTCATGCCACGGGATTTTATACATCCATCTGAGAAGGCAGATGGGGCTTTGCAGCAGTGTCTATTTCAAAACATAGCACCCAGTGTCAAATATCCTGAAGAATGAAAGTAACACATTTGGCACAAGTTGGAATATAAGACCTCTTATTGCATGCTTCAATTGGCAAAGCACAAAAGAATTTGAGTTCCCTGAGGAGAGTACAAAACGTTTGAGCCTTGTAAAAAAAGAAGAGTAGGGCAATTAAGAAAATTGAAGGAGTTGTAGGCCTGAGGCTTATTAGAAGCAATGTTCCTTGAATTGAAGTGCAGAAAACAAAGTTGGAAACATGTTCAGTTGGGAATTTACTTGGAAAAAGTCTTGTAATAGTATAAACTTGCCTTTACAAATATCAACAGCTTCAACATGAGAAAATAGATTAAAACTTAAAAAGCTGATTAAAAGATTACAGTGGGTACTGCAGGATACTACTGGGATTTAAACTGGTAGTACAAAAAACAAGATAAATAAAGTGGTAATTAAGCAACATCAAGTCTGGAGTTTCAAATGCCTTTTGAAACTGGCAGTAAAGGATGAATTTTAAGAACCTGGACATATTGGCAAAGAAGACATCTACCCCATACTCCAGTTAGTTCCAGACAGTTCTGTAGAAAATGGTATATTTTTGTTTTGTGATGTTTTGGAGCCCTGAACTAAGTGTACATCACTGCACACGCATGAGAATGTTTATGGCAATTTATTTTAATACTTCCTTTTGCAAGTATTGGATATGAACTTGTATCTCAAAAGATTATTTCCCTGTGGACTGCAGGCACAAGTTAAACTCGTTTTTTGAGATTTCTCTCTAGAAATCTTTGAAGGGAGTGCTGAAGTGTTTCCTCAACTATTGTCAATCTGTAGACAATCTCCAGGTTGCCTTCTGGACTATCAATTTTTCAACATTCATGTTTGGATATTGATTCTTTGAATGAAAACAGGTCCTTTTCATGATAGACATATCTTGCTGCATGTTTTGCAAGGACAGGATCAGTAGGAAAGGTCCAGAAAGGTAACACTTTTGACCAGAGCTTTGTTTATAAAGCAACACACCATCTTTTATAGTATTTATTATAATTACTTACACCATGTGCTGTTCTTTACATTCCTCCGTTGGCCGCTTGAAAGTAGAAGGCTTGTAAAATCTTGTAGCCATCCTGAGACCTACCCAACTGTTCCAAATGTCTTAAGTTATGCTAGCATGGGTAATGTTGGGTAGCTGGCTGCCTTTTGGTTTACTGAGGCCCTTGAATGACCATATAATAGCTGAGTAAAAGACCATAGCAGATAGCTAACATAGTGACACTGAAGCTTATGTCAGATGGGAAGCATAGCTGCTTTAGGTGGGCTGGTACCAAGCAAGGAAGGGGAGAAATCTCCTTTTTTGTAGGACACTTCCAATAGGAAGCATGCATCCCCCGCAAAGTCATTCTCTTATCCCTCATGCGCAGCCCCTGTCAAACACCACCCCCCCCCACCCCAAGTTGGTGAATCTGACAAATCATTCCATTGATCTGACATCTGTTGATTAATGCATCACTGCTACATCATTGTTTCATGATCTGGGAAGTGACCTTTTGGTATCTGTATATGATTTCTGTACTTGACTTCGGACATCTTCTAATTGCAGTTTTATTTTTACAATAGTGAAGATGTTTATCTTTGCAAGATGTGGCAAAATTCCTTTGATGATTGGCATGGGTTAGTGAGATCTCTTCAGGATTAAATTTAGATCCTTTGGATTGAAGCATTTTCCCATCTACCCCTTGAGGGCAACTAGAACTTCGACAGATGTTGAATCGGTTTTACATTTTCACCAACTTTTGAGATGATATTCTTTAGCAGGACATCCTAAACCTGTAAATGCCTTGTACTCCTGTAGGATCTGTTCCATGATCAATTGTTTAAAGAGCAAAGTCAGTTTGCAAAGTTCTTTTGGCATGTTGAGAGTATTAATTCAAGATTTAGATGTATGCTGGCTGAGATGAGTGATTTTGGCATCCTATATTATGATCTTGAATTCCAGATCTTTGTTAATTTCATAACAGTGGGTTTACAGAGTAACCTGCCCTCTTGGTATCATACAGCATTTTCATTCCTTTCAAAAGCTTCACTTTTGTTTTGCTATATTTGGCCTCTTCACATTCAGTGAAAATCATGGCACAGACTCCTACTGATATCTTTTATATTGTGATGATGCTGTCACTTAAACAAGATTATTTTGTCCTTGGGTATTTTTTGAGAGGTCAAAAACAGAGATGCTGAAATGCCTGGAAAGAGCCTAGTTGAACAATGGAAGGGGAGTAGCCAGTTCTTCCAGTTCAGTTTTTTTTCTAGTTTGGTATAGTTGTAGCAGTCACAGAAGCTGCTGCAGTGCAAAAAGGTTCCATGCTTCAGTAGGTGATCCCTTGCTGACCTATCTCTCTGAAATCTCTCCTGCCTGAAAGAGCCAATGTTTGGATTTACCTTTTTGTCAAGGGGTGTGTTTTTGGGATGTTGTGGGAATTGGAACAGCTCCTTAATTAAGTTGCTGTATCAGGTCAATTGAGTTTTCCAATAGCTAAGTTATTCTAAATTCCATTTTCCTTTCTTCATTTTTCAACTGCATTATTTAAATAAATTCTGTTTTGCTTAAAGTCAAGTGGTTTGACTAGCTGCATCAAACCTGGAATACTCACTCCACATCTGCATTTAAAATAAATATCTGGGTTTAGGCTACCTTTTTAAAATAATTTGAGGTGGTGGGGCTCTTGATGGGATTGATTTGGTCATTCCAATTTGGGTTTAGGGTTGTTGGACTCAAAGGTGGCGAGTGGGAGGTGTTCGTGTCTTATGTTCTGGGTGTTAAATTTAGTTGGTTTTAACAATGGCTCTTCCACCCAGAGAAAACTCTGACTGAAAGAAGTGATACTGGGGGGTTTTTTACAAAAGGTAAGCAAGGCAAAGCTGCTGGAATTGGCAGACAAGCTGGAGTTGGAGTTGCCTTAATCCATAAAAATAAAGGAGAGATAATGACAGCAATAGCTTGGCATTTAAAGTTGCTGGAAATGTGATCAGAATCTTTGGAAATGGCTAGAATTCAGTTGCAGATGTGGAACCTTGCGTGAAAAATAAATGAAATAGTTTGAATTATGGTTAAAAGCAGAGGGAAGAGAAAAGAAATGAATCGCTTCAGCAGAACAAAAAGAGAAAGGGAGAGAGAGAGTTTGAACTTCAGAAATTGGCACTTAGAGAGGAAAGTCAACTTAAAAGGATAGAGATGAAGATAGAAGGTAAGTATAGTGAGGAAGCTAGTGAGGATAAGCAAACCCATCATAGCCAGAGGCCTGGTGGGAATCTATTTAAATATATCCAAGCATTACCTAAATTTGATGAGAAGGATGTAGAAGCCTTTTTCATCTCATTTGAGAAATTGGCTAAACAAATGAAGTGGCCAGTGATCATGTGGGTTTTGTTGATTCAAACAAAGCTGATAGGTAGAGCTACTGAGGTACTTGCATCACAATCAGAGGAGGTATCTGGGGAGGATGCAAAGGTGAAGAAATCCATCTTAAGTACATTTGAGCTTGTGCTAGCAGTCTACAGATAACGTTTCAGGAATCTGAGGAAGGACCTTGGTCAAACATATATTGAGTTTGAAAAGATCAAACAAAGTAATTTTGATAGGTGGTTGGGGCATTAAAAATAGGTTCAATATATGATGCTCTTAGACTATTATTTTGGAGGAGTTCAAAAATTCACTTCCTGAGGTAGGGAGAACTCGTGGAAGAGTAGAGCAGCTGAAATGGCTGATAATTATGAGTTGGTCAAATCAAATCAAAGTTTGGCTTCCAACACCAATTTAAATATGTGAGGGATAGAAATTGGGGAAAAGAGAAATCCTCACATGGTAAGGGAAATGTAGATTTCGGTGAAGATCATACCTATAATTTGCCACACACTTAAAAAGGAAACCCATTAAGGGGAAAGAGAAGTTCAAAAGCTCCTATGTTTTCACTGCAATAAAGTGGGCTGCATGAAGTCAGAGTGGTGGGTTAGAAAAAAACACTGGGAGCAAGACTGATGTGGGAAAACCGGATAAGCCAGTGAATTTTGTTGAAATAGTAAAGGAAAGCACAGTGGAAGCTAAAAGGCTGCACCAGAATGTACAGCCTGGTTGGAGGTTGGTTAAGGAGGAAGTGCCAGATCTTCTAAAACCATTTACTTGTGAAGGTAAGATTTACTTGCATAGGCCAGGAGCAACTGGTAAAGAGGTTACAATATTAAGAGCTACAGAATCATGTCAACTTTTGTTGAGAAATGAGGAGATATGTGAAGGTCTATTGCCAGAAAAAGTGCTAGTACCATGGAATTCACGGTGAGACAAGAAGTATTCAATTATGTAGAGTGAGGTTAGAGTGTTCAATGAAAAGGGGAGAAGTCATGGTCGGAGTACTGGAAGAACTCTCGGTTCCAGGAATACAATTCACCCTTGCTAATGATATAACTGGGTTACAGGTAGGAGTGCTGCCTACTGTGGTTGAAATGCCAATGGAAAATAAAGCAACTGAGATAATACAGGAAGCATATCCTGGGATTTTTCCTGACTGTGTGACAACAAGGTCACAAAGTCACCAGTTGAAGCAGGAGGAGAAATCAAAGAATACAGATAAGAAAGTTGACGTAGAATTATCAGACATCATGTTTGATCGAATGGTTTAGACAAAACAGGAACAGGTGAAGGATAAAGTGGATATTTTTAGCTTGGAGAAATTAACCGAATTACAATAGTAAGATGAAAAACTGAAACAACTGTATCAAAAAGGATACATTGAAGAAGAATCAGAATGTATCCCTGAGCACTACTCAAGAACATTTTTACTGGCCTGAACTGCATAAGGATATGGTTGAATTTTGCCAGATACATCAATGATTGAAAAGGAGACTTTGAATTTAGTGTTGGTGTTACACTATTTCAACATTTGTATTGCCAGTAATGTGTCTGAGATAATCATGTATACTGATTAGAAGGAGAAAGTGAGGACTGCAGATGCTGGAGATCAGAGCTGAAAATGTGTTGCTGGAAAAACGCAGCAGGTCAGGCAGCATCCAAGGAGCAGGAGAATCGACGTTTCGGGCATGAGCCTGAAGAAGGGCTCATGCCCGAAACGTCGATTCTCCTGCTCCTTGGATGCTGCCTGACCTGCTGTGCTTTTCCAGCTATACTGATTAGAACCCATGAAAGATTTTGGAGAAATTTAAGGATAAAAATATTAAACTGTTTAGATGGAGCTTATTATTGCAGCCATTCAAGTTGAAAATTATACATGAGGCAGGATGAGAAAATGTAATTGCCAGCGCATTGTCGAAACTTGGATGAATAAACAAAGGTTTTCTGTGGCAGGAGTATACTGACTGAACTAGAATGTCAGCAAAAATGAGGATTGCAGATGCTGGAGATTTAGTCGAGAATGTGGTGCTGGAAAAGTATAGCAGGTCAGGCAGCATTCGAGGAGCAGGAGAATCAACATTTTGGGCAAAATAGTAATGCATGTTTCCATGGTTATAGTCAATATAATGTATATGTATTCTAGTGTAATGACAGAGCAAGACTAAGGGGTTTAAAATGAAGCCATCTTTGTATATTGATGGTTTTGTTTGAAGAGTGGAGATATGATGATGCCGTCAGTTTAACACAGTTGTTTTGTCCTTGGGTTTTTTCTTGAGAGGTCACAAAGGCAGAGGTGCCGAATGGTCTAGAAAGAGCCTAGCTTCACAATGGCAGGGGAATGGCCAGTTTTTCTCGCTCAGGTTTTTTTCTAGTTTGGTTTAGTTGTAGTAGTCACAGAAGCTGCTGCAGTACAAAAAGGTTCCACACTTCAGTAGATGATCCCTAGCTGACTTTTCTCTCTGAAACCTCTCCAGCCTGTAAGAACCTGTGTTTGAATTAACCTTTTGCCAAGAGATGTGTTTATAGAATGTTGCGGGAATTGGAACAGCTCCTTGAATTAAGTTGCTGTGTCAAGTCAGTTGAGTTTTCCAATGCTCTAAGTTAGCAAAGAAGCATCTCAGCATGTTTCAACTGTTTGTTCATGTTTCAACTGCAGTTTTTAAATTCTGTTTTTGCTTAAAGCTGAGTGGTTTGACCAGCTGCATCAAACCTGGAATATCCAATCCACATCTGCATTTAAAATGAGAGAAGTTAGGGTCTAGGCTACCTTCTTAAAATATTTTGGGGTCTGGCCTGGTCCATAACAATGTTGCACTGATGTTCTCCTTCTGCAGTCTTCCTTCCAGTCGTCACAATTATGTATCACCTGTTGACCTGATTGAACCAATTTGTTGTGTGGTGGACAGTGATTCATAAAATTCTTCGGCTAATATCTCACCAGTGGCCATCTGTTACATTTACTGTGGTTAAGCTTTTGTATGCAGATTAATGTTCCTAAGTTTCTGTTTGGCTGCTTGAAGTGAGAATACTGCTTTCCTCACAGTGGACGTGTCACCTTCTACGCATGATATTTTCCACAGGACTTGCAACCAGCTGTTTCCTGTCATTGTTTCGCCCTTTGCAATGGAGTATTGATCAGCACAATGCAAGACCTGTTCTGTTCTGTCATGACTATACTCTAGTTGCTGATTTACAATGCTTTTGCACTTGAGTGGCTTTTCTGAGAGTAACGTTCTGCCTCACCTGGGGTAGCACACTGAAAATCAAGCCCAGATATTACATTACAAAGTTTAATGATTGTCAGCAGAACAGAATTTCCTAATTTACCTTTCATTTAGTCTCAGATTGATAAAGCATGGACCAGGTTTCTGTACTTGACAAGATTGTTTTTTATTATGATTAAATATCATCATTTATGAATTAGTGATATATTACTCTGCTTGTTAAAATTCTAACCCTGTTATAAAACTACCCCCTCTACACATGCAGACACACAATGGAGTGAAAATTGGGAATGCAGTTCTGTAGTCCTTGGCCACAGGGTTTGCTGAGATGATTCTTTGCTGACCAGAGCACTGCTTTTCATTCTTCAATACCCAGCTACTTTTGCTTGTTGGCCAAAGACATAGGCTAGCTGGTTCACAATTATAAAACTCCACTTCTTCCCTTCCAGAGGTTCAATGGCTTCTGACCCAATGTTCCCATCGTTAAGCCATTCAGTTGCAGGAAGCCAATCCCATAGTTGGTGACAGGCAGGAGGCCTTTGTCATCAATTACTGGTTAGGAGAAAGTGAGGACTGCAGATGCTGGAGATCAGAGCTGAAAAATATGTCGCTGGAAAAGCGCAGCAGGTCAGGCAGCAACCAAGGAGCAGGAGAATCGACGTTTCGGGCATAAGCCCTTCTTCTGAAGAAGGGCTTATGCCTGAAACGTCGATTCTCCTGTTCCTTGGATGCTGCCTCACTTGCTGCGCTTTTCCAGCAACACATCAATAACTGGTTACCATTTCACAGACCAATCAGCTACTCTTTACTTGCCGAATCACCCTTAAACAGCACAGCACTCTAACTCCAGCTCAACTGTAACTAGGCATTTTGCACTCTTGAACCAACAGCAACTTGAACAACATTTACAATGAATGTCAGGTGACTTGCTTTCAAAAAGTAAAGCAATTCTTCAACAATCATTGGCTTTCAAAACAGTCATTTTCCCATTTCAGCCCACAAATTAAAAATACAGAAAAATGAAAAGAGATGGGATTTATGTCTTTCCACCCTTAAAAATTAAAACAACATTTCAAACATGCATTTCAATACAAAATATATGATACACAAGCAACAAAACACCAGATTTACATCAACTCATTCTTCCTCCACTTTATATAAACTTATGCAACATTTCTTAAACCTTTGACTTTTTTACACATTTTACACTCAAGGACATTATCTTCTCCAGCAATGTATATAATCTTTACATTAAATGGTTAAAACAAAAAACTCCATTTGAATCATTTCGCATTCCAAGTTTTAAATAGTTTAATGAAAGTCAGTAGTTTATGATCAGTGTAAATTGGTATTTCCTTGTTACCAAGACTACAAGGTGCTGAAGAGAATATTTTGGTGACCTACTTTTATTTTTGGTATGTGTCCTATACAATCCAGTAACACTGGACTGAATAGCACTTAAAAAGTGGTATAGGTGTCAAACTTGCTGGCTTGATTACATGTTGAGGTTATCCTAACGCCTGATATGTGTGATGTTTTATAGAACTGCACGACATCTTTGAAATTGTTGATCATGTAAAATGCCTGTTATCAATGTTTGCTTTTTCAATATTCCTATATTCCCTGCTGTTGGAGTTTCATGTGCTTCTCTCAATGTTGCCTTATGACATTTGGACAGTACCATTATTTGATACACAGTCATCCGTTCTCCAACTACAGATCTGTGAAAATGTCTCCACTTATTCATCAGAACTCCAAGTTTAATGCAATAGTACTCTGGAGCTCCTTCAGTCTTGGCTTCAGTGTGAGTGTCTGTGCTAATTTACTTAACTTTGAATCTGCTTCATGAGCCTCGGTTAACAAAGACATACCAAACACTTTCACATGGTCTTTCTTAAGAACTTCAGCTATCCTACATGTGTTTGCAGTAGACTCCTAATGATCGTATTTGACGAGCCATTGCTTTGGTCAACACCTAAGATAGAAATATACCTAGAAGCTATTATTGCAACTAAGTCTTTAGTATTATGGACCAGACTAAATCCCCTGCAAATATATCAAGGTGATAGCCTGGACCCAAACTTTTATATTACATAAAGGCAATGTAAGGTGCTGTGTTCCGAGTGTAATTCAATTGGTCACACTACTCTGCTTTAACCAAAACACATTATTCTTATCCCCAGTTAAAATACAAACAAAAGAATGACGAATTGGAATAACAACTCTAGTGGCAAACTTAACAGAATAATAGATTATTTAACTATACCCTAAACAGCAACTGGTCCAAAATAGTAACATCCCATTAACACACCCTTAGCAAAGGCAAAAATCAGTAAAACAGATTGTCTCACGTGATTCTGGCAGCAGAAAGAGAACCCAAGTTTTTAGCCATAACAGAGAGAAAGACAAGCAGCTTCCACAACCAGCTTCAAAACCCCACCAACTGATGTAAGCTAAATTTAAAACCCTGGTTCTGTGGAGTCTGACTCCATCCAGGAGAAAGTGAAGTCTGCAGATGCCTTATGCCCGAAACGTCGATTCTCCTGTTCCCTGGATGCTGCCTGACCTGCTGCGCTGTTCCAGCAACACATTTTCAGCTCTGACTCCATCCATTTATGCTGCTGCTATTGTTCAACCTTTTTTTTAAAAAAACCAAGGCACCTCAACCTGTTTTACTTTATTGGCTTGGAGGGGGCAGCTCAGCTCCTATGACTCAAAACCTCTCTTCAAAAAAAAGGACAAAATAAACCTCTAACCATAAGACCATAAGGCCATAAGACATAGGAGCGGAAGTAAGGCCATTTGGCCCATCGAGTCCACTCCGCCATTCAATCATGGCTGATGGGCATTTCAACTCCACTTACCCGCATTCTCCCCATAGCCCTTAATTCCTTGTGACATCAAGAATTTATCAATTTCTGCCTTGAAGACATTTAGCGTCCCAGCCTTCACTGCACTCCGCAACAATGAATTCCACAGGCCCACCACTCTCTGGCTGAAGAAATGTCTCCGCATTTCCGTTCTGAATTTAACCCCTCTAATTCTAAGGCTGTGTCCACGAGTCCTAGTCTCCTCAACTAACGGAAACAATTTCCTAGCGTCCACCATCTCCAAGCCA
>NC_057710.1:108351379-108371601 GCF_004010195.1 Chiloscyllium plagiosum
TCTGCTTTGTTATGAATGCTACGAGCATTCAGGTAAAGTGCCTTAATGCTAACTTTCTTATCGTTAGAGATATTGGAAGTCATAAGATGTCCTAAGTTATCCTTCCTTTTTGCTGCATTCCCAGTCTGTCTCAAGTTTAAATCTGCCTGCACATATGCTATCCTGCCGTGTATTTTTCCATTTAACTCCATACTCCCTGTCGCTTTCACTTTCCCTCCCCCCCAACTCAGAAGTTTAAAGTCCTACTGACCACCCTATTTATCCTCTTCGCTCGAACATTGGTACCTGATTGGTTCAGGTGGAGACCGTCCCAATGGTACAGATCCCCCCGGTTCCAAAACTGATGCCAATGCCCCATGAAGTGGAATCCCTCTTTCCCACACCAATCCCTTAGCCACGTGTTTAATTCCCTAATTTTCTTATCCCTATGCCAATTGGCACGTGGCTTGGGCAGTAATCCGGAGATTATGACCCTTGAGGACCCGTACTTCAATTTCCTTCCTAGTGCTCGATAATCCCCAAACAGGTCCTCCACCCTAGCTTTGCCTATGTTGTTAGTCCCAACATGGACCACAACAACTGGATCCTCACCCTCCCGCTCCAATATCCTTTCAAGCCGGTCAGAGATGTCCCGAACCCTGGCACCGGGTAGACAACACACCATGCGAGACTCCCGATCCGGCTTGTAAAGGATACTAGCTGTCCCCCTAATTATAGAATCCCCTATAACAACTACTTGTCTTTTTGCTCCCCCCTCTTGAATGGCCTTCTGCACCATGATGCCGTGGTCAGCTGGCTCATCCTGTCCAGAGCCCTTTTCCTCATCCGTACAGGGAGCAAGAATCTCATACCTGTTGAACAAGGTCAAAGGCTGAGGCTCTTGCACTCCTGAACTCCTGAACTCAGGTTCCCCCTACCTGCCTCACTTACAGTCACACTCTGATGCCCCTGATCACTAACTGGATGTGAATTACTTAATCTCCCAGCCTTAACAGCCTTAGTATCACCACATTAGCTTCAACTGGATTTTACATGAATGCAGGCAAAGCTATAATTTTCACTTCTGCTGAATCATTTTCCAGAAATAAATCAACTCTGTCCACAGTTAATTTCTTAATCATTTTGACTACCACTGGTCCAAATAACAGTTCATACTCCACTTGGACTTTGGAACTCTTCTCCTTTACCATTTATTTAATTGAACTCTCTGGAGGAAAGAACTAATTTCTTTTCTAGCAGTACAGTTTGAGTAGTTGTCTGTCTCTTTAGTTTTATTATGGGTTCTGATGTTTTCATTTTTTTTAAAAAAGGAATTATCATCCCTGTACGTTAAAAATCCTTTCACACCTCTCCTCTACTGTGTTTTTCTGTGCATGTAGTGGTGTTTACCTCTGGTCTCTTCTTTGTGAATAAAGATAGAAACTGATCAGTGACTTTTAGATATTCTTTTTGGGCTCATTCTTATGAGTCCCAGTCGGTGCCATGAGTGTTTCTTGCAACTTTCAGCATTCTGAATGAATGTGTCCCACCTTTATTACTATTGCTGTTTCTGATTTTTGGCTCTACCCTCAGTACTCTGCTCTGAAGGGGAGGCCTTGTGGCATTTGTCAGCTATCCATTCCTTACCTTGGCTACCTTCCACTCTCCCATTTTCTATCACTTTAAAATTTAGGTTTACGGATTAGCTCATAGTCATTAGCCATTCCTGCTTTCTGTTTCGCAATTACAAGCCTTTGATTCTCAATATGGTTTCTTATCATGGAAGGTGGTGAGTGTTTAAATTACTTTAAGAGAATAATCTCCCTAAGAGCTTGTGTGGTTTTAGTTTATAGTAGGGAGAAAGTGAGGTCTGCAGATGCTGGAGATCAGAGCTGAAAATGTGTTGCTGGAAAAGCGCAGCAGGTCAGGCAGCATCCAGGTCAGGAAGAAGGGCTTATGCCCGAAACGTCGATTCTCCTGTTCCCTGGATGCTGCCTGACCTGCTGCGCTTTTCCAGCAACACATTTTCAGTTTAGTTTATAATACTTGTATTCATCTGTCAAAACTAGATTAGATTAGATTCCCTACAGTGTGGAAACAAGCCCTTTGGCTCAACAAGTCCACTCCGATACTCTGAAGAGTAACCCACTCAGACCCATTTCCCTCTAATGCACCTAACACTATGGACAATTTAGCATGGCCAATTCACCCAATCTGCACATTTGGACTGTGGGAGGAAACCGGAGCACCCGGAGGAAACCCACGCAGACACTAGGAGAACGTGCAAACCTCACACAGACAGTCACCCGAGGCTGGAATCGAACCCAGGTCCCTGGCACTGTGAGGCAACAGTGCTAACCACTGACCCACCATGCCACCCCATACTTGGCATAGCCCTTTTGAATTCAGCTTATCTTGTCTGTTTCCTTAAATTCTGGTATCTTTGCCTATGTGCCTTAGGCACATACTTGTGTGCAGTCCAATATAACAATATTGCACTTGCATATTTGGAGAAACCATCTTCTGACAGTGAAGCATAAATTTCCTCTGCTCTGTCAACTCAATGAGTTATGTCCAACCCTCTTCTGTGTAATTATTTCACATTTCCAGTCGTAATTCAAGTTTTCTCATTTCCATTCTTTACAGTTTTCATTCCTTCCAAAACTTTGATTTCTTTTTCTATCTTGCTCTGCTGTCTATTTCTTGCAAGCTCTAGTTACTTATTTTCTCCTAATGCTTAAGTTGCTTTAGCCATAATTGAATATCACCTGATTCTGAAATTTCACTACCCAGAGTACTTGGTCTCTCTCATATATCCTCTAAACCCAAGTTAATATTCCAACTATTTCGATCTTCCTAGCTCCATTAGGTAATGCTAACTCCAGTTCAGTCATCAAGTCAATCACCCCGATCTTTGAAAGTTCTCCTAAGAATGTAAGGACAACTCTGTCACCTGCAGGAAATCTTTTGCCATTTCCCATGCCATATCTTAAATGCAGTTTAGAACCTCATGCTTGAATAAGCCCCCAAACTTTGTTATGCCTTACTGTGGTGGCATACTGGAAATCAAGACCAGTGATTCCTGGAGCTGTCACAAAATATAAGAATTTTTAAAAGTATGCAGAATTCCCCATTTTACTATTCTTTCTGACTGAGGTGGACAGAAAGCATAGATGAGGTATCTGTACTTGTCAAGGATTGCTATTTATTACAAATAAATGCATGCTACATAATGATGAACAGATAAACCAATTGAACCATTGACAAGTTAAAACACAAACCCACTTAAGACTCCTCTACACACACAAACAACACAAAAACCTGTAAAACATTGCTTTAATCATTGGTACTTAGTCAATGATGAGGTGATAGGGGATGAGTCCTCTCCTTCACTCTAGGAACCTGGTCTCTCAAGGAGGCAAGGTATTACCAGCAGGTACTCGGACATAAGAACAAAGAAACAGAAGTAGCCATTCATTTCATTTAGCCTACCCCATATTGAATATAATCATGACTGAGCGAACACTTCAGTGCATTTTACTCACTCCATCTCCCTAACCTCTGTACCACTGGTAATCTGAAATCTATTAATCTGTACACTTTTAAACATACTCAAAGACTGAATCTTTGCTGTGGGAGACAATTCTAAAGATTTGCAATCCTCTGAGTAAAATAATTTCTACTCATCTCTGATCTAAGTGGCATTCCTCTTTGTTTTTAATCTGTGCCCTTAGTTTTAGATTCTCCAACTAGGGGAGACGTTGTACCTGCATTGACCCTGTCTATCCCTTTAAGTATTTGGTACGTTTCAGTGAGATCACCTCTAGTTCTTCAAAACTCTAGACAATATGGGCCCAGTTTGCCTGATCACTTTTCATAGAACAGTCCTGCTGTCATGGGATCAAATTTGTTGAACCCTCATTGCACTTCCTGTATGGCAATAATATCTTGGCTAAGGGGGTGTAAAATTGCATACAGTACTCGAGGTGTGGTTTAACCATGAAATCATTATGCTTGTTCTCAAACTCTTGCAATAAAGGCTAACATTCCATTAGCCTTCCTAACATAACTTATATAAGCGATGATTCGGAGATGCCGGTGTTGGACTGGGGTGTACAAAGTTAAAAATCACACAACACCAGGTTATAGTCCAACAGGTTTAATTGGAAGCACACTAGCTTTCGGAGCAACGCTCCTTCATGGAGCGTCGCTCCAAAAGCTAGTGTGCTTCCAATTAAACCTGTTGGACTATAACCTGGAGTTGTGTGATTTTTAACTTTATATAAACGATGTTAGAGGAGGAACCACACAAGGCTTCACTGAAGACTCCTGTCAGGACATTCCAGAGAGATAAGGTTCCTGTGGATGTTGCAGCCAGGGAGGGTGAGCCTGCATCTGGACAAGACCACTGTAATCATTTCTTGGCTTTTAACTACAACTAAATACCCTTCGAAACAACCCTATAGTTGTTCACCCAAATCTTCCAGTTAACAGAGTTCATGACAGAGCAGGCCCCCTCCAGCTCAGCTGTGGACTCTGGGACCGCACCGAAATGTTGTAGGAAGGCAAGGAAAAAGAAATGCTCAGAGGTGGCCTAAGTGACACCTCATTGTGAATATACTCTGATTTTCAAAACAGCCATCTAACTATTCTAATCTAATTTTCTAGTACTTGGCCCATAGCCTGGTATTGCATCTAAATATTTCTTAAATGTTAGGAGAGTTTCTGCTTCTACCACCTTTTGTACAGGAATTGAGTTCCAGTACATCAAGTGTAAAAGGATGAATAGGGGAAAAATAAGGGTTTAGATCAGAGTGGTGCTGGAAAAGCACAGCAGATCAGGCAGCATCTGAGGAGCAGAAAAATTGACGTTTCGGGCAAAAGCCCTTCATCAGGAAGAGCTGATGAAGAGCTTTGGCCCGAAACGTCGATTTTCCTGCTTCTCGGATGCTGCCTGACTTGCTGTGCTTTTCCAGCACCACACTGATCTAAACTCTGGTTTCCAGCATCTGCAGTCCTCACTTTTGCCTAGGGAAAAAATAAGGCCCATTAGGTAATTTTTATGTGGAGCTCGGACAACATTGGTGCGGTTCTAAATATATAACTTTGTGTCTCTGTCTGCATTTAATTCTAGCCAGGATGCCTAAATAGGAATATTGAGGGGAAAATAAGACAATGATGGGTGTTATGTAATTTGCTGAAATGCCTCAACTGCCTGCAATTCAGTATTTTTGATATCTTTTATATAATGCTTTTAATGTAATAAAACAGGAGCATTCTAAAATAAAATTAGAAAGAAAGCTAAAGTTAAGAGAGTGGTTTTAAGGAGCATTTTAAAGAATTAATGATATAGAATTCAAGAGATTTAATGAGGAAATTTTAGAGCTTAGGGCAAGGCAGCTCAATGTGTAACTAATGATGGAACAGTTAACAATTGTTCATGCTTCAGATTAGCTGAATGAAGATCCTAGGAAGGGTCACTCAAGATTTCATTCCAAGTCATTGTTAATAATTTGACATCAGTACTGCATGCAAATACATCAAACAACACAGTCTTGCTCATCAGGAGAATTTCATACATCCAAATTGGTACAAGTTATTCTGTCATACCCTGGATTTTCTCATGTATGATTGGTAATATTTATTCAGAATGTTGTGTTAAACATGAATCTTTTATGTTTATTTGCAGTTTCCAGCATTTGCAAATTGTCCAATAAACACCATTATATTCCCAATGGGAAAACCAGCAGCTGAATGAGAACAGCCCATAATTTTACAACATTACAGACTTTCCCAAGTTCTACGATGTTATTAATGATAAATATTTGGCCATCTATGCCCCAAGAAAAATAAATCATAGAACATCTACTTTTGCAGCTCCTTTCAGATCTTCATAGTGTCCCAAAGGCTTTATACCAATAAATTACTTTTGAAATGTACTCATAGTTGTCAAATGGTATGCAGCAAGGTCTGAGAAACAACAAATTATATGAATGACTACTTTGACTGTTTTGGGTGATTCTTGGGGGATGAATGTCAGATAAGTCACTGAGGAAGTCTGCAGAGAAGCCTCAGATTAAAGTCGGGTGCAAGACGCCGTATGAAACACTGTCAGTAGTGTACTGAAAAACAAATCAAGATTCAGTGCACAATTCCTGTGAATCAAACAATGAGGATTACAACTCCTAAAATACTGGCAAATGCCTATTTTTTAGGCTGGAGCAATAGTGCCTTAATCTTAAGAAGGTCTTCATTTGGACTAATTTGTAGAGAAAGTATAAGATTGACTTGCAAGTTGTTCTTTTCATTCCATGTTCGTGATACCTTGTAACAGGAAGGTGAAGAAAGTTTAATAAAAAATCTATGCAGCCAACAAAATTATCATCAAACACTCATGGCTTGAAGAAACAGTATAGATGCTCTTATGGTCCTTGTTATAGGAATACTGAAAGGCAAATTTTATTTGGGACCTGGCTTGATAGACCATAATCCTTTTTAAATACAGGTCGTTCTGCTGTAATGTGTGTTTTGTTAACACACACTCACTAATACACGATTGACAAATATGGCACACTGTTTCTAAAGCGTGAAGTTTTAAAGCATGTTTTGGTTATAACGGGATTCCTGTCCCATTAGTTTAAATGGTCCTGCTATTATGTGATTTCCTTTCAACACGGGATTGCACAAGAACGGAACTACCACGTTATAATAGAACTGACTGTAATGTACTGCATGGAAGAACCAACAATTTTTTTAAAATAGTAAATTGGCAGATTTCCCATACTTAAATTTGATTAGATTAGATTAGATTAGATTGTGGGCGGCACGGTGACACGGTGGTTAGCACTGCTGCCTCACAGCGCCAGAGACCCGGGTTCAGTTCCCGCCTCAGGCAACTGACTGTGTGGAGTTTGCACGTTCTCCCCGTGTCTGCGTGGGTTTCCTCCGGGTGCTCCGGTTTCCTCCCACAGTCCAAAGATATGCAGGTTAGGTGAATTGGCCATGCTAAATTGCCCGTAGTGTTAGGTAAGGGGTAAATGTAGGGGTATGGGTGGGTTGCGCTTTGGCGGGGCGGTGTGGACTTGTTGGGCCGAAGGGCCTGTTTCCACACTGTAAGTAATCTAATCTAATCTAAATTGGAACACCAAAAAAACTATATAAATTTGATCAAAAGAAATGACAACTAAATAGGTACACTGATCAAGTAAGAAATTATTCTAAATAATATACTTTTCTACCTTGATTCAAACCCATGTAGGTTACTGAATTTAATCTTTATTACTGTGTGGCTGTCACTGAGAGATTTTAAAACATATTTGTATTCTGGAATGCAGTTCTTTTTTTGTTTTGGGTCTGGCTGTACAGGTCACAGCTGAGGTAATACAGTACGTTAAATCCTTTGCAGTACAATGTCCTGATTGAAGTATATACATTGCTGACCTTTGCATGTCACAGACACATTTAAATACTCCCTTAGCATCTATTTGCACCTCCTTTGTTTAATTTCTCTGTTTGCAAAGATACTTGGTCTGACCCAGTTCTGTAAAAATCCCTTGGTCTCTGAATTCTTTGACGAAATTGGAGCCACCTTCTGGTAAGCAAAAAATTTTTAAATCCAAAAAGCAAACTCTACCCAGAGTTCCAGCCTCAAACAATCCTCTCTGTAACAACCACAGGGCTTTCTTGCTTCTGGAAGCCTCCCAGCTGGATCAAAAGTTCTAATATTTCTTACAAGTACACACAGACATAATGAAACATACTTAAAGTAAATAACATCTAATTTAAATTAAATGGAAACCAAAACATTTTTGCCCTCAATATAGCCCATTATTGACATTTATAACAGTGCACTTATAGGGAATATCTTGCAATATAAAATCATCAGGGCTTCACAGACATGTTATACCAATTTGTCACACAGAGAAGCTGTTACTGTATTCATACCTTGTTCTGAAGTATATCTTGTCCTTCTGTAGGCATAATATCTATATGTTTTATTGAAGCAAGGATTGTCTCCTGGTTTAATCATAAGAAAAAAATGCTAGCAAATTAGGTCATTTATATGGAACTATGCAAATTTGCTTTTGTTGTTGATTCACATTCTTGTATATGCTCAGCTTTGAGCTGCAATATCTACCCTTAATCTGTCACATCTAGCGTAATGATAATGTCACACTACACAGTAGAGTGTGTTTTTATAGTGAAGGCAATTTCTCTGATTTCCACCAATCCAACTATGGGGAAGCCTGCTACAGGTTATAATCCAAAATTTTCTGTTGCAGTAGTTTGAACAATCCTGAAATTCACCCATCCAGCAAATATATAAATGTACAAAGACACTATACTTCTGTTGTAGAGGCCACTGAATTTGTTACTTGGTCCACAGTAAACTGTATTTCACAGAAGAGTTATGCATAACTACATATACCAGTGGATTTTTAAAATTGCCTTTTACATTAGAAGGTGCTTGATACAGACCTTAATTGCAGTGGGAGATGTTGCTTAGGTAGCCTCTAATTCATAAGCAGATCTGAGGCCTTTAATGTAGGATTTACAGATATAGAGTCACAGAGGGTCATAGAGCTATACAGCATGGAAACAGACCTTTCAGTCTAACTCATCCATGCCGACCAGATATCCTAAATTAACCTAGTCCCATTTGCAAGAATTTGGCACATATCCCTCTGAACCCTTCCTATTCAAATACCCATCCAGATGCCTTTTAAATCTTATTGTACCAGCTTCCACCATTTCCTCTAGAAACTCATTCCATACATGCACCACCCTCTGTGTGAAAATGTTGCCTCTTAGGTCCCTTCTAAATCTTTTCAACACCCCCACCGAAAACCAATGCCCTCTAGTTTTTGACTCCCCTACCCTGGGAAAAAGACCTTTGCTATTCACCCTATCTATGCTCGTCCTGATTTTATAAACTTCCATAAGGTCATCCCTCAACTTGAAGAAGGCTGAGATCTAGTTCTTACCCTCACATTCCTCTATTCCTCTAATGTGACTCGGACAAATTTAAACACTGTTTTATCTTGTTCATCTTACTCAAGCTGCTTGTCCAAATCTAAATTGTTTGGGATTCTCTGTGGAAACTGTAAAATTAGTTCATTAGAATACTGGCTGCAGTAAAACTGTTCAGACAGTTTGAGTGCACATCATGGTGATGTGCTATAGAGCAACTGACTATTGATCGTAAGTATAATTCATAAAAACGTATAAGAACATACAAGTTAGGTGCAGAGGTAGGCCATCCAGCTGTTTAAGCCTGCTGCACCATTTAAAAGGATCAGAGCTGATCTATTGGTATGTCAAATTCCACATCTATCCCTGATAACTTTGCCGATCAAGTATCTGTCTATCTCTGCCTTAATAGTATTCACCAATCCTGTATGGCTTCCTTCTGAGGAAGCGAGTTGTTAAGTCACACAACATTTAGACAAAGATGTTTCTCTCATTGTACTAAAAGGAGTGTCCCTAATTTTATGTGACCTCTCATTCTTGACTCATCCACAAAAGTAGGCGTCCTTCCAATGTTCACCTTTGTAATGACTATTCAGAATCTATAAAACTTCAATCAAATCACCTTCACTCTTCGAAAACTTCAGTCTAACAAGCTCAGCCTGTCTAATCATTCCTCAGAAGACAACTTATTCATTTCAAGTGACAATATAATAAAAAAAATCTGTTAATCAGGTCTAATGCAATTATGTTCTTAAATAAGACAGCCACAAATGTGCACAGTATTCAAGATGCTTCAGTATTGTCCCCTTTAACTGAAGCATAATATCCTTTTACATAAAAGCAAAGTATTGTGGATGCTGGAAATCTTAAATCAAAACAGAAGGTTCTGGAGAAACTCAGTAGATCTGGCATAATCTGTGGAGAAAGAAACAGTTAATATTTTCAGTCTGATATGACTGTTCAGAATCCTCAACAGGCTCCTCTTTAGCCACGGTTATAGACAGAAAAACTGCAGATGCTGGAATCCAAAGTGGACAGACAGAAGGTTGGAAGAACATAGCAAGCCAGGCAGCATCAGGAGGTGCAGAAGTCAATGTTCTCTTTAGATGTTCTCTGCAGAAGTCCTCTTTATCCGCAACATGTGTTACTCCTCCAAAGAATTCCAGTGTATTGGTTAAGCATGCTTTCCTTTTCACAAAATCAAGCTAACACTTCCTGATTACCTTGAGCTTTACTTAAGTGCTCAGTTATAACCACCTTGATCAATTCTGTCACCTTCCCAATGACAGATGTTGATATGTAGGCCCATAGTCTCCTGTTTACTACTTCCCTTCATTCTTGAATGAGGGGTCTAATGGAATCTTTCCAGAACCTAATTTCTAAAAAATTAGATTCTATGTAAAAATACTTCATTAGCCACTTTTAGGACACTAGGCTGAAGTTCAGCAGGACTAGGAGACTTTGTCATTTGCTTTCTGGGGACAAAAGGAGTTGTGACCTGTGAGGGAGCATGTTTTGAAGCTACTAGATAAGAAGAAGCTGAGACTCAGGACCTTTCCCTTACCTTCTGGGTGTGAAAAGTATCAGACTGGCAAAGGATCACTTGCCTTGGTAACTCAATTGAGTTTGAAGGACGTCTAAGAGTACCATCACAGGAAAATCATAAGTTTATTGATTGTTGAGCAACTGTTGTTTGTTATTTTACAACTCCAGTTCTTTTGAAAACTTACATTTCTAAATTAGCACAGAGAAATAAAACTTGTAAGCAAAGGAAGCAGCTGATTTGTGAGTATGTGCAATTAATTTCTCTTTTCAATTAATCTCAAGCTTATAGTTTATATCAGAGTAAGTTTAAAGCATTCGAGGAGAAAGTGAGGACTGCAGATGCTGGAGATCAGAGCTGAAAATGTGTTGCTGGAAAAGCACAGCAAGTCAGGCAGCATCCAAGGAACAGGAGAATTGACGTTTCGGGCATAAGCCCTTCTTCATTCCTGATGCTGCCTGACTTGCTGCGCTTTTCCAGTAACACATTTTCAGCTAAGTTTAAAGTATGTAAAAGTAAGCAATGTTTAAGTAAAATAATTCAAAAGGTTTTGAAGGCCAGAGCAGTTCAGCCAAGCAGAATCCGGTTCTGTGGCATGTGAGGACATCGTGATCCAGAGGAGCCCATGTATGGGGGGAAGCGACACCAACTGCACAGGCTTGAGCTTCAGGCTTCAGAGCTTAAGAAGTGGCTAGATTCACCAAGGTACATCCACGAGGCAGTGAACTATTAGGATAATGCATTCAGAGAGATGGTCACGCTAAAGTTAGGGGCAAGCAGGAAGATGGGGAATGGGTGACCATTCAGCAGTCCAAAAGAAACAAAGCATTGGTATAGGAATCCCCAAAACTTGTGCTTGCTAACCAGTTTTCCATTCTGCATATTGGTGAGGATGATGGATCCTTGGAGTGGAGCAAAAGCCAAGCCTGTGGCACCGCAGGTGTCAGAGGTGTACAGGAGGAGAGGAATTAGACCAGTACTGATAGATGATTCTTCAGTTAGGAGAACTTTTGTGGTCGTCAATGTGACTCCGAGATGGTTTGTTGTCTCCCTGGTGCTAGGGTCAGAGATGTCATAGAATATCTAGGGAAGGGTGAAGGCAAAGTTAATGGTCCACCATATTATTAATGGCGTAGTTAAGAAGGGGTATATGGACCTGTAGTCAGTCCTACTGGATAGAAAGTTAAGCATATAGGATTACAGTAGTAATTTGTGGATAACTCCTACTGCTGTGTGCAAGTGAGAACAGAATTTAAATGAAGCTCTAGGATAGTTGATACCTCTACAACATAGATGGTTTGTGCCTGAACAGAGCTGGGACTGAGTTCCAGCCAGACAATTTTCTATGTGTACTAGTACCTTAACCACTATACCATGAGGTCCTACATTGTGTATTAATCTTTTATGTGGAACCTTGTATGCCTTTTGGAAATCTAAGTACAGTACCTGAATGGGCTTCCTTTATCCATAGCACATGATCCTATTCAAAGAATTCCATTGACACATTTAAACCGTTATAGAGTCATAGAGATATACAATATGGAAACAGACCCTTCGCTCCAACTTGTCCATGCTGATCAGATAAACTGATCTAATCCCATTTACCAGCATTTAGCCAATATTTCTTTAAATCCTTCCTATTCATGTACCCATTCAGATGGCTCTTTAAATGTGGTAATTGAACTAGCCTCTCACTTCCTCTGACAGCTCATTCCATAGATGCACTACCGTCTGCATGTAAAAGCTGCCCCTAAGGTCCCTTCTGAATCTTTTCCATCTCACCTTAAACCTATGCCCTCTAGTTTTGGATTCCCCTACCCTGGGGAAAAGACCTTGGCTATTCACCCTATTCATGCCTGTCCTGATTCTATAAATCTCTTTAAGGTAACCCCCTCAGCCTCTGATGCTCCTAGGGATAATTACCCTAACCTATTCAGCCTCTTTATATAGCTCAAACCTTTCAACCCTGGCAACACCTTTCTGAACCCTTTCAAGTTTCACAACATCTTTCCTATAGCAGGAAGACGAGAGTTAAACGCAGTATGCCAAAAGTGGCCTCTGCAATGTCTTTATAGCTTCAACTTGATATCTCAACTCCTGTAATCAGTGCGCTGAGCAATGAAGGCAAGCAAGCCAAACAACACCTTCGCCACCCTCAGCTCAGCAGATCTGGCAGCATATGTGAAGAGAAATCAAAGTTAACATTTCGGGTCTCGTGACCCTTGCTCGGAACTGCCAGTTGAATTTTGAAGAATGAATGGCATTCAAGAAGAATAGGATGCCAGATAAAGGTAGAATCTTAATCAAAGATGGCACTTCTGTAACAGTGATCACCTTGATTCAGGTGATCAAGATCTAGAATCTGTTTAGCTGGAGCTATAGGTGGGAGGCAAAAAACCTATCAGTTTCGTGATGGTTGGTTGAAGTTGTGCTATTAAGTTTTTAAAACCATAGGATATAAGAGCAGAAGTAGGCCTTTCAGCCCGAGACAGTTCTGCCATTCAATGAGATCATGGTTGCCTTAATTTGGAGATGCTGGTGTTGGACTGGGGTGTACAAAGTTAAAAATCACACAACACCAGGTTATAGTCCAACAGGTTTAATTGGAAGCACACTAGCTTTCGGAGCGACGCTCCTTCATCAGGTGATAATGGAGGGCTCAATCCTAACACAGAATTTATAGCAAGAATTTACAGTGTGGTGTAACTGAAATTATACATTGAAAAATTGATTGCCCGTTAAGCCTTTCATCTGTTAGAATACAGTGATAGTTTCACTTCCTGATGTTGTGTGATTTTTAACATGGTTGCCTTGATAATCCTCAACACCACTTGCATGCCTTTTTTATATTACCTTGATTCCCTTCCTGGTTTAAAAAAAATTGTCTATCTCAGCCTTGAATCTACCTAATGACCCAGCCTCAACAGCCTTTTGTGATAAAGAACTCCACAGATTCACTATCCTCTGAAAGACCAGATTTCTCCCCATCTCTATCTTAAATGTGGCACCCCTTATTCAGAGATGATGCCCTCTGCTCCTACACTCTCCCACGTGGGGAATCAACCTTTCCACATGTACCCTGTTGAAATAAGGTTCTTTGATTCTTCAAAATTCTAATGAGTACAGACCCAACTTACTCAACGTCTCCTCATAAGACAATCCCTTTGTATCTGGTATCAGTCTAGTGAGCCTTCTCTGGGCTGCCTTCAATGTAAGTGTATCTTAGATAAATGCCCAAAAGAAATTACTATATTTCAGCTGCAGTGCCTTGTGTAGTGTAGTTTTAGCAAAACCTCCCTACTTCTTTAACAAAAACAGAAATTGCAGGAGTGACTTGTCAGGTTTGTTAGCATCTATAGACAGAGAGCAGAGTTAAAATCTTGGGTCCAATGACCTTTCTTCAGAACTCAAGTTCTGACTTTCTCCAACAATTTATTTTCTGTTTCAGATTTCCAATACCTTTGTTTTACTCCCTACTTTTATTTTCTACTCCATTTGAAATAAAGGCTAACATTTAATTTGCCTTCCCTATTACCTGCTGAACTTCCATGCTAGCTTTAGGTGATTGATGGATGAGGATTCCCAAATCCCCCTCTCTCTAGTTTTCTGCAGTATTTTTCATTTAAATAGTATTAAGCTCTTCCATTGTTCTTGCCAAAGTGCATAACCTTGCATTTTCCCACGTTATATTCCATTTGACAAGATTTTGCCCTCACACTTGTCTATATTTCTATGCAGACTTTTTACATTATCTTCACTACTTGACTTCTCACCTATTTTTGTGTCATCCGAAAACTTGACTATATACTTTCCTTATCCAGGTCCTTGGAATTCATTATAAATAATTGTGGTACCATGTCTGTGACATACCACTAGTTACAGGTTGTCATCCTGAAAATGCTTCCCCTCTCCCATTTTTCAGTTGTCTTTTGGTTAGCCAATCCTCAATCCATGTCAATATATTACCTCCTACATCATTAGCTCTTAAGTAGCCTAATGTGTGGCATCTTATTAAAAAATCTTCTGAAAATTCAAATATATTACATCCACTGCTTCCAATTATCTATTCTTTTTCTTACCTCCTCAAAGAATTCTTGTCAGTTTGTCAGCATTGTTTTCCCTTTTCATGAAGCCATGTTGACTCTGCTTGTTCATGTATTTCTAAATGCTCTGCTATTATTCCCTGTATAATAGACTTTAACATCTTCCCAATACAGCCATTAAGCTAACTGGCCTATAGTTTTGTCTCTCCTTTTTTTAAATAAAGGCTTTATATTGTCAATTTTTCCAATCCTTTGGGCTATTTTCAGAATATGAGAACTTGTGGAAGATTGCTACTGGCATTCTCTATCTCTGTAGCTACTTCCTTTGGTATCCTGGGATGCATGCCAACAGATCCAGGGAACTTCTTGGTCTTTAGCTCCATTAGTTTGCTGAACACCTTTTTTTTTTTCCTGTGATAGCTATTGTTTATTTCTTCTCATTTTGCTTTCAAATATTGATTAATTTTGGAATTCTATTAATATCTTCTATTGTGAAGACTAAAAGTATTTATTCCACTGCCATTTTCTGTTTCCTCATCATTATTTCCCCAGGCTCATTCTCTCAGGAGCCAGAGCTCACTTTGGCTTCCCTTTTTCATACATTTAGAAAAGCTTTTGCTATCTGTCATGATGCTACTTGCAAGTTTACCTTCCAAGTGAGGTAGTGATGGGTGAACACAGGTAGAGGGTACAGCCTGGGTAGTCAGTGTGAGGAATGAATCGGTTAAGGAAGGGTCAGTCAGAGGAATGGAAAGGGGGGAGGGGGGAGGTAGAGAGGCTGGAACGGGAGTTGGGGGATGGGAGGTTATTTGAAGTTGGAAAACTCAATGTTGAGTCCTCTAGGCTGTAGGCTGCCCAGGCAGAAGATGAGGTCTTGTTCCTCCAATGTGCGGTCTGATTCACTATGGCAATGGCGGAGGTCAAGGATGGTCATAGCAGAGAGGGAATGACAGGGGGAATTGAGATGGGTGGTGACTGGGAGGTCAGGTCAGCCCCACCCCACCACCAAGAACATCTTCCCGTCCCTACCCCTCTCTGCCTTGCACAAGGACCGTTCTCTTCACCAATCCTTGGTTTGTGCCACTCTCCCCACCAACCCCCCAAAATGCCCGGTACCTTCCCCTCCAGCCGTAAAAGAAGCAAGACTTGCAGGCACACCACCCCCCTCACTCCATCCAGGGTCCCAAACCGTCCTTCCAGGTGAGAAAGAGGTTTACCTTCCTTTCCTCCAACCTAGTTTACTGTATCAGATGCTCCCAAATGTGATCTTTTCTACATTGGAGAGACCAAACATTAACTAAGGGCACATTTTGCCGAATATCTCAGTCAGGCCCGCAGGGGCCAACCTAACCTCTCAATCACCGCCCATTTCAATTCCGCTTCCCATTCCGTTTCTGACATAACCATCCTTGGCCTCCTCTGTTGCCACAGAGAATTCGACTGCAAAGTGGAGGAACAAAACCTCATCTGCCTGGGCAACCTACAGCCTGGAAGACTCTACTTTCTGTTCTCCAATTTCAAATAACTCCCTTCCCATTCCCTAACTTCTTTTCTAGTCCCTCCCCCCCTTCCATTCCTCTTACCTACCCTTCCTTCCAGCTACCAACTGGATTAATTCCTCACATCGACCAACCCTCTATCCGCACCCTCTATCCGTATTCACCTCTCACTACCTCACCACTCTGCCCCTCTCCCCACAAAAACCCTCTCCCACCCCCCCCTCCCCTTTATCTGCAGCTCCCCTTACACCCACCCCAACTCTTGAAGAAGGGTTCTTCTCCATCTCCTGATGCTGCCTGGATTTCTGTGTTTTTCCAGACTCCTTTCGCAGTCTGCTGTAGTCAGCTCTATCACATTCCTCAACATCAACAAGACAAAATTCCTCCACCAACCTTGGCCAGCATTGTGGAGTGAACCCCCATCATCAAAGTCTGTTGGAAGGCCTTAGTGAACAGTGTCTACCTCCAGTACCTCGAGTGTCCCGTTGGCCAAAGCAGTTATTGATGAAGAGATCCAGCACCACCTCCAGTGTGCGACTACAGCATTCGGCTGCCTGAAGAAAAGGGTGTTTCAGATCAATCATCAGATCCGACACCAAGCTTATGGTTTACAGAACTGTGGTGGTGTTCGCCCTCCTATATGGCTCTGAGACATAGGCTCTAGAACAGTACCACAGTGCAAGATCCTGTGAATCCACTTGAAAGAAAGATGCAACAACACCAGTGTCCTTAACCAGGCCAACATTCCTAGCATCGAGGCGCTGATCACCCTTGATCGGCTCCAGTGGGCACTTTGTCCACGTGACGGAAATGAGACTCCCCAAGTAGGTGCTCTACTCCCAGCTTTGAAACAATAGGCCAGCCCCAGGTGGACAGAGGAAACACTTCAGTGATGTCCTCAAGGCCTCACTGGTGAAGTTTGGCAATTCCCCAGAAACCTGGGCATCGCTGGCACAAGACTGTCCAAAGTGGAGAAGGAGCATCCAGGAAGGTGTCAAGCACCTTGAAATTTGCCATACCAATACTCCACCCACCCCTTCCCCTCTTCGCCCAAGTGTAAAAGAGCCTGCAGAATCCACATTGATCTGTGCAGCCATCTTTGGACTCATTCTGAGAGTGGAAGAGAGTCATCATTTTCTGCGAGGGACCACCAGTGATGATGATGATTTCTTTGTAACTGCCTTTATTTAAGCTTAGGACAATGGTTTCTGATCCAAGTTCCTCTTTCTTAAACTGAATGCTAAATTCTATCATAATATGGTAACTGTTTCTGAGGGGATCTCTTACTCTGACATTGTTTATGAAACCTGTTTCATTACACAAGACCAGACCCAAAATAGCCTGATCCCTGGTTGGATCCACAACATACTGTTCAATGAACTGTTCGGAATACATTCTATAAATTCTTCTGCCAATTTGACTATCCCAGTCTACATGAAGACTAAAGTCACCCATGATTAGCCTTTGTTATATACCCTCTGTACCATGTAGCTACTGTTAGGTGGTGTATAGACTACTATAAATGTCATCTTTCCGTTTTTAATTTTAATCTCCACCCATATGGATTCTTCATATTTCAATTCAAAATTATTTCTTGCTATCATAACTATTCCATCCTAAACCAAGAATGATATTCTATCAACCTTTTCCTATTGTTTCAAAAAGTCACATAACCCCTGAATATTTGGTTCCCAGCTTTGATCTCTTTATAACTGTCTCTAATGATTATATACCCATTAACGTGTATTTATGCCATTAATTAATCTGTTTTGTTCTGAATACTCCGCACCTTCAGTAAACAGCCATTTGTTTTAACTTGGACCCAATCTTTTGCCTGTTTTTGCAGATTTCGGGATTTAGTTGTTTCAGTAAGAACAGAGAAGATGGTAAAAGAGGTGGGGGTATGGCCATGTCAGTCAAGGACAGTATTATGGCTGCAGAAAGGACTTTTGAGGACGGTTCAACAGAGGTAGTATGGGCTGAGATTAGAAATGGGAAAGAAGAGGTCACCCCTTGGGAGTTTTCTGTAGGCCTCCAAATAGTTCCAGAGATATAGAGGAAAGGAGATCAAAAATGATTCTCGATAGGACCGAGAATGACAGGGTAATTGTTTTGGGGGACTTCAGCTTCCCAAATATTGACTGGGAATACTATAGCTCAAGTACTTTAGATGGGTCAGTTTTTGTCCATTGTGTGCAGGAACATTTTCTCCAACAAGGGGCGAGGTCACATTGGATTTGGTACTGGATAATGAACCTTGCCAGTTGTTGGATTTGGAGGGAGGTGAGTACTTTGGTGATAGTGACCACAATTCAGTTATGTTTACGTTTAGCAGTGGAAAGGGATAGGTATACACCAGAGGATAAGAGCTACAGCTGGGGGAAATGCAATTATGATGTGATTAGACAGGATTTAGGATGCATCTGATGGGGAAGGAAACTGCAGGGAATGGGCACAATAGAAATGTGGAGTTTATTCAAGGAACAGCTACTGTGTGTCCTTGATAAGTATGTACCTGTCAGGCAGGGAGAAAGTTATTGAGCGCAGGAGCTGTGATTTACAAAGCAAGTTGAATCTCTTGTCAAGAGGAAGAAGAAGGCTTACATTAGGATGAGATCTGAAGGCTCAGGGCAATTGAGAGTTACAGGGTAGCTAGGAAAGACCTAAAGAAAAAGCTAATATGAGCGAGGAGGGGATTTGAGAAGCTGTTGGCGGAAAGCATCAGGGAAAACCCTAAAGCTTTCTATAGGTATATAAGCGATAAAAGAAAGACGAGAGTAAGATTAGGGCCAATCAGGGACAGTAGAAGGAAGTTGTGCATGGAGATAGAGGAGATAGTGGAAGCACTAAATGAATATTTTTTGTCAGTATTCACATTGGAAAAAGACAATGTTGTCAAAGAGAATACCGAGAAACAGGCTACTAGATTAGATGGGATTGGGGTTCACAAGGAGGAGATGTTCAAAATTCTGGAAAATATGAAAATAGATAAATCCCTTGGGCCGGATGGGGTTCATCCTAGGATTCTCTGGGAGGCCCGGGAGGAAATTGCCGATCCTTTGACTTTGATCTTTGTTGTCATTGTCTATAGGAGTAGTACCAGAAGACTGGAGGACAGCAAATCTTGTTCCCTTGTTCAAGAAGGGGAGTAGAGACAACCCTGGTAATTTATAGACCAGCGAGCCTTACTGGTAAAGTGTTGGAAAAGGTTACAAGAGATAGGATTATGTAGATTAGGGATAGTCAACACAGTTTTGTGAAGGCTGGGTCATGCCTCACAAACTTTTATCAAGTTCTTTGAGAAGGTGACCAAACAGATGGATGAGGGTAAAGTTGTTGATGTGGTGTATATGGTTTCAATAAGGCATTTGATAAGGTTTCCCATGGTAGGTTACTCCACAAAATATGGATTGAGGGCAATTTAGCAGTTTGGATCAGAAATTGGCTAGCTGAAAGAAGACAGAGGGTGGTAGTTGCTGGGAAATGTTCTTCCTGGAGTTCAGTTACTAGTTGTGTACTGCAAGGATCTGTTTTGGGTCCACTGTTGTTTGTCATTTTTAGAAACGACCTGGATGAGGGTGTAGAAGGATGGATTGGTAAATTTGCGGACGACACTACGGTCGATACAGTTGTGGATAATGCTGAAGGATGTTGTAGTTTACAGAGGGTCATAGATGAGCTGCAGAGCTGGGCTGAGAGGTGGCAAATGGAGCTTTAATTCAGAAAAGTGTGACGTGATTCACTTTGGAAGGAGTAACAGGAATGCAAAGTGTTGGGTGAATGGTAAGATTCTTGGTAGTGTAGATGAGCAGATAGATCTTGGTGTCTATGCACATAGAACATAGAACATAGAACATAGAACAACACAGCACAGAACAGGCCTTTCGGCCCACGATGTTGTGCCGAATATTTGTCTTAGCTTAAGTACTCATCCATGTACCTATCCAATTGCCGCTTAAAGGTCGCCAATGATTCTGACTCTGCCACTCCCACAGGCATCGCATTCCATGCCCCCACCACTCTCTGGGTAAAGAACCTACCCCTGACATCCACCCTTCACCTTAAATTTATGTCCCCTTGTTTATGTCCCCTTGTAACACTCTGTTGTACCCAGGAAAAAGTTTCTGACTGTCTACTCTGTCTATTCCTCTAATCATCTTATAAACCTCTATCAAGTCACCCCTCATC
>NC_057710.1:108372316-108413188 GCF_004010195.1 Chiloscyllium plagiosum
CTTTTCAGATACTCATAAATCCTATCCCTCAGTACCCTTTCCATTACTTTGCCTTCCACCGATGTAAGACTAATTGGCCTGTAATTCCCGGGGTTATCCCTATTCCCTTTTTTGTACAGGGGCACAACATTCGCCACTCTCCAGTCCTCTGGTACCACCCCCGTTGACAGTGAAGACGAAAAGATCATTGCCAACGGTTCTGCAATTTCCTCTCTTGCTTCCCACATAATCCTAGGATATATCCCGTCAGGCCTGGGGGACTTGTCTATCCTCAAGTTGTTCAAAATGTCCAACACATCTTCCTTCCTAACAAGTATCTCTTCTTGCTTACCAATCCGTTTCACACTCTCCTCTTCAACAATACGGTCCCTCTCGTTCGTAAATACTGAAGAAAAGTACTCATTCAAGATCTCTCCTATCTCTTCTGACTCAATACACAGTCTCCCACTAAAGGTCCCTCAAAGTTGCCAACCAGGTGGATAGGGTTTTTCAGAAGGCATACAGTGTATTAGCTTTTATTAGTACAGGGATCAAGTTTCGGAACTATGAGGTCATGCTGCAGCTGTACAAAACTCTGGTGTGTCCATATTTAGAGTATTGCGTGCAGTTCTGGTTACCACATTATACGAGGCAGTGGAAGCTTTTGAAATGGTTCAGAGGAGATTTATTAGGGTGTTGTCTGGTATGGAGGTAGAGTCTTATGAGAAAAGGTTGAGGGACTTGAGACTGTGTTTTCATTGGAGAGAAGAGGATTGAGAGATGACTTAATTGAGACAAATAAGATAATCAGGGTGTTAGAAAAGTGGGCAGTGAGAGCCTTTTTCCTAGGATGGTAATGGATCGCACGATGGGGCATAGCTTTGAATTGAGGGGTGATAGATATAGGACAGGTGTCAGAGGTAGTTTCTTTACTCAGAATGGGAGGGCTGTGGAATGCACTATCTGCAACAGTTGTAGATTCACCAACTTTACGGGCATTTAAATGGTCATTAGATAGGCATATGGATGAGAATAGAATAGCATAGGTTAGATGGGCTTCACGTTGGTTTCACAGGGCAGTGCAACATTGAGGGCTGAAGGGCCGATACTGTGCTGTAATGTTTTATGTTCTATTGGGCTGTATGCACGAAAAGCCATATAAAGGTTAAGGCTACAAATATGTTGCAGAATGAGGATGAGAAAAACCAATGATTGGTACTGGAGATGCAGCTGTAGGACAGATTTCATCCATGACAAGATGTTAAGGGCCCAAAAATAGCTTGACTATGTCAAAATCTCAAAAGGAAATCAACATCTCATTCTTGATGTTTGTTCACAGATCTGTGCCCCATGCTTTTTCAACTTAACTCAATAACCATACTCACTTTGTTCCAATTCAGGAACAGAAGAAGAAGGAAAAGGAATTCCTGATACCAACAGCACCAGAAACATGGGATGTACAAAGTTGCAGTTGTAGATGAATGAGAAGCATCTGAAGAGGGAAATTTGGGTATTCAACACTGTTGAGCAGTATACCGCTAAAAGGCATACTAAAAACATTGCAGCTACCTGCAAATGAGTGAATGACAGTGCTGGAGGTGTCTTTGCATGACTAGGAACACCATCACTTGCATCTGTAGATCAATTTGTAGAAGGTGGAACATATGTGGCTTGAGAGGTAACATTGTGCCTAGCTAAAGTTCAGAAAAGGCATTGAACTTGCTTGCCATTATCTTCTTTCAAACATCAGCTGTGGACTTACGTAGTATCTCCTAATTAGCAACCCACAAGTGAATTTGTGAGGTCACTGATAGCATATGCAGGAAAACAATACAGCTGTTCAGTTCAGCATGAACCCAAGAGTCATAAAGTCCAATATGTTGGATTTGCAGTTATTGCTGAGTTCCGTGAGGTCTAGTGGGTGACTGAATGCACACATATGGCACTCAGAGCTCGCTGGCATCATCTACCCACATTCCTGAGTCGGGAGGGACTTCACTCAATAAATGTCCAGCTTGTTTTATGGGAACAAATGCTCTCCAGTAGCTCCAGGAGCTCTCACAATATTTTCATTTCTGCATGACTCTGCAAAATTCCATCAATATTTGCTCTCCCACATTGATTTCCGGGGCTGGCTCCTAGTTTGAAGGGTATTCCCAGAGAAAATGGATAAAGAAGCCAGAGCAGTAATGAGATGAAGCAGTTTGCCTGATATAACCTAATAATGATTAGATTTGAGGAGGAATTATTTTGTATTAACCTATGTGGACACTCAGAGCTATGAGTCAATTATGGCACAGGGGCGATCTTATCTGTAATCCAACCTTGCTTGTAAAGTAACTTATTCCCTTTTCATCAGTAACCTCCTGTTCAGTTTCCTGACAGTGCATCAGTATTAAGTTATGCAGAACTGCATGCGAGTTGTGCTTGTATGACATGAACCTCAGCGTGCAAGGTGCTTTCATCTATTTCAGAAATGTAGATGGGCAGAACTATGCTCTAAAATACAAATATCTTATGTTTCTGCTTTCCAGAAGTAACGTTCCTCCCAGAGGCTAACAGGGACCAATAACCTCTGCCTCACTGCTCATTGCACTGTTCCATATGATGCATATCAATAGTCCTTTAAGGTAGTCTTGAAAGAAAACAGAAACAGTCAGAATAATGAAAGATTGTAAAGAACCACTGGATCATAGTACAAAGTACTATATTTATGTAAGGTTTCAGTCTGACATTATGGAAGTACTTGATTCCCTGACAGAGAGGAGGTGAGGTCATGAATCCTTGATGCCTATCTATTGCTCTTTCTCCTTGTCAGTGTGCAATGACATCTCCCTAACATTTTGAGGTAATGGGACACTTGGAAGAGCATCAAAGACTCTCTGCTCCCTTTTGCGTAGGTAGTGAATGAATGCAACCATAAATCAAGCAGTGGAGTGAGACCTTGTGCATATTTGACAGATTGTTCTTCAGGAGCTGGATGTCCATGGCAGTTGCTGCCTATTTCACTGAGGCAACTGCTTGCATGCAGGAGCCACAACATCAGACAGAACTTGGCAAGGCTCCTTTGCCCTCCCTCATTTTGCATAATTTATGTCTTCCTTGCTTGCCTGAGGCTTGTGACTGTCTTTCTGGTAAAGATAGGACTTGGGACTGGAGCCTTCATTTTTTTTTGTCCTGGGTGACATTAGGACCCAGAAACTGCACAGAAAAGCACCAAGATATTTTAGTTTTGCATGCCTTTTTCTAAGGTTTCATTATGACATTGCTGCTTCATAGATGGTCTCCAATCTGACATTTGTAGCTTTCTCACTAGATGGCTGAAAATATCCAATCTCTTCTTCAGCATTGCAATCCTCCTTTTGCTCTCCTACTGCTCCTCAAAGGGGTTGCATTTCCTTATGTCAGGCATTTCTCACCCTCCTTGATTGGGCATGGTCCTGTCTATAGTGCCTGTTCTTTTCCTACAGATTGAGGAGCATTAAGAGGCATCAGCATGGATACTTTTGCCTACATTTGGAGATACTGATAGAAATGTCAGTCTCAGAACTGTGATTGTCTGTGTGCATAACTTGTAAGTGTGGGGAAGTTACATATTGAAGGGATCTGACTGAGTGGTGAATTAATCTTGTCAAAGGGCTCTAGTTGCTGGAAGCCAATAAAGCATCCTACATGTGTTACTGTGATACCTGTGTTCAGCTTAAATAAATCTTTTGGGATTGTGCCCTTGTCCCACCCAATCCTTTGACAAACTATCAGGTGTGTATACTCTTCTAGTTGTGATAAAAGATCAGTGATCAGATAGTGCTTGAGCTACTAAATGTTGAAGCTCCTTTTATGTTTTCACTGTGAACCATAGTCCATGATTGAGAGGCTATATCATTGCAAACATACATATGAGCAAGCCTTTGAACCTGCTTTGCCGTTCATTAAGATCATGGTTGATCTGCTTTTAATCTTACCTCTATATTCCTGCATATTCCTGACATCTTTTATCTCCTTGGTGATCAAAACTCTATAGACCTCAGACTTTAAAATATTTCAAAATTCTGTATTCATTCCCTTTGAAGAGAAAAAAAATGTTTCCTCATCTCTGTTTTAAATGGGAAGCACCTTATTTTAAACAGTGGCCCATAGTTCTATATTCTCTCATGCAGAAACATCCTTTTGATGTCAACCTGATCCAGTCCCCTAATCTAATTTGTTTAGATTAAGTCACTTCTGACTCATATAGACCCAAATATATAGTTTCATAAGGCAATCTGTTCATTCCAGGTATGAATCTAGTAAACCTTCTTTGAATTGCTGCCAGCATGTTAACGTCCTTCCATAAATATGGTGACCTGTAGTTTATACAATACTTCAAATGAGGTCTCAGCAATGTCCTATATAACTGAACCATAACAAGAGTAGGAAGGTTATCAATTCCCCTCCCAATAAAATATAATGTTCCATTAGCTTTCCTGTTTACTTGCAGTACCTGCATACTAATCTCCTGTGAATCATGTGCTAGAACACCCAGGTCTCTCTACACCTCAGCACTCTCATCATTTTAGTTTTTTATTCTTTCTACCAAAATAGACAATTTCATACTTTCCCACATTATTGGTCATTTGTCAGTTTTTTGCCCACTCATTTAATTTACTTATACTCCTTTGTAGACTTTTAATATCCTCTTCAAACTTTACTGGAAAATTTAGCCAACATTCCTTTGGTCCCTTCATCCAAATTATTTGTAAAAATTGTAAAGAATTGAGGCCCCTGCACTGAACCTTATGCACACCGACCATGACATCTTACCAGCTTGAAAAAGACCCATTTATTCCAATTCTCTGCTTCCTGTTAGTCAGTCTTCTGGCCATGTCAAAAGGCAATGGCCCAGTGGTATTATCACTGGACTGTTTATCCAGAAGCTCAGATAAATGTTCTGGGGACCCAGGTTTGAATCCCGCCATGACAGATGAATGCAATAAAAATTATTAAATATCTGAAATTGAGAATCTACTGATCACCATAAAACCATTGTGCATTGTCGGAAAAACCCATCTGGTTCACTAATTGTCCTTCGTGGCAGGCAATCTCCCATCCTCACTTGGTCTGGCCTACATGTAACTCCACACCAGACCCACAGCAATATGGTTGACCCTCAATTGCCCCAAGAAATGGCCTAGCAAACCATTCAGTTGTACAAATTGCTACAAAGTCTCTAAGAAATGAAACTGGATGGATCACCTGGCATTGACCTGGGCACTGGAAAAGACAATGGCAGAAACAGCCCTGTCGACCCTGCAAAGTCTTCCTCATTAATGTCTGCGGGCTTATGCCAGAATTAGGAGAACTGTTTCACAGACTCCCCAAGCAACAGCCTAACATGTTTATACTCTCAGAATCATACCTTACAAATAATGTCCTCTCCGTCACCATCACAATCCCTGGATATGTCCTGTCTCACTAGCAGGACAGACCCAACAGAGGTGGTGGCACAGTGGTATACAGTCGGGAGTTGCTGCTGTGGGAGTCCTCAACATTGACTCTAGATTCTATTAAGACTCATGGCTCCAGGTTAAACATGGACAAGGAAACCTCCTGCTGATTACCACATACCATTTTCTCTCAGCTGAGGAATTGATACTTTTCCATGTTGAGCAACACTTCGAGGAAGCACTGAGGATGGCAAGGGTACAAAATGTCTTCCTAGGTAGAGGATTTTCAATGTACACTATCAAAAGTGGCTTGGCAGCAGTAGTACTGATCCAACTGGTTGGACCTTAAAGGACATAGCTGCTAGACTAGGTCTGTGGCGGGTGGTGAGGGAACCATCAAGAGGGAAAATCATACTTGATTTCATCCTTATCAATCTGCCAACTGCATTGATAAAAGCGACCACTGCACAGTTCTTGTGGAGACTAAGTCAAGCTTTCACGTTGAGAATAACGTCCCATCATGTTGTGTGGCACTATCCCCATGCTAAATGGGACAGACTTCGAACAGATCTAGCAACTCAAGACTGGGCATCCATGAGATGCTGTGGGCCATCAACAGCAGCAGAATTGTCCTCCAGCACAATCTGTAACCTCATGGACTGGCATATCCTCCACTCAACCATTACCATCAAGCCAGAGAATAAACCTTGGTTCAATGGAGAGTGCAGGAGGGCTTGCTAAGAACAGCACCAGGCATGAAAATGAGGTGTCAACCTGGTAAAACCACTAAACAGGACTACTTCCAGGCCAAACAGCATAAGCAGCAAGTGATAGACAGAGCTAAGCAATCCCACAACCAACAGATCAGATCTAAGCTCTGCAGTCCTGCCACATCCAGTCGTTAATGGCGGTGGACAATTAAACAACTCAGTGGAGGAGAGGTGGCTCCACAAATATCCCATCCTCAATGATGGAAGAGCCCAGCAACCAGTGCAAAGATAAGGCTGCAGCAATCTTTAGCCAGAAGTGCCAAGTGGATGATCCATCTCGGCCTTCACCAGCATTACAGATACCATTCTTCAGCCAATTCGATTCACTGCATGTGATATCAAGAAACAGTTAGAGGCACTGGATACTGAAAAGACTTTGGGCTCTGACAATATTCTGGTAGTAGTACTGAAGGCTTGTGTTCCAGAACTTGCAGCTCCCCTAGCCAAGCTATTTCAGTACAGTTACAACATTGGCATCTACCCGACAATGTGGAAAATTGCCCAAGTATGTCCTGTAGGTAAAAAGCAGGACATATCCAACCTGGCCAATTACCACCTCATCAGTATACTCATGATCACCAGTGAAGACATCATCAAGCAGCACCTGCTCACCAATAAATCAATGCCTGACTTCTGAAAGCCTGTCCACCATCTACAAGACACAAGTCAGGAGTTTGATGGAATACTCCCTACTTTCCTGGATGAGTGCAGCCCCAACAACACTCAAGAAGCATGACATCATCCAGGACAAGCAGCCTACTTGATTGGCACCACATCCATGAGCATCTACTCCTTCTACCACTGACAGTCAGCAGCAGCAGTGTGTACTATGTACAAGATGCACTGTACAAATTTACCTTCCAAACCCACGACCACTTCCATCTAGAAGGACAAGGGCAGCAGATATATAGGAACACCATCACCTACAAGTTCCCCTCCAAGCCACTCACCATCCTGACTTGGAAATATATCATTGTTTCTTCACTGTTGCTAGTCAAAATTCTGCAATTCTCTCCCTAATGGCATTGTGGGCTAATCCACAGCAGGTGGACTCCAGTGGTTCAAGAAGGCAGCTCACTACCACCTTCTCAAGAGCAACGAGGGATAGGCAAAAACATGCTCACCAGCCAGCAATGCCCACATCTCACAAATGAATAAAAAAACATGTTTATTTCTTCACAATAATCTTTGTGGCACGTTATCAAATGCTTTCTGGAAACCTAAGTACAATATATCCACTGGTTCCCCCTTTATCTATAGTACAAGTTGCATCTTCAAAGAACTTTCAATAATTGTCCTTTTAATAAAACCATGTTGACTATGCTTGATTACTGTAAACTTATCCAACTGACTAGTTATGACATTTCGCAATAATTTCCAATATTTTCCCTATGACAGATGTTAAGCTAACTGGTCTGTAGTTTTCTGCTTTCTGCCTCCCTCCCTTTCTGATTGCAGGAGTTTCATTAGGTATTTTCCATTAGAACCTTTCCTGAATCTAATAAGTTTTTGAAAATTAAAACCAATGCATCAACTATCTCATTCATTACTTCTTTTAAGACCTAGGATGAATTCCATCATGACCAGGGAGCTTGTCAACTTTTAGTTCCAACAGTTTACTCAATATTACTTTGCTGTTAATTATAATTTTAAGTTCCTTCCTTCCTTTTTCAGTTCCTGAATTGAAAGCTATTTTTAGGACGTTACTTCCTTTTCAAGTGAAGACTGACCTAAAATGTATGTTTAGTTCTCATGTAATTTCTTCATTCAATACTAATTCTCCAGGCTCATTTTCTGCTGGAACAATATTTTTTAAGTATTTGAAGAAACTTTTCCTATCGGTTTTTATATTATTGTCTAACTTTCACTTGTAATCTAATTTTTTTTTTACTCATTAATCTTTTATTAATTTGTCTTTCTTTTTATTCTGACTAATCTACTGACCTGTCACCTAACTTAAAGATTTATATATCTTTTCCTTGAGTTTGATTATTATCTTTGAATTTTTTAGTTAACTATGAATGGCATGTCTGCCCGTTAGAATTTTTCTTCTACTTTTTGAAATTTATCTCTTTTGTGCTTTCTGGCATATCCCCTTAAACGTTTTCCACTGATCTCGAACGATCCGTCTCTTAACCTAAATTGCCAGTTCACCTTTGCTAGCTCTGATTTCGTGTTTGCCCCTGTTTGAATTCAAAATAGTAGTCTTGGGCCCACACTTATCCATTAAACTGCATGTAAAATTCATCATATTATGGTTGCAGCTACCCAGGGGTGCTTTCCCTATGAGGTTAGTAATTAATCCTATCTCATTGGTCAAAACCATGTCTAGTATAGCCTGTTCTATGGTTAGTGCCATTATGAGTTCGTTTAAGAAATTTGTCCCAAAAACATTCAATGAATTCTTGATTTAGGTTTTTTTTCCCATCCTTCCCATCTTCCCCATTTTAAGTCAATCTTTAAGCCTTTATAAAATTCCTCATTATAATTATTACATCCCTTGGTTGAGCTTCCATTATTATTTCCTTGATACCCTATTCTACCAGTTGGTCACCAGTTTAGGAGCCTATATCATTCCATACATCTGCCCTGATTGCTTCTGTGCCCTGGTTTCATGAATTTAAGTCATCCCTCTCTATTGTGCTAATATAATCTTTTAATTAACCAGCCTACTCCTCCAACCTTACCTAGCTTTCTGTGCTTTTGAAATGATACATGCCCTTCAATAGTCAGGTCCCATGAAGGTCAACCTTCACCTTTGTCTCAGTTATAGCTGCTAGATCCAATATAATTATTTCAGTTTGTGCTACTTAGTTCACTTGTTTTGTTTAGAATGCTACATGCATTCAAGTACAGTCCCTTATATTTTGTACTTTTATTCTTTTTATAATTTCCTGTAGTCTGCTGATTTACTCTTAGATGTGCATTCTGTGTCCCTTTCTGTCATTGTGTAAACCATTTGATACATTAATTTCTTTTTCTGTTGCATTTTCCCCACTCTTTGATTTACCATAGCTTCACAAATGTGAGCCATTGACCTCACTATTTCGTCTAAAATCCTCCCTACTTCCCGAGTTAATGCTTCACAAGAACAGTAGTCCCAGTATGGATCATGTGTAGACTGTCCCAATTGTAAAGATCCCACTTCTCGCATTATTGTTGCCAGTGTTCCACTAATCAGTACCTACATCTCTCACTCAATCTTTCACAGTCATATAGCATGGAAACAAACTCTTCAGTCTAAACAATTCTTGCTGACCATGTGCCAAATTAAACTAGTCCCACCTCCTTGTGCTTGGCCCATATCCTTCCAAACCTTTCCTATTCATGAACATATTCAAGTATCTTTTAAACTTTGTAACTGTACTTTGATCCACCACTTTCCCTGGCAGGTCATTTACACACAATTCATTGTGTGTTTTTAAAAAAAAAGTTACCCCTCATCTCCCTCTTAAATCTTTCTCCTCTCCCCTTAAAAATATGCTCCTAGTTTTGAACTCCCCCACCCTATGGAAAAATGCCTTTGCTATTCACCTTATCTAGTCCCTTCATGATTTTATAAACTTCTATTAGATCACCTCAACGTTGTATGCTGCAGTGAAAACAATCTCAGCTTTTCCAGTTCATTTTTATATCTCAAATCCTGCATTTCCGGCAATAGCCTGGTAAATCTTTTCTAAACTATCTTCAATTTAATAATATCCTTCCTATAACAGGGTGACCAGAACTGCACACTCTACTTCAGAAGAGGCTTTACTAATGCATCATACAACTGCAACATGACATTCGAACTCCTATACTGAAAGGCTTTCAGCCATGTGTTCATCTTTCAAACTTTGTTTACCCTATGCTAATTTGCAAATGACTCCGGTAATAATTCAGAGAGTTTTACCCTTTGAGGTTCTGCTTCTTAATTTGGTGCCTAGCTCCTCATACTGACAGTGTAGATCCTCTTTCCTAGTTGTACCTATGTCATACATTCCTCTCTTTGGGCTGTTTCCACCTATCTGCTCATCACTCTTCACCCACATTAACACTGTTTTCTCCTGGCAGGTGCTGCCAGACATGTTGCATTTCTAAAGCAAATTCTGCTTCTGTTTCAGATCTCTAGCATCTGCAGTTCTTTTTCTACCTTTTTACTTCACTGCCATGCTGAATATAAGCCACTGTTCCCATTCCATTTCACTGCAATGATGAATATGGGACATGTTCCCAGACTGTTTCACTGCAGTGCTAACTACAGACCATTCTTCTCAGACATTATGGTGCAAGTAGTGCTATGTGGGTGGCTGAAGTTAAGCAACATCTGTTCAATGCCAAGTACCCAATCATCTGTGGAAATATCTGCTGTAGTGCAAATGTAAAATGCTTCAAGCCCCTATGGTTATGAGTTAGTGTTTAGTAGATAGTAGTACGTATCTGACAGAGCTCATCAGATCATGAATTCTGTTGTGTTATTGAAGCCAGATTCTCTTGAGCCATCAGCTGTAGCCTCAACTGACCCACTGGGACCTCCCAGTATCCAGGTTCCCTTCATCATTAGGAATAGTCTGCAGTTGTCATCCCTAAGGAAAAGAATATACCTTCTCTCCTTGACATTTTCCAGAAGAATGTCAATGGAAGAGTTACTGAAGCATGATGCTGCTTTGTGCCTGGTTCTTGTACAGTTCGAACAGTGGGTGGGGATCTGCGTTGTGATTGGTGGTGATGAGCAGAGGTTGAGTGCTACTGGTTTTTAGAGAGTGATGTGCTACCTGAGTGCCTGTTAAATATGGTTCCTGGAAGTTGGAGATTGGAATGTCCCAGAAGGGGCATCACTTCCTTTCTTTCTTTTTGAAGGAGGGGTGATTTACCTATGTGGGCATATGCAGTGAGCTTAAAGAATATAAGTGCCTCTTACTTTTGGGTCCATGTCACACTTAGTCTAAAAAAAAGTCAATGATTTTTCATCAGTTAAAAGCTGGCTGTTTGTCTGATGCCACAGACCAGTTTCTTTGGCAACCTGCAACAAAACTATTCAGCAACCAGAGAATTCTTCAAATCTACAAAGTATTGTAATAATATTAAAATTCCCTTAATTCATATTTAAGTGAACTTGCTCAGTGCTTATATCATTGTAATTGGTCACTGCTGTATGGAAGATTTTGTACTTGTGGTTTAACAGGAAAGAAATTGTCATTTATATAGTACCTGTATAATGTTCCCTTTGCAAGCTTGAAACTGAGTATTCAACATTTGATTCTGTTCACTCATTACCCCTGTGCTTGCTAGATTTCATTAACAGCAGATCTTACAATACCTCAATTAGAATTATCATCCCTTGTTTTCAGATCTCTTAATAACCTTATCTTCCCTACGTTTGCAATCTTTTTGGCTCCATAACACACTTAAAGACCTTCCCCACTGGTTTTCCACTGTGATTGATGGTCATGCCTTCAACTATCTCAGTCCTAAACTCTGCAATTCCCTCCGTAAACTCCCCATCTCTTTTTTATTAAAATATTTCTTAAAATACTGTGGTTTTTCTTTCACCAAACATTTTGCCATCCTCTAAATATGACCTTATTTGGTGAGGTGTTGACTTATATCTGATTATGTTTCTATAAACACCTGTAATGTATTTCTATGATTCAGAAACTTTAGTTATTTATTGTTGTTTCTACCATTGTGTAACTTAACAGGAAACGCTTGTAATATATTAAAAAAAAGTTTCATTGGTATGCACAGATCGGACACTTCATTGCAGATGTAAATGATATTTGAATGCTTGGTGTCTCTAAACCGTAACCTGAAACTAATGAGCACATTCCAAATTTGTAAACTAAACTCAAGTAATTTTTGCTTATATAATTTAGGCTTAAATGTTAAAGGCAAGGCTCTTGTGAAATAATAGTAGTGTCCCTCCCTCTGAGTCCAGGTTCAAGACAACCTGTACCAGAGGAATGTAATAAAAGCTCTGAACATGTTGATTTAAAAATATCTTAAACATTAAAGATGCAAGCTTGCTTGAACAAAACTGAACCTAGGCTGACACTCCAGTGCAATGCTTGAAGTGCTGCACCCTAAGTGCTATATTTTGGTTGAGGTATTAATCTGAGCCCATCTGCCTTCTTAGATAGCCATAAAAGATCACATGACACTATTCTAAGAAGGGTAGAGATGTGCCTAGTTACCAATTATCCCTCAGCTGACATCTAAATGGTCATTTATCTTATTTCTTTTTTTGGAATCATGCTGTGCTCTTGTTGGCTGCTGAATTTCTTATTGTAGCAAACACTACACTTATTAGAGCTAAAGATGTACTTCTATGATTCAAAACATTTTAAAATGCATCTTATAAATACAACACCTTTATTTAATCATAACTAGAAAAATAAAACCTTGTTTGGTCATAAGGGGAGGCAGTGGCATAGTGGTAATGTCATGAGGTCAGTAGTCCACAAGCCCAGGTGAATGCTCTGGGGACATGGGTTCAAATACCACTAAAGCAAATGTGGTAGCATTTGAATTTTCTTTCTTTTTTAAAAAAACTGGAAATAAAAGTCTGCTTCAGTAGTGACCATTCTCGATTGTTGTAAAAACTCACCTGGTTCATTAAGGCCCTTTTTCTTGTAGGAAAAGAAATCTACCATCTTTACCTAATCTGTTACTTGTGCAAGGTCCTACAGCACTGAGTCAGGCCTTTTAAACAGCTAATCTTGATTTGCAACAAACTGAGAGGCTGCATCCACCCCTTTTCTGAGTTAGCATACCCATGCCCACTAGCAATGAAGATCTTGCCTTGTGGCTGCATTCCATTGGAAGGTAGCCTCAGCTAGGGAATTTTCCAACTCCCATTACCTGCCTTGAGAATAAAAAAGCAGAACCACAGTAGGATTATTGGTCCACAGAACTAAAATTCTCAATTTTTTAATATAATTCATGATATTACGATAAACCTGTTAGAGTCAAACCAACATTATCTTGACCAACAGATCAAGTCAGAGATGTAAAGCACGGAAACAGACCCTTCAATCCATGCCGACCAGATATCCTAAATAAATCTAGTCCCATTTGCCAGCACTTCGCCCATATCCCTCTTAAATGTTTCCTATTCATATGCCCATCCAGATGCCTTTTAAATATTGTAATTGTACCAGCCTGAACCACGTCCTCTGGCAGCTCATTCCATAAATGCAACACCCTCTGTGTGAAAATGTTGCCCCTTAGGTTCCTTTTCAATTTTTCCCCTCTCACCTTAAACCTAGTCCTTTAGTTTTGGATTGCCCCGCCCTGGGGGAAAAACTTTGGCTATATACTCTATCCATGCCCCTAATGATTTGATAAACCTTTATAAGTTCACCCCTCAGCCTCTGACGATCCAGGGAAAATAGCTACATCCAATTCAGTCTCTCCTTATAGCTCAAGCCCTCCGGCCCTGGCAACATCCTAGTAAATCTTTTCTGAACCCTTTCAAGTTTCACAACATTCTTCCCATAGGAGAGAAACCAGAATTGCTCGCAGTATTCCAATAGTGGCATAACCAATGTCCTGTACAGCCGCAGCATGACCTCCCAACATTTATACTCAATGCACTGATTAATAAAGGCAAACATACCAAATGCCTTCTTCACTATCCTATCTGCCTGTGACTTCACTTTCAAGCAATTATGAATCTGAATTCCATGGTCTATTTGTTCAGCAACACTCCCTTGGAACTTACCATTTAGTGTGTAAGTTCTGCCCTGATTTCCCTTTCCAAAATGTAGCACTTCACGTTTATCTAAATTAAACTCCGCTTACCACTTTTCGGTCCATTGGTCTATCTGATCAAAAACCTGTCGTACTCTGAGGTAGCCTTCGTTGCTGTCCACGACACCTCCAATTTTGATGTCATCTGCAAACTTACTAACTATACCTCCTATGTTTGTGCCATTATGCCACAATCTGAAATATTTAATGCTATTCAGTCAATTGGTCGAACACTGATGCTTTGAAATATTAGAACAAACAATATTATTCTACAAAGGTTTCTTTATTTCGTATTTCTAAGTGCACAATGTATTGAATTCTTTAGGACAATGGAGCCTACTATTTCTTGGTGACTAAGTTGAGCAGCAGTTAGTGTGTGTAGTAAAGAATGGTAATAATAAGGATAGAAAGAGAGGCGGCGGGGGGGGGGGGGGGGGGGGTTGGTTGATTCAGGAAAACATTAATACTGTACAGAGGATATTTCTGAGGGATTGTCCTGAGAAGCTATATGGGTAGAAATAAGAAAGAGATGGTCACCTTGATAGGAATGTATTTTAGGCCCCTCCAATAATCATGGGAAATTGAGGAGCAAATATGTAGAGACATCTCAGATATATCTAAGAGTCGTACGGTTGTAATAGTAGGGGATTTTAATTTTCCAAATATTAACTGGCACTGCCATAGTGTTAAAGGCTTGAATGGTGAGGAATTTAAGTGTTCAAGATGGGTCTGGGTGGGTGCGCTTATGGGTCTGGGTGGGTGCGCTTCGGCGGGTCGGTGTGGACTTGTTGGGCCGAAGGGCCTGTTTCCACACTGTAAGTAATCTAATCTAATCTAATCTAAGTAATCTAATCTAATCTAATCTAATCTAATCTAATCTAATCTAATCTAAAAGATAATTTTCTTTATCATTATGCAAATGTACCTCTCGAAAAGGAGGAAAACTTGACCTTCTTTTGAAAAATAAAATCAGAAGTCACACGATACTAGGTCACAGTCCAACAGGTTTATTTGAAATCGCAAGCTTTTGGAATGCTACTCCTTCATCATGTTCTGAAAGCTTGTGATTTCAAACAAACGTGTTGGACTGTGACCTGGTGTTGTGGGATTTCTGATTTCGTCTACCCCAGTCCAACACCGGCACCTCCACGCTTTGGAAAAGAAAGCAGGGCAAGTAACTGAAATGTTATTAGAAGAACACTTTGGGACCAGGGATCACAATTCTATTAGTTTTGCAAGAGTTCTAGAAAAGAATAAGCCTTCCATAGAAGTTAAAGTTCTTAATTGGAGCAGGGCTAATTTTAATGATGTAAGACAGGAACTTGCAAATGTTGAATGGAGTGGATTGTCTGCAGGTAAAGGCATGCCTGACAAGTGGGAAGCTTTCATAAGTGTGGTAATGAGCATTCAGAGGTATTATGTTCCTGTTAGAGTGAAGGGTAAGGCTTGTAAGAGTAAGGAACAATGGATGAATAAAGAGAATCTTAGATATAGAACTGGGTTCAAATGAACCTCTTAATCAATATAAATAGTACAGGGCATTTTTAAGAGGGAAATCAGGAGGGGAGAAAGGGGATATGAGATAGCCTTGGCAGATAAGGTTAAGAATAATCCAAAGAGATTCAATAAGTACATTAAGAGCAAAAAAGCAATAGGGAGAGAATAGAGCCCCTTAAAAATCAACAAGATCATCGCATGGTGAGGTCAGTGCAGGGGAGAGACAGACCCACACTGCTAACTGACACAGTGAACCTGTAAAGTTACTGCCTTTGCTGTTTGAATTCATGCATTGCTGGACATCGGAGTGTGTCTGGGAAAATGAACAAACAGTGAAATTCACAACTAATCTTGGAGGAACCTGTTTGGGAGAGGTCACAGCACAGAAACAGATAAGTAAATATTTTAAATATAGTAAGTCTGCAGTAGTGAGTAGAGTGGGTTCTTTTTTGATTATATGTTATATTGAGATATGTATCTTGATTAAACTTAAGTTAATACTTATATTTTTTTAACCTAGAACAGTGTTTTGTAGAGGAATAAGACAGTGCTATTTTCTGGATCTGTAGATTGAAAGAAGCAAAAATGGCCTTTAGTAGAGTGATATGCTCTTGTTGGATGTGGGAGTTTTGGGAGAGTTTGCGTGTTACTGAGGATTATATCTGCAATAAATACCTTTGGTTGCCACTCCTATCAGATTGAATGGATCAGTTGGAGAGACAGTTAGAGGCAATGAGGAATTTACAAGAGCAAGGGGATATGATGGATGGCAGTTAGAGGAAGGGGGGAGAGTTGCAGATACAGTCACACAGATGGGTTAACTCCAGGAAAGGTAAGAAAGGTAGGTAGGTAGAGCAGGGGGTCTTCTGTGGCTATCCCCATTTCAAACAAGTATGCTTTTGTTTTGGAAAATGTAGGGTGTGATGAATTCTCAGGGGGATGTAACATGAACATCCAAGTTTCTGGTATTGAGACTGGCTCTAATGCAATGAGGAGTACACAGGTTCCAAGACATTGATTGTGGTAGGGGACTCTCTAGTCTGATGTACAGATAGATGTTTCTGTGGGCAGCAGTGAAAATTCAGAATGGTGCATGAATTCCCTGGTGCCAGGAGCAAGGATGCTCAGAGAGGGTGCAGAATGTTCTCAAGGGGGATAGGGGCCAGCAGGAGGTCATTGTCCACACTGGAACCAACGACATAGGAAGGGAAAAAAGTTGAGATTCTGAAGGGAGATGACAGAGAGTTAGATAGGAATTTAAAAAGGAGGTCCTCGAGAGTAGTAATATCTGGATTACTCCTGGGCTATGAGCTAGTGAGGGCAGGAATAAGAGGACTGAGCAGATGAATGCATGGTGTATGGGAGAAGGATTCACATATTTGGACCATTGGAATCTCTGTTGGGATAGAAGTGACCTGTACAAGAAGGATGGTTTGCACCTAAATTGGATGGGGACTAACATACTGGCAGGAAGATTTGCTGGAGCAGCTTGGGAGGATTTAAACTTGTAAGGTGTACGTGTGGAAACCAGGGAAATAGTGAGGAAAGAGATCAATCTGAGACTGGTATACTTGAGAACAGAAACGAGTCAAACATTCAGGGCAGGTAGGGACAAAGCTGAGAACAAGATAGAACTGATAGATTAAACTGCATTTATTTCAATGCAAGAGGCCTAACAGGGAAGGCAGATGAACTCGGCATGATTAGGAACATGGGATTGGGATATCATAGCAATTACAGAAACATGGCTCAAGGATGGACAGGACTGGCAGCTTAATGTTCCAGGGTATAAATGCTACAGGCATGACAGAAAGGGAGGCAAGAGAGGAGGGAGAGTGGCATTTTTGATAAGGGACAGCATTAGAACATAAAACAATACTGTGCAGAATAGGCCCTTCAGCCCTCGATGTTGCGCTGACCTGTGAACTATTCTCAGCTCGTCCCGCTGCACTATCCCAAAATCATTCATATGTTTATTTAAGGATTGTTTAAATCTCTCTAATGCGGCTGAGTTGACTACTTTAGCAGGTAGGGCATTCCACACCCTTACCACTCTCTGCGTAAAGAAATTGCCTCTGACATCTGTCTTAAATCTATCACCCCTCAATTTGTAGTTATGCCCTCTCGTACAAGCAGACGGCATCATCTTAGGAAAAGGTCTTTCTCTGTCTACCCTATCTAATCCTCTGATCATCTTGTATGTCTCTATCAAATCCCCCCTTAGCCTTCTTCTTTCCAATGAGAACAGACCAAGTTTCTCAGCCTTTCCTCATAAGACCTTCCCTCCAGACCAGGCAACATCCTGGTAAATCTCCTCTGCACCTTTTTCAATGCTTCCACATCCTTTCTGTAATGGGGCGACCAGAACTGTACACAATATTCCAAGTGCAGCCGCACCCGCGTTTTGTATAGTTGCAGCATGATATCGCGGTTCTGGAACTCAATCCCTCAATGAAACCTAATACACCGTATGCCTTCTTAACAGCACTATCCCCCTGGGTGGCAACTTTGAGATCTATGCACATGGACTCCAAGATCTCTCTGCACATCCACACTACCAAGAATCTTTCCATTGACCAAGTACTCTGCCATCCTGTTATTCTTTCCAAAGTGCATCACCTCACATTTAGCTGCATTGAACTCCATTTGCCACCTCTCAGCCCAATTCTGCAGTTTATCCAAGTCCCCCTGCAACCTGTAACATTCTTCCAAACTGTCCACTACTCCACCGACTTGTGTCATCTGCAAATTTACTAATCCACCCACCTATGCCTGAGTCGAAGTCATTTATAAAAATGACAAACAGCGGTGGTCCCAAAACAGATCCTTGTGGCACACCACTAGTAACTGGACTCCAGACTGAATATTTTCCATCAACCACCACTCGCTGCCTTCTTTCAGAAAGCCAGTTTTTCATCTAAACTGCTAAACCACCCTCAATTCCATGCCTCTGCATTTTCTCCATCAGCTTACCATGTGGAACCTTATCAAAGGCTTTACTGATTATGGCTGTAGTGAGGGAGGGTATTCTCAGAAATACTTCCAGGGAAATTATTTGGGTGGAACTGAGAAATAAGAAAGGGATGATCACCTTATTGGGATTGTATTAGAACCCTTGATAGTCAGAGGGAAATTTGAAAGGAGATCTCAGTTATCTGTAAGAATAATAGGATGGTTATGGTAGAGGATTTTAACTTTCCAAACATAGACTAGCACTGCCATAGTGTTAAACATTTCGAGGGAGTGGAATTTGTTAAGCATGTACGGGAAAACTTTGATTCCGTATGTACCTACTAGAGAAGGTGCAAAACTTGACCTACTCTTGGGAAATAAGGCAGGGCAGGTGACTGAGGTGTCAGTGGTGGAGCACTTTGGAGCCAGTGACCATAATTCTATTAGTTTTAAAATGGTGATGGACAAGGATAGACCAAATCTAAAGGTTGAAGTTCTAAATTGGAGAAAGGCCAATTTTGATGGTATTAGGCAAGAACTTTGAAAACCTAATTGAGGGCAGATGTTCACAGGTAAAGAGATGGCTAGAGAATGAGTAGCCTTCAGAAATGAGATAACGAGAGTCCAGAGACAGTGTGTTCCTGTTAGGGTGAAAGGAAAGGCTAGTAGGGAATGCTGGATGATGAAAGATATTGAGGGTTTGGTTAAGAAAAAGAAGGAAGCATATGATAGGTATAGACAGGAGAGATCGAATGAATCCTTAGAAGAGTATAAAGGCAGTAGGAGTATACTTAAGAGGGAAATCAGGAGGACAAAAAGGGGGCATGAGATAGCTTTGGCTATAGAGTTAAGAAAAATCCAAAGGGCTTTTACAAATACATTAAGGACAAAAGGCTAACTAGGGAGAGAATAGGGCCCCTCAAAGATCAGCAAGGCGGCCTTTGTGTGTAGCCGCAGGAAATGGGGGAGATACTAAACAAGTATTTTGCATCAGTATTTACTGTGGGCAAGGACATGGAAATAGATGGTGACATCTTTAAAAATGTCCAGATTACAAAGGGGGAAGTGCTGGATGTCTTGAAATGCAGAAAAGTGGATAAATCCCCAGGACCAGATCAGGTGCACCCTCGAACGCTATGAGAAACTAAGGAAGTGATTGCTGGGCTTGTTGCTGAGATAATTTTATCATCGATAGTCACAGGTGAGGTGCCGGAAGACTGGAGGTTGGCTAAAGTATGCCACTGTTTAAGAAAGGTGGTAAGGACAAGCCAGGGAACTATAGACCAGTGAGCCTGACTTCAGTGGTGGGCAAGTTTTTTTCAGATTAGATTAGATTCCCTACAGTATGGAAACAGGCCCTTTGGCCCAATAAGTCCACACCAACCCTCCAAAGAGTAGTCCACCCAGACCCATTCCCTTCTGACTAATGCACCTAACACTATGAGCAATTTAGCATAGCCAATACACCTAACCTGCACATCTTTGGACTGTGGGGGGGAAACCGGAGCACCCTGAGGAAACCCATGCAGACACGGGGAGAATGTGCACACTCCACACAAACAGTCACCCGAGGCTGGAATCGAACCCAGGTCCCTGGCACTGTGAGGCAGCAGTGGTAACCACTGAGCCACCGTGCCTCCCTATTGGAGGGAATCCTGAGGGACAGAATGTACATGTCTTTGGAAGGGCAAGGTCTGATTAGGGATAGTCAATATGGCTTTGTGCATGGGAAATCATGACTCACAAACTTGATTGAGTCTTTTGAAGAAGTAACAAGGAGGATTGATGAGGGCAGAGCGGTATGGACTTCAGTAAGGCGTTCGACAAGATTCCCCATGGCAGACTGGTTAGCAAGGTTAGATCTCACGGAATACAGGGAGAACTGGCCATTTGGATACAGAACTGGCTCAAAGGTAGAGAACAGTGGGTAGTGGTGGAGGGTTGTTTTTCAGACTGGAGGCCTGTGACCAGTGGAGTGCCATAACGATTGGTGCTGGGTCTACTACTTTTCATCATTTACATAAATGATTTGGATGTGTGCATAAGAGGTATAGTTAGTGAGTTTGCAGATGACACCAAAATTGGAGGTTTATTGGACAGCAAAGAGGGTTACCTCAGATTACAATGGAGTCTTGATCAGATGGGCCAATGGGCTGAGAAGTGGCAGATGGAGTTCAATTCAGATAAATGCGAGGTGCTGCATTTTGGGAAAGCAAATCTTAGCAGGACTTATACACTTAATGGTAAGGTCCTAGGGAGTGTTGCTGAACAAAGGGACCTTGAAGTGCAGGTTCATAGGTCCTTGAAAGTGCTTTCCTTGATTGGTCAGAGTATTGAGTACAGGAGGTGGGAGGTCATGTTGTGGCTGTAGAGGACATTGGTTAGGCGACTGTTGGAATATTGCATGCAATTCTGGTCTCCTTTTCGGAAAGATGTTGTGAAACTTGAAAGGGTTCAGAAAAGATTTACAAGGATGTTGTCAGGGTTGGAGGATTTGAGCTATAGGGAGAGGTTGAATAGGCTAGGGCTGTTTTCCCTGGAGCATTGGAGGCTGAAGGGGTGACCTTATAGAGGTTCACAAAATCATGAGGGGCATGGATAGGATAAATAGACATAGTCTTTTCCCTGGGGTGGGGCAGTCCAGAACTGGAGGGTATCGGTTTAGGGTGAGAGGGGAAAGATATAAAAAAGACTTAAGGGGCAACTTTTTCATACAGAGGGTGGTACGTGTATGGAATGACCTACCAGAGGAAGTGGTGGAGGTTAGTACAGTTGCAACATTTAAAGGGTATATGGATAGGAAGGGTTTGGAGGGATATGGGCTGTGTGCTACCCGGTTGGGTGAGATTGGGTTGGGATATCTGGTCGGCATGGACGGGTTGGACCGAAGGGTCTGTTTTTGTGCTGTACATCTCTATGACTCTATGACTCTATCTACCTGTTGAACCTCAGGAGATGGGAGAGATACTAAATGAATATTTTGCACCAGATCTTACTATGGAGAAAGAAATGAAGGCTCGAGAACTCAGGGAAATAAATATCGATGTTTTATAAACAGTTCATATTACAGAAGAGGACATACTGAAGGTCTTCGAAAACATTAAGGTGGATGAATGTCTGGGACCTGATCAAGTGTGTCCCAGGGTATTGTGGGAAGTTAGAGAAGAAATTGTGGGGCCCTTAGCAAAGATATTTTAATTATCTATAACCATAGGTGAGCTGCTGAAGGATTGGAGGGTGGCTAATGTTGTGCCTGTATTTAAGAAAGGCTATAAGGAGAAACCTGGGAACTCTAAATGTATGAGTCTGACATCAGCGATGGGTAAGTTGTTGGAGATGATCCTGCAAGATAGGATTTACATGCATTTAGAGAAGCATGGACTGATTAAGGATAGTCAGCATGACTGTGCGAGGGAAATTGTGTCTCACAAACTTGTTTTGAGCTTTTTGAGGAACTAACCAAAAAGATTGATAACAGTAACATAGATGTTAGTAAAGCCTTTTACTAAAGGTTTCTGCATTAGACTAAATAGTAAAGTTAGATCATATGGGATGCAGGGAGAACTTGCCAATTGGATACAAAATTTGCTTGACGGTAGGAGAGAGGGTAATGGCGGAGAGTTTTTCGAACTGGAAGCCTGTGACCAGTAGTGTTCCACAGGGATCAGTGCTGTGTCTACTATTGTTTGTTATTTAAATAAATGATTTGGATGAGAGTATAAAAGGCATGGTTAGTAAGTTTGTGGATGACACCAAAAGTGGTGGTGTAGTGGACAATGAAGAAGGTTATCTAAGATTACAAAATATCTTGATCAATTAGGTAAATGGGCTGTGGAGTGGCAGGTGGAGTTTAATTTGGATAAATGCGAGGTATTGTATTTTGGTAAAACAAGTCAGAACTTATACAGTTAGTAGGGTCCTGGATATGTTGTAGAACAGAGGAACCTAGAGGTTCAGGTACATAATTCTTTGAAATTTGTCACATATAGATGGGGTGGTTAAGAAGATGTTTAGCATACTTGCCTTCATTGCTCAGACCTTTTGAATGTAGCCATTGGGACTTCGTGTCGAGGTTGTCATAAGGCCTCATCGGGAGTACTGTGTACAGTTCTGGTTGTCATCTTATAGGAATGATGTTATTAAATTGGAGAGGGTTCAGAAAAAAATTACCAGGATGTTGTCAGGAATGGAAGGTTTGGCTTAGGCTGGATAAGCTGGGACCTTTTGCACTGGAGCATAGTTGGTTGGGGGGTGACCCTATGCAGGTTTATATAAAATCATGAAGGGCATAGATAAGGTGAACAGCAAGGGTCTAATCCCTAGGGAGAGGCAGTTCAAAACTAGGTGGCATATTTTTAAGGTGAGAGAAGAAAGATTTGAAAAGGACATGAGGGGCAACTTTTTTACAGAGTGATTCATTTGTGAATGAACTGCCAGAAAAAGTGGTGGATGCACGTACAATTAAAAAATTTAAAAGACGTATGGATAAGTACATGAATAGAGAAGGTTTATTGGGGTATGGGCCAAACTCAGGCAAGTGGGACTAGTTTGGTTTGGGAACATAGTCGGCATGGACTTGTTGGACCAAAGGGTCTGCTTCCATGCTGTATGACTCAATAAAGACTAATTGCAAATCTGAAAGCTTGAAATTAAAAAAAATTCTGACTAGCTGACCAATCAGCTGTTTTAAACTATTGCATTTTTTTTAGTGTTTTGTGTTCTATAACCTGCATGGTTTATTTATGAGTAAGACTTTTCTTACAGTCTGCAGAGTAGGCATAATTTGACCGATTCAGATACATGATCTAATTTCAGTGACCTTACAAGCTTTTTAATTTTGTATTTGAAGCTGAATGGATGGAATCTCTAATCTGACCTGATAATCATATTGCTTACCTGATAGTGGAAATGGTTGTAAAAGGGTAGTTTCAAATTGTGGATATCACTTTTTTTCTATGATCTTAAGTTTTATTATACTATGTTGTTCTGTTACTACTTGATAGCATTGATAGCTAAAGCCCATCGCAGACCTCAAGCGAACCCAGCCCAGACCTCGAATGAGTCCTTAGTTTTTTGGGGTGATCATTGGATCTGGCATCAGAATTAACAACTGTTACATTTGCGGCATCGACAAGATAGGCCCTGTGGTGAAGTTTGGTGACTTTGTCGTTGGTTGTTTTCAGCGCTGGCAGTGGCAGAAGGTCTTCGTAGCAACATTGAGATGGGCCCAGCAGTGAGAGGCATGACTCTGACGTTGATTAATCCAGCTCAGGTGGCAATGGAGGGATATCAGCTCAGCAGTGAAAGATGGCACCTGGGGATTGGTAACTTAGTTGGTTGGGTCTGATGAAGACGGTAGTGAAGTGCTGGAGGAGGAATGGCAGCATAGTTGGTTGTTGATGCTGATAAGCTGGCTCAGAACTGACTGACTCCCTTTAAGCTATACTTTTTTCCCTCCTTATTCTTAAATTGTTCAAATTTCACTTATTGTATTCTTACTGTGAAGTACATGTGACAATAACACATTCATACATCACAGTTAGGAATACTCAATAGAAAATGTTAGATTTTGTTTAGAAAAGTGGGAACAATTGTGATAATAAAATGCATGTATCAAATAATGCATTACTAACTAGACATACAAATTCCTATAAATTTGCTTAGCCTTCTTTAGTAGCTTTATCGTATAACCATGAATGCTGTTCTACAACTTGAATGTGTTGTGTACAGATGTATAAATTTGTTTCCAATTAAATTCGTTAGAAATGTTTGGGAATCATAACTGATGCTTGAATGCTTATAAAGTTTGGTACTGTTTCATACTGAGAGCCTACAAGGACTGCAGTTGCAACTAGCAATCCAAAAATACAACTTAGACACGTGCCACTTCCATGTAGGACATGACTGTACAAAGAAAACTGGTGTAATGTTTCTTTGGTCTTATGACCTAGGCATGGTGCCAAGTGTAATTTAAAATAAGATCAATCTAAGCTCATGTAAAGCAATGCATATTTTCATATTTCTCAATTAATAAGTGAAAACACGCTTGTAAACACTTAAGAATTTTTTTCTGAAAATGGACTTACTGTAAAAATAGTGATTCATCTCTGAAATCGTAATGTGAGGAATGTGTTCAGTAGTATTTACCTTGTACTTCATTCAACCTCTGATGATGCAATGGGAGTTTCTACTTAATTTATGAACGTCATTCATGGGATCAAAATATCGTGGGAGTTCAGAGAGATTGATGGTCATTCTAAGAATAGTTCTGTTTATAAAACAGTCTTCCCTTATATAGTGCCATTGACTACATAGCTCCCAGCCTGGAGAGAAAAATTGTTCCAGGAGAATAACATCACATTATTGCTATGAAATCAAATTTGCAAAAGGATATTTAATCTTTATGTCAATCAAAGTTTCATAATCTGCTCAGCTTTCTCTATCTAAGCAATTGTGAATATAAATACTCCTGTAATTTGAATATTTTGTACAGTTTAAATTCTCAGCATCAGCTTTTGGGGGTTATATATTTGTCAGCATAATCATTTTAGAAGGCGAGATTACAGAACCATATCATCTATTGTAATCACTATGTGGAAGCTAACTTTAGGCTGGTGCAAAGGAGAAGTTTGGGCAAAAGCTTTATTGATGAAGTGTTAATCTAGAGGTGTATAGAGTAGCCTGTTTCAGGATTGATTTCCTTATTCCATTCTTAAGTCCTGAAGGGGGAAATTTGGCCAAACACAACTGTAACCCAGTATTGTAGAATGTTGCCTCTCATTTAAAGTCTTACACTGGTCTATGTGTGCAATGTATCTAGTTGAGTATAAGCCTGTATGCAGTACAATTTTTAAAAAAAGTAACTTAGATGGCACAATATCCCAAGAGAATGTAAACTTGCACAGACTTTCAGTGCTTGCATTCATCTTATATGGTCTCTGAAGTCTTTTGATCTGACTTAAAATATTTTCTTTTTTTTGGGAAATATTAAAGGTTCCTTGTGTTGAAGTCAAAATGTATATTTTGTATTCAATTAAATTGGATATCAAATCATAATTTTAAAAGGATGTTGGTTTTTTTAAGAGTTACAAAATTCAAATTTACAAATGGGATTATTACTATACTTGAGGGAAAGAATGAATTAGATTAGCCACAAGTTGCTGCTTTACAGTATAGAGAGAAAACTCCCTTTCCATTTTTATCTGAATTAATTCTATTTTAATAGGTAATTCTTTATAATTGAGATAAAAATAACCCTTGAAAAAAAGCTAAATTCATGATGTATATGTTAGATTATACAGCCTGTGTAGATTGCACCATTTATAGCAGACATCCCTATTTGCCATATGGGAGTTTTGTATATTTAGAATGTCAGATCGGGTTATATTAGAAGTGTTAAAGGTTTTGTTGCAGTGGTTAGTTGATGTTTGTGTAATTTGATTTGAGAGTTTAGCAATTAGGACAGTAGTTTTGTTCAAGTCTATATTAGGTAATAGCCATGAACTGAAATTGATTAATGTGAAATGTTCCGAGTCCACTTAGGACTTGTGTATCCACGTGGAGACACAAAATGCTGCACTGTGCGTTTATTTGTATAAACTGAATTGGACTTTGGAAGATGATCCTTCTTCAATATAACTGCTAGTTGACTAACAATAATGACTTTTAAACTTAAAACCTGAAGATCTCCTTTAAATGGATAAAGCTGTTTAAAATTTGTATCATGAACATCCGTCTGAAAAAGCAAACAAATAAGACTCTAAATAGATGTATCTTCCCTCTTGCTTAAATGATCAAACATGCATTGTCCAGAATCAGTTATTCAAGCTGTGTAATTTTCATTTCTATCATGTATTATTAAAGCAAATTATTCTACAGTTTTATATACTGATTTTCAGCTAATTTGTGAAAACATTGGAAATTATAAAAATGCTTATTTGTCTTTTTTCTCTCTTTTTCCAATTCCCACTACCTCATTTTTTTTCTTTCCTTAAAATGATTCAGGGGCCAATAGAAACCCCAAGTGACCATTTTTTTTGAAACATGGTCATATTATATATACCCTGTCTTCAACTGATGTGCATGCATGCAAATGCCAGGAAAAAGTCACCTGACAGTAATTTGAAGCCAGAACTCAGCTTCATATCCTGGAATGAATCACAATATGCAACACCTACAATGATCAGTTGTTTTAGCAATAGTCAGAGATAAGCGCCTGGAATCTTTTGACCTATGAAACTTAATTCCGCACCATATGATGGGATAAAAATTTGTCTGGACTTGAATTTAGTTTGCACACCTGAATAAGGAGGCTTGCTTGAAGCTAAGCCATGGACCTTATCTAATAATGTGGGCAACTGGCCAGTGTTTGTTACACTTCCTTTGGCCTTTCTGCAACAATTAAGTTAAGGTCATCTACCATCTCTCTCACTGGCAGTGCTCTTAGCTAAAATGGTGGTGGTAGTTTGAGGGTTGACATGGTAACGATGAGATGGTGCTTTGTAACTGTGGATCGAAGCATTGAAGAATGTTATGGAACTGGGGAGAACACTGATCTGCAGAAAGACTTCTTACAAAGCATTACCTTTAGTTGGGTGACTGTTTAGGAAACCAAACTAAAGCCTGCCTTACTCATCAGAATCCAGTGAGGGGCCTGAAAACATTCGTTTAGCGCATTTTCACATATGTAGGGAGCATAACCTTTGCTTTAGGTAGTTGCATGTGGCTGACTAGAATCTATTATAGTGGGAATGATGTGAGGGAATGAGAAAGTATGATCCATTTGCACTTTTGGAAAAAGGCACCATTGACTTGTCTCTTACGCCATGTTTATGATGGGAATAGTTTATAGAACCTCCTCCTACTCCTAATTGCCTAACATTCACAACTTAATGTAAAACAGCTGTAGAACCTTGCTTTAATCTTTTGGCTTTGGATTCTTGTAACTTCATGAATTGTCATAAATAATAACGGCATTGGACGAGTAGGCCAGCTGGCCTGGCTTGGCGGTCCCCCGGCCCAGCATGGCGATCACCCAGCCTGGCATGGCAGTCTGTCAGCAGACTGGTGTGACAGTGTCTTGGTACAGCATTGTCTTTTGGTGGCCACTGGTGGACTTTTGCCCATTGTAGACTCACCTTGAGACTTGAAAGTCCATGCTAATTCCAGAGTGTCTCCTGGTCTCGAGAGCCTTGAGGTGAAGCCTGGCATGGTCTAGAGTCAGTGCCTTATGCCGACTGGAGGCTAAATGCCAACTTAGAAAGGTTGGAAGGACTGTTGTTCTGAACTTTTATTTCTCTATTTTCTAATTTATTCGGACAATCTGTAATTATGGATTTATTTTATTTTTAGAATTTTTTTTCCTAAGAACTTGTACTGTAGAATCTGTTCCTAGGTTCTGTGTAAACTTTTCACTGTACTCATTTGAGTACATGTGACAATAAAGCTAATTTGAGTCAATTCAATTTATTGCTTAGGGACATACATTCATGTACTACTCTGGCAGAAGTGGAAATTAGATTCAATTAATTAACCCAGAATATAAAGCTAATTTCTGTATTGTAATGGTGACCATGGAACTATTGTTGTGAAATTCCATCTGGTTTACTAATGTCCTTTTGTAAAAGAAATCTGATGTATTTTGTGTGGATTAGTCAATGTATACCTGCAGACAGTATTGTGGTTTATTCCTATTTGTAAACATTGCTCCCCCACCCCACCCAGCCAGGTATCAATAACACACAAAAAAGGATATCATTCCACTTAATGTGATACCTTTATTAAGCTACCAAGCAATAGTATATTCTCAAGATGGCACTAGTCGCTTAGAAGTCCCATGAACTAAGTTCTGTCTTAGGTGGGCAATCTATCAACAGATCTCCTGGCATGATTTTAGAGCAGATGCTAAACTCTTCACCTATCTGCAGTAGCAAGTTGTATACAAAGTCTTTTTTTAATGCCTCTTTCATGCACTGAGTGTGAGCAATATAAGATAATACCTGTCTCTGGCCCTGCTTTAATGATACCACTCCTATTTGAAGTTATGGCCAGATGTATTTTCTCTGGTCTACTATTCAGGGTCATTCTTGAATAAACATGGACAGCTGCCTGGGGAGTTATCTCCATTCTCTTATCATCTTTGCTAGGGTGAAGAAGGGCACATCTTTATAGTCAAAGGAACAATGTGCTATAGTACTCTCACAGCTCCAGCATAGCCTTTAAAATTTATTTGCAGACTTTAGTAAAAATCTACACTTCCGCCAATATCCTCCCATCCTGCTTCCTGCTGTCATACTCATGATGCAGTCTTTGGTCGGGTACCAGTTTCTTCTTTGATATTCCAGTTCCTCCACCACATGACAAATCTAGTACACAGGACTTCATCATAATCAGTTTATATTCATTAACAGGAAATAACTAAAATACAAAGCTACATAATTCAATGTAATTAGTACAGTACATTGGCTTTAAGTTTGTATGTGTGTTTGTTTATGTACAGCTCTCTGAAATCATTTAGTAAGCTACTCAGTTGAAGGGCACAAGGGATAGACAACAAACCAGCAGTATATCCCATGAAAAAAGTAAAGAAAACTAAAATTGTCTTGTTTTTTATGCATAGCAAGCAAGTAGTTCTTTGTTGTAACTGTATTATTAGATTAGATTTCCTACAGTGTGGAAACAGGCCCTTCGGCCCAACTAGTCCACACCAACCCTCTGAAGAGTAACTCACCCAGACCCATTTCCCTCTGACAAATGCACCTAACACTATGGGCAATTTAACATGGCCAATTCACCTAACCTGCACATCTTTGGTTTGTGGGAGGAAACAGGAGCACCCGGAGGAAACCCACACAGAGAGGAGAAACCCACACAAACTCCACATAGTCACCCGAGGCTAGAATCGAACCTGGGACCCTGGTGCTGTGAGGCAGCAGTGCTAACCACTGTGCCACCATGCCACCCCTGTAACCTTTGGGAAAATATTTGTGTAGCTGTTCCCTTTTAGACTTTTCTTTGAATCAAAGCTGATATTCCAGCTTTATAGTAATGAAGAAGTGACGGATGTACTAGCCATGAGGTTATAGATTGTAATACAATACTGATTTGCGACTGGTGCCCACACGGTGTCTAAGAAGGCTCAGTGTGGTGCTGTTCAAATTGTCATCGATCGGTGACATTTTGAAAGGTAACACTGCATGATTGGAGATGTTCTAACTTTTGAGTAATATAAAATAATGAACTGCAGAGGCTGGAGATCTGAACAAAAAACAGAAATTGCTGGTGAAACTCAGCATGTCAGCATATCTCTGGGAAGAAAGCAGAGTTAATATGTGAATCTGGTGACTCTTCTCCAGCTCAGAGTTACCAAATTAGAAATGTTAATTCTGCTTTCCTCCCTCAGATGCTGCCAGACCTGCTGAGTTTCACCAGCAATTTCTGTTTTTATTTCTAATTTTTGAGGCTAGACTTTGATGTCATAGACACTATGCAGTGGTTACTTCAACCACATATGCCTTTAATATGTCAGCATTGGTTAGATTTGTGAGGATACTACACTAGATGAAAGTGAGGACTGCATATACTGGAGATCAGAGTTGAAAGGTGTGGCACTGGACAAGCACAGCAGATCAGAGAGCATCAGAGGAGGAGAGATGATACTTCGGGCATAAGCTGTTCATCTGGAATTTTGACTCTGAACTACACTAGATGACCACTCATGTTGTTTCTCCCATGACTTGTAGCAGACTGGTCTGGGAGCTCTGATTTTCAGAATTTGGTTGTTAGAGAAGCAACTGAATCTCATTTAGTGATGCATATTGGAGTCCCAGATCCAGAGAAAGTTATGTACTGTACTCTTGCTTCCCTCAGAGTTTCCAACAACTGTTGGTCAACATGAACAAGTATGGATCTATCAATTGAGTGGAATCATTGCCTGAGCATGGACATGGTCATCAGCCATGAGTTATATTGTTTCACTTGAAGTCATGAGCTATCAACACCAGCTATGTGAGGACTTTTTGTTATTCCTTTGATGCTAGGCATTAAATTGACTTAGTCGAAAAGTGTGGCCCTGGAATAGCACAGCAGGTCAGGTAGGAAGGTCGATGTTTCGGGCATAAGCCCTTCATCAGGAATGTGAGGGGTGGACTGAGAGATAAACATGGTGGGGGGCTGGGGAGAAGGTAGCCAGGAAGGTGATAGGTGGATGCAGGTGGAGGGTAATTGCGATAGGTTGGTGGGAGGATGGAGCAGATAGGTGGGAAGAAAGATGGACAGGTAGGACAGGCCAAGAGGGTGGTGTCGGGTTGGAGGGTTGGATCTGGAATGAGATGAGGAGAGGGGAGATTTGGAAACTAGTAAAGTCGATGTTGATGCAGTGTGGTTGAATGGTCCCCAGGTGGAAGATGAGGTGTTCTTTGCCCACTTGTCGGGTGGCTTGGATTTGGCGGTGGTGGAGGAGGCCGCGGCCTTGCATGTCCTTGGGGGAGTGGGAGGGGGAGTTCCTACTATATTGACTTAACCAGACTGCAGAATATATGAACATACAAATAGAAGCAGAAGTAGACTACTTGGCCCCTTAAGCCTGCTCTGCAATTCAGTACGATCATGACTGATTTTGTTAGCGTTTCAAATTCCATGTTCCTATCTACTTCTGATAACCTTTGATTCCCTTGCCTGTCTATTTCAGCTTTAAAAATATTTAGTGACCCTGCCTTTCTGAAAAAAGTACAATCTGGAAAAAAAACCTCCTCATCTCTGTCCAAAAAGGATACCCCAATTTTAACACCGTACCACCTAGTTTTGGAGTTATCCACCAAGAAGAAACATTTTTTCCCCATGCACTTGATTAAGACCAAGAATGGTTTTGACAAAGTCATCACTCACTCTTCTAAATTTCAGTAGAAACAAACCCAGCCTGTCCAACCTAGCCTCATAAGACAACACAATAATTACAGATATCTATCTAGTAACCCTGTGCTGTACTGTCTCTAACGCAAGGAGCAAACTGCACATATTATTCAATAGGTTAGCTCACCATTGCTATCAAGAAATTAAGCAGATCATCCTTAAGTTCAAATCCTGTTGTAATAAAGAATAACATACCTTCTTGAAAGTATATGCCACCTGCATACTGACTTTTGTGACGCATCACCTGGAACACTTAAGTCCTGCACTTCAGAATTGCACTGGTATTCCATAATCATTGACAGCAATGATCTTTTTGGAATATGTTACTGCTATTGGAGATCAATGTAGTTAGAGGCCCAAATTGTTTCTGTACACACATTATTGTTTGAGCAACTAAAGAATCTAAAAGCAATCTGTCAATCTCCTGATGAAGCTTGTGGTCAAGTTAGTACTTGTACAAGAGATACAGGGTTGCAAATACACTGACATTCATCATGTTCTTTTCGAGGACAATGGAGCAAAAGGAAGAATCAATTTGAAAATGGATTACAAAATATAGAGCGAAAGATTACAGAATGGCAGTTCAAACTATTGTTCAGCAACAGCATACATATTAATTGTACACATGTAATTGTTGAGGATGATTCATATGAAACATACATATTGGAAAAGTTAGAAACTTTTGATTAAAATTGATTTTCCCCATGGAAATTAAAATCAGAAAATGTTATTTTCATATTCTTACACCATTTTTTACCCAATGGCGAAGTTGACAATTTTGTAAATTATGAGTAGTGATGAGGATTTTAGAATGTTCTGATGACTTTGTATAATCACCACACTGATTTTATGTGCTGACAATACAAATGCTTGAATATACATATATCACTTTAATAGGAAAAAAAAGCTTCTCTAGTTCAGAATGCTATTCAATATTAGATGTAGGGATAACAGTGGGCTAGAAATAGAAAGATTAGCTAAAAGCTGAGAGTTGTGCTAGAATTTCTGCACTTTTGTCTGATTACCCTTGAGAAGATGGAGATATGCCACCATCTTGAACTGCTGCAATGCATATGGCACAGATACAGAGCTATTGGTGAAGACATACTAGTATTTTGGTGCAACAGTACTGAAAGAAGGCTATATAGTTCAGAGTTAGGAAGCAAAATGGCTTGGAATGAACTTGCAAGCTATTGTATTCCCACATCTGTGTTATGGATAGAAGCTAATCCAGTGGACTTTTTTGTTTTGGAGAGCGTTGAGCTTTGAGTGATTTTGAATCTGTGCTTGTTAATTTGAAATGATAGTCTACCATACTTGTGCCTTGTAGATGGTGGACGTACCGAGGAGAATCAGGTGGTAAATTATCCACTGCCAAAACTGGAGTCTCTTACCTGCTCTTATAACTGTAATATTTATGTGGCTAACCTGGTCAGGCTGTTGAAGGTGAGAGACTCAGTGATCCATTGAATATCCAGGACAATGGTTAATTTCTCTCTGGTTGAAGGAGGTTATTGCCTGACACTTGTTGGCACAAATGTCACTTACCATCTATCAGTATAAACCTGAATGTGGTCTGGCATGCATTCTCAGACTACATTAGTATTTGAGGAATTGCAAATGGTATTGAACATTGTGCAATTATCACTGAACATCCCCAGTTATAGCCTTAGGTTGAAAGAAAGGTCATTGTTGAAGCAACTGAATGTATATGGACCTAGTGCACTGTCCTGATTAATGCCTGCAGCATTGTTCTAGGGCTTAATTGATTGATATTCCACAACTACAACTATCTTCCTTCATGATAGATATGTCTCCAACATAATTTTACTATGGACTGTTTCTGCCATACTGAATCAAATGAGTGTTGATTTCAAGAATAAGTATTCTCACCTCATCTCTGAAATGTATCCTCCTCTGTCCATGTTTGGATGAAGGTTTTATTGAGGTCTGGAGCGGTCAGGCCCTTCTGGAACCCAGACTGAGCATCAGTGACCAATTTATTGTGGAGTAAGTGCCATTATATAGCAATGCCAATGACATCTTCTAAGACTTTGGGGCAGTGGACTGTTAGGGCAGTAATTGACTGGATTATAATTGTCTTATTTCTTTGTGAAAAGGACGTTGTCAGGTAAATGTTAGTCTTGTAGCTGTACAAGAGTAGTTTGGTTATTGGTGTAACATATTCTAGAACACAAATCATTAGCTAGTATGTTATCAGAACCTGTAGTGTTTACTGTATCTAGTGACATTCCTGGGTGTCATGTAGAATCTAAGAATACCTGTAGTGTGGAGGCAGGTCATTAGGCCCATCAAGTCCACACTGACCCTCTGAACAGCATCCCATCCACTCCCATCCCACCTACCCTATCCCTGTATCCATGCATTTCCTATTCCTAATCCACCTAGCCTGCACATCTGTGGATATTATGGGCAATTTAGCATGGTCAATCCACTTAACCTGCCCATTTTTTAGACTGGAGTCATGAGTGTAGAGTGAATGGAATTAGCATCTCTGATGCTGGGGGGAGCACAACAGGGGGCCAAAATAGATAATCAAATCAACACTTCTGAATGGAGATGGTTAGAAATGTTTCACTTTTGTCGTTTACACTGAGGTGCTTTTCACCATCTTCTTTGTGGATGGGGATGTTTGTGGAGATTCTTCAGTGGTTACTTGCTTAGTTATCTATCACCATTTATGATACACCAGGATCTGCAGAATTTTGACATCTGTTTGGCATGTGCAAATTCCTGTGTTATAGCTATACTACATTGCACTCCAGTTTTAGGTAGATGTTGCAGTTTCTAGGAGGCTGTCCTACTTCTCTCATTGAATCATTGATTCAGATAAGAGAAGTACACTTAAGACGACATTTTAAAGCAAACTCTTTTTATTCACATAAGTAAAGGCACTGAGACTGAAGGTTGTCAAAATGTTAATTCATTAAAAAGTGTTATCCCAAGTGATCCAAAATAGTACACAATTTGTTAGTCTGTCGAAATGATTGATAATTACCTCACTTGTAATGTTTTGGAAGATTCTTCCTTCTGACCATTTGTCAGGAGTTATTCAGCAAATGCAATCACCATCATGTGTGAAAGGAGAAAACAAAAAAAAAAAAAATGCTGGCAATTGGGCTGCTTTTTAAACAGGAAGTTGCAAGGGCAAGCTTTCACCAAGCTCAGAAGAACAATATGCAGTGTACTTAGGAACTATTTTGTTGCAAGTAAATCAGGTGACCCACTGATGTTAGGAAGCACATAAAACAAATTATTTTGTAGTCTTTCCTATAACCATGTTGAAAAAGCCTGTATAATTATAATGATTGCTCTGCATTCTTACTGCAGAGTAAATCTGTTTTGTTTTATTCATTCATGGGATTGGGGTGTTTCAGGCTAGGCTAGCATTTATTGCCTGTCTGTAATTACTCTTATAAAGTTGGTGGTGAGCAGCCTTCCAAATCTATTACATTCTTTGGGGTATAGGAATGCCCACAGTGCTGTTAGGGAGTACCAGGATTTTTACTCAACAACAGCAAAAGAACAATGATACAATTTCAAGTCAGGATAGTGAACAGTGAACAAAGAACACTACAACACAGGAGCAGGCTTTTCAGCCGACCAAGACTGCATCAACATGTGAATCCTTTCTAAGCTAAAAATCTCTTGCCTCTATGCAATCCGTACCCCTTTATTCTCTGCCTATTCATATATCTATCATAGAGTCATACAGCATGGAAACAGACCCTTTGGTCCAACCAGTCAATGCCAAATGTAATTCCAACTAAACTTGTCTCACTTGCCTGGTCCTAGCCAATATCCCTCCAAACCTTTCCAATCCATATACTCATTCAAATATCTTTGAAACTGTATAATTGTACCCACATCTAAAACTTCCATAGGAAGTTCATTCCACATGTGAACCATCTACTATGTAAAATGTCCCTCATATTTCTTTTTAAAATTTCTGTCCTCTCATCTTAAAAATGTGGCCCCTAGTTTTGAAATCCCCCATCCTAGGGAAAAGATGACTACCATTAACTCTATCTACACCCCTCATTATTTTGTAAACTTCTATCAAGTTGCCTCTCAACTTTTTACACTCCAGTGAAAGAAATCCCAGCCTAGCTAGCCTTTCTTTATATCTCAAATCTTCTACCCCTGGCAACATCCTGGTTAGTCTCTTCTTGAATCCTCTCCAGCTTAACAATATTCTTCCTATAACTGGGCAACCAGAACTGGACACAATATTCCAGAAGTCTCACCAATGTCCTATACAACCTCAACACGACTTCTAAGATGCCTGTTAAATATCACTGTTGGATTTGCCTCCACCACCACCTCTGGCAGTGCATTCCAGGCACTTAACACACTGTTTAAAAAAGAACTTGCCTCTCATATCTCCTTTAAACTTACCCACTTTTATCTTAGACCTAGTAATTGACATTTCTATCCTGGGAATAAGACTCTGACTATTTATGCTGTCCATGCCTCTTGTCATTTTGCATACTTCCATCAGGTCAACCCCACATAACTTTGATGTTCAAATGAAAACAAACAAAATTTGTCTAATCTATCCTCACAGCTAATACCCTCCAAACCAGGCAACATCCAGGTAAACCATTTCTGTACCGTTACCAAAGCCTCCACACCCTTCTTGTAGTGTGGAGATCAGAAATGTACACAATATTCCAAATGTTGCAGCTGCAAACTTAACTTGCCAATTTTTATACTCTGTGCCCTGACCTGATGAAGGCAAGCATACCATATAGTTTCTTGAACACCTTAAGCAAAAATGAAGGATAACTCAGGAGATATTAGAGATATTGTGAATCATGATGGTAAGAAAGCTAGCATAAAGGCACTTTACTTGAATGCTTGTAACATTTGTAACAAGGTTGATGAGTTAACGGCACAAATCATTGTGAACGAATATGAGTTGTTAGCCATCATGGAGACGTGGTTGCAGAATGGTCGTGACTGGGAATTAAATATCCAAGGGTACCAAACTATTCAGAAAGACAGACAGGAATGCAAGGGAGGTGGTGTTGCTCCGATATTCAAGGACAACATGAGGATGGTGCTGAGAGATGATATAGGTTCTATGGAGTATGAGATCGAATCCATTTGGGTGAAAATTAAGAATTCCAAGCAGAAAAAGTCACTGATAGGTGTAGTCTATAGGCCACCAAATAATAACGTCATATTGGGGTGGGCAATAAACAAGGAAATAACTAATGCCTGCAAAAATGGTACAGCTGTTATCATCAAGGATTTTAATCTACATGTAGATTGCTTGTACCAGCTCGGTCAGGGTAGCCTGGAGGAAGGGGAGTTGAGTGTATCTGTGAGAGTTTTCTTGAACAGCATGTAATGGAACTGACAAGAGAGCAAGCTGTCCTAGATCTGGTCCTGTATAATGAGACAGGGTAATTAATGACCTTATAGTCAGGGATCCTCTTGGAAGGAGTGATCACAATATTTTGGAATTTAAAATACAGCTGGATAGTGTGAAGATAAAATCCAATACCAGGGTCCTGCGCTTGAATATGGGGGACTATGATAGAATGAGGGAGGACCTGGCTAAAGTAGATTGGAAACAGACTCTATGGTGCGACAGATGATGAGCAATGGAGGATCTTCAAAGAAAGCTTTCAAAGTGCTCAACAAAAGTATATTCTGGTGAGTAGGGAGGACTATAAGAGGAGGGGTAATCTGCCATGGCTGTCTAAGGAAATGAGGCAGGCTATCAACGTGAAAGAGAAGGCAAGAGAAGTGGCCAAAAACAGCTGGAATCTTGAAGATTGGGAGAACTTTACAAGTCAACAGAAAGCCACAAAAAGCTATAAAGAAAAATAAGAGTATGAGAAAAACTAGCACAGAATATAAAGACAGATAGTAAAAGTTTCTATAAATATATAAAAGGGAGAAGAGTGGCTAAAGTAAATGTTGATCCTTTCGTGGATGAAAAAGTGCTGTTAGTTATGGGATATGATGAAATGGCTGAGGCATTGAACAGGTACTTTGTATTGGTCTTCACGGTGGAGGATACTAATAACATGTCAGTAACTGACGAAGAGATGAAGGTAGGTGAGGACCTGGAAACAATTATTACAGAAGAGCTAGTGTTGGGTAAGCTAATGGAGCTAAGGATACAGAAGTCTCCTGGCCCTGATGGAATGCATTGCCAGGTACTAAAAAGAGAAGGCAGGAGAAATAGCAGGTGGACTAGTGGTAATTTTCCAAAATTGCCTGGACTCTGGGGCAGTCCCAGTAGATTGGACAATAGCAAATGTGACGCCACTGCTAAAAAGGGAAGTAGATAAAAGATGAGGAATTACAGACTAGTGAGCTTAACCTCTGTAGTGGGGAAGATGCTTGAGCCTATTATCAAGGAAGAAATAGCAGGGCATCTCGAAAGAAATTGTCCCATTGTACAGATGCAGCATGGGTTCATGAAGGGCAGATCATGTTTCACAAATCTTTTGGAATTCTACGAAGACATTTCAAGCAAGTTGGACAACAGGGACCCAGTGGATGTGGTGTACTTAGACTTCCAAAACGCCTTTAACAAAGTGCTGCACATGAGGCTGCTGCATAAGATAAGTATGCATGGTGTTAGGGGTAGAGTATTAGTGTGGATAGAGGATTGGTTGACCGACAGGAAGCAAAGACTGGGGATGAATGGCTGGCAATCAGTGACTAGTGGTGTGCTTAAGGATCAGTTTAGGACCACAATTATTTACAATTTATATAGATGATTTGGAGTTGGAGAAGACATATGTTGTGTCAAACTTTGCTGATGAGTGGCAGAGCAAAGTGTACAGAGGACTGTGAAACTTTGCAGATGGAATGCAATCTTTGTAAATATGAAGTCATACGTTTTGGTAGGAGTAACAGCAAAATAGATTATTACTTGAATGGTAAAAAGTTGCAGCCTGCTGATTTGCAGAGGGACCTGGGTGCCCTTGTGCATGAATTGCAGAAGGTTGCTCTGCAGGTACAACAAGTAATTAGGAAGGAAAACAAAATGTTGTCCTTCATTGCTAAAGACATTGAATTTGAAAGCAGAGAGGTGATGTTACAGCTGTTCAAGGTGCTGGTGAGGCCACAGCTGGAGTACTGTGTGCACATTTGGTCTCCTTTCTGAAGAAAGAATGTCTGGCACTGGAGGGGATTCACTAGGTTGATTCCGGAGTTGAAGGTGGTTGGCTTATGAGGAGAGGCTAAATAGATTGGGATTATATTCATTGGAATTAAGAAGGATGAGGGGATGTTTCCACTGGCAGGTGAAACCAGGACAAGAGGGCATGGCCTCAAGATTAGAGGAAGGAGGTTTAGAACTGAACTGAGACGGAACCTCTTCACCCAAAGGGATGTTAATCTATGGAATTCCTTGCCCAAGGGAGTGGTTGATGCTATTTCAGTAATTGCTTTAAAAGCTAAGATAAATAGTTTTTTGAAAAATAAAGGAATTAAGGGGTGTGGTGAAAACACGGGTAAGTGGAGCTGAGTCCACGAAAAGATTAGCCATGATCTTTCTTAGACGGCCTACTCCACTGCTCCCATTTATGTGTTTATCCACTTGTGTTGCCACTTTCAGGGAACTGTGGACCTGTAGCCTAGATCCCAGTGTACATTGCTACCAGGGTTCTGCTATGTTCTGATGTGACATTACTGTGCCTTTAAGGGGGACTTATTCTGTGTTGTTTCTCTTGAAAGAGGTGCCGAACATCTGCTTCCGAAGCAATGGATAAACAGCTTAAAGCTCCCTGAGTGTTCTTAGACAAAAGGCGGCTTTTGGTTTTGCTTTCAGTTTAATTTGGAGTTTGAAGCTGATAGTTACAGCTACACCTCTACTGCTAGATTATTTCTTTTGGTGTTCCTTTCCTATGGACTGAGGGAGATAGCAAGTAAGGAAAATCTGTTTTGCTGAATTTACCTTTGCAAAGGATAGGTTTATGGAATGCTGCTGTATTGGAACCGTTATTGATTAGTAAGGGTTAAATAATTAATTATTTTGTGAAGTATTTCAATGAAGTTAAAATTATGTTGTAAGAATAAAGTATGTTTTATGTAAAGTCTAATGTTTACGACACAGCAGTGATCCCCCCCCCCCCCCCCGTTAACTAAACCAAACACTCAGAAAAGCTCATCTCATCTTGTAATCTGTTAAAATATTAGTGACCGAGAACTCCCAAATTCCATGATTTGGAGAAAGTAACATCAATTTATTTTTTAACTCTAAAAATGAACATTAAACAACAACTATTCACGACTCCTAAGCCCCTTTCTCTTAGCTGCTTATTAGATTCCCTACAGTGTGGAAACAGGCCCTTCGGCCCAACCAGTCAACACTGACCCTCTGAAGAGTAACCCACCCAGACCCATTTCACTCTGACTAATGCACCTAACATTATGAGCAATTTAGCATGGCCAATTCACCTGACCTGCACATCTTTGGACTGTGGGAGGAAACCGGAGCACCCGGAGGAAACCCACGCAGACACGGGGAGAATGTGCAAACTCCACACAGACAGTCACCCGAGGTTGGAATCGAACCCAGAACCCTGGTGCTGTTGAGGCAGCAGTGCTAACTACTGAGCCACCATGCTGCCCCAAACTCTATAACAATATTCTGTTCCAATAAGACACTTACTAAAATTACATTAACTTAATTTCAAAACCACACAGCTGTCATCTTCGGTGTTTTTCTTTTTCTGGCTGAACATCTCCCTGGCCGTCCTGTTTTCTTTTTATTGCGAATGTTTCATATGAAAAGGTGCCTTTGACATAGTATTTCCTAATTTCTTGGGTTTCTCTCAATGGCAGTTGTTCCGTTTCCAATTTTCAAAATGCCTACATTTTTATATTCCCCCAACATGGGATCGTCTCATTGGGTCGAGTTTGGCAAAACAATAAATTCAAACTCGATCAGGTTTTCATATCCCGGGACATAATTTAAACTAGTTAAACTCAAATTGTTGGCAAAACAGCAACCAAACTCAGGTTTCCATTTCACAGCCAAATGTTACATATTTTCAATTTTCCAATATGCTCTGGGACTGCCATCTAGTCATATCACAGGTGCTTATAAGCTCTCAGTTCAGAACAGCATTCACTTTCTCTTAAAGGTACAGTACATGCCTTCAACTTTATAACACTAGTAGTGGACCAATGGAATCACATCTGGAACGCAGCGCCTTACACTCTGCTTTAACTATGATAAAAGTAAGGGTCTGAACTATCTCTAACATATTTTGAGGGAACTTGGTCAGGTTTATAACAAATTGGGAGCCCTTGTAAAGATCAGAATCTTTAATTCCAGGTTGGGTTTAAGATTATTAGACTCAAAGACAATGAGTGGTAAGCATTGGTGTTCTTTCTTCAGGTATTGCATTCAATTGGTTTAAATAAGGTTTGCCTTGTGTAATAATAGCTCTTTTGGTGGCTAAGGGCTGAAAGAGGTGGTGCTGGAAAAACACAGCAGGCCAGGCAGCATCCGAGGAGCAAGAGAATCGACGTTATGGGCATAAGCCCTTCTTCAGAAATGAGGCTGGTGTGCCAAGCGGGCTGAGATAAAAGGTAGGGGGGGGAGGGCCTTTGGG
>NC_057710.1:108413443-108428663 GCF_004010195.1 Chiloscyllium plagiosum
TGTGTGTGGAGGTGCAGGTGAATTTGCAATGGAAGTGGAAGGATCCATTGAGGCCTTGGAGGGAGGTGTGGGCGCAAGTATTGCACTTCTTGTGGTTGAAGGGGAAGGTGCCGGGAGTGGAGGTTGGGCTGGTGGAGGGTGTGGACCTGACAAGGGAGTCACCGAGGGATTTGTCTCTCCGGAACGCTGATAGAGGTGGGGAGGGAACTATATCCCTGGTGGTGGGGTCTGTTTGGAGGTAGCGGAAATGACGGAGGATGGTACATGTATCTGGAGGTTGGTGGGGTGGAAGGTGAGGACCAGTGGGGTTCTGTCTTGGTGGCGATTGGAGGGGCAGGGTTCAAGGGCGGAGGTGCGGGAAGTGGAGGAGATGTGGTGGAGAGCATCGTCGACCACGTCGGAGGGGAAATTGCGGTCTTTGAAGAAGGAGGCCATTTGGGTTGTTCGGTAGTGGAATTGGTCCTCCTGGGAACAGATGCGGCGGAGGCGAAGGAATTGGGAACATGGGATGGCATTTTTACAAGAAGCAGGGTGGGAGGGGGTGTAATCTAGGTATCTGTGGGAGTCGGTCGGTTTGTAGTAAGAGTTTCCTGGGTGTGGAAGTAGTCACTTGGAGTGGTTTACGGAAGGTGAGAAAGGCAAAGCTTAAGGAATTGGTAGATGAGCTAAAATTGAGGTTGCTTGTGCCCATGAAGACAGGGAGGATGATTGTAGCAATATCTCAGCATTTACAATTGTCAGAAATGCAATCTGAATTGTTGGAAATGGCTAAATTGCCATTTAATTGCAAATGAAGCAGTTTGAATTTGAGGCAAAAACAAAAGAGACAGATAATTTGAATGAAACAACTTGTAAAGAATGAAAACAGCTTGAATATGAAAATGAATGGTATGCTTGCCTTTACTGGTAAGTGCATTGAGTATAGAATTTGGGAGATCATGTTGTGGCTGTATAGTGCATTGGTCAGGCCACTTTTGGAATATTGCGTTCAATTCTAGTCTCCCTGGTATAGGAAGGATGTGAACTTGAAAGGGTTCTGAAAAGATTTACAAGGATATTGCCAGGTTTGGAGGGTTTGAGTTAGAGGGCGAGTTGAATACGCTGGGATTATTTTCCCTGGAGTGTCAGAGACTGAGGGTTTGACCTTATAGAAGTTTTTAAAATCATGAGGGGCATGATTAGGGTGAACAGCCAAGGTCTTTTCCCCAGGGTTGGGGAGTCCAAAACTAGACTGCATAGGTTTAAGGTGAGAGGGAAAGATGTAAAAGGTACCTTAGTGACAGCGTTTTCATACAGAGCATGGTGTGCGTGTTTGTGTGGAATGAGCTGCCAGAGGAAGTGGTGGAGGCTGATACAATATAATATTTTAAAAGGCATCTGGATGGATATATGACTAAGAAGGGTTTACAGGTATTTGGAACAAATACTGGCAAAGGGACCAGATTAATTTAGAATATTTGATCAGCATGGACGAGTTGGACCGAAAGGGTCTGTTTCCATGCTGTACAGCTCTATGACACTAAATGCAATATGAATTATGATTGAAAGCAGAAGAAAGGGGAGAAAGAGAGAACTTTTGAACGTTTGACCTGAAAAATGAAAGTCGACTTAAAATGGTGAAGGTAAAGGCAAATGGTAGGAATGGTGATGAGGACAGTGATGAAGTGCAAATCCCTCATATCCAAAGGCTTCAAGGGGATCTAAGTATTGCCTAGGTTTGACAAAAAGGACGTAGAAGCCATTCTCATTTAATTTGAGAAAGTGGCTAAACAAATAAAATGGTCACTGGTCATGTGGGTATTATTGATTCAAACAAAGTTGGTAGGTTTTGGCATCATTATCAGAAGAGGTAACTGGGGAGTATGATGTGATGAAACAAGCCATTGTAAGTGCATTTTGAACTAGTACCAGAAACATACAGACAATGTTTAAAAATCTAAGGAGGCAACCTGGTTAAATGTACATGGAATTTGAAAGGATCAAACAAAATAACTTTAGTACGTAGGTAAAGACATTGAAAGTAGATCAAACATACAATGCTGTTAAACTGTTATTTTGGAGGAGTTCAAAAATTCACTTCTTGAAGTATTGAGAACTTGTGGAAGAGCAGAGATGTAAAACTGCAAGATTAGCAGCTGAAATGGCAGATGATTGAGTTAGTTCATAAATCAAAGTTTGGCTTCTGACATCAATTTCTGTCTGTGAGGGATAGAAATGGGGAAAAGAAATCCTCAGGGGTGGTAAGGGAGTAGGAGACCTCATTGAAGATAGTTTACCACATCTTAAAAAAGAAAGCCATGGGGTGGGGGACTAAATGTTAAAAAAAATCAGGTATTTTCACTGTAATAAAGTAGGACAGGATAACCCAGTGGAGTTTGTTAAGGTGATAAAGCATAGCACAGTTGCAGCAAAAGCGTTGCAAGAGAATGTAGAGCCTAGTCAGAAGTTGATTAGTGAGAAAGTGTCAGATTTCCTTCAAGAATTTACTTGCATGGGTTTACTCATGTGTACCAGGAGGAGGAGTAGGTAAAGAAATTAAAATTTTAAGAGATGCAGGAGCAAATCAATCTCTGATAGACCAGGAGAGTGTACTTCGAAAGGAGTATTACTTGAAAAGGTGGTAATATGTGGATTTCGTGGTGAAAAGAGTGGTGTTCCATTGTATGAGTGAGGTTGGAATGTCTGGTGAAAAGTGATTATGGTGGAAGGAGTACATTCTTTGTTCCAGATATACAGTTTATCCTCTGTAATAATGTCGCTGGATCACAGGTGAGAGTGATGCCTACTGTGGTTGAAATGCCAATGGAAAAATCAAACAATGGAGATATTGCAGGAAGTATTTCCTGACTGTGAGATAACAAGGTAACAAAGCCACAGGTTGTAACAGGAGGAGAAATCAAGGATTAAGGTTAAGGAAAGTGAAGTTTAATTAGCAGAAACTATGTTGATCAAATGATTGAGAAAAAAACACAGCAAGTGGAAGACAAAGTGGATATTTAGTTCAGAGAAGTTAGCTGAATTACAACAGAAAGATCATTTAAAAAAAAGCAGTTGTATCAAAAAGCAAATACTGAAGAAGAATGAGTCTATTGCAGAATGTGACTATTTTAAAAATATGTCTACTAGATTTCTAGAGGCCATTCCAGAATGGAATATCACAGCTAAAAGGATTGTAGAAGCTACTCAATTTTTTCACTCGGTATGGACTGCCCATAGAGATAAAATTTGATCGTTGATCCGATTGTATATCAAAGTTATTCAAGGAAATGATGGATAGCTTAGGAGTAAAGTAATTCAAATCAACTCTGTACCATCCAGGAACACAGGGAATATTAGAACAGTGGCATCGTGTTGAGGACCTATATTTAAGACTCTCCAGGGGACTGTGATAAAAGAATTTTATTTGCACTTTAGGAATGCACCCAATGAATCAACTAAATTCAGTACATTTGAATTAGTTTTTGGGCATGAGGTGAGAGGACTACTGAAATTAATTAAAGGGGAAATTGGTGAGTCGGAGTTTACAGACTACATTATTGGACTATGTGTGAAATGTTAGGGAGAGATTAAAGAGAGTAGATGAGTTGGCTAGACAGCACTGAAGAGTAGCACAGCATTTGATGAAATATTTGCAATTTTGCTGGTTGAGACATAGGGTTGCTCCTAATGGTATGTGAACATTTAAAGGCAAAATATAGTGGGCCTTGTCAAATTGAAAAGAATCTGAGAGGTGAATTATTTGATAAATAATGCCAGATAAAAAAGAAATCTGTCATATGAATATGCTCAAAAGTATTTTGACAAGGATGGAAAACCAAAAGGAGAATGTGTTACTTGTTGCAACTCAATGAAGAACCAAATCCTGATTTACTCTGAATTTGACATTTCTCAAAGTAAATTGGGCAATGAGGGAGTTCTGAAAAATTGGGATAAATCATTAACTTATCTTACCAAGGAAAATCAAAGTGATCGGCAAGAGTTATAATAGTCACATGGAGAGATATGTGGGTATAGGCTGGCAAGTTCTAACATGATTATGCATAATATAGATATAGGAAATGCTGTTTCAACTAAACAACATCCTTATAGGCTAACCTTCTAAAATTGACAGGTTCAAAAAGAGATTGAAAGCATGCTCAGTGATATAATCAAAGAGAGTTGCAGTGAATGGAGCTCACCCATTGTGATGGTGCCAAAATCAGATAGTCGCCAATATATATGTGTGGACTATTGCAAAGTCAATGCAATTACATAATCCAATTCCTATCCTATTCCATGTTTGGAAGACTGTATTGAGAATGGTGGGACAAGCAACTTATATTTCGAAGTTGGACTTACTCAGAGGATACTGGCAGGTACCTTTATCTGAAAGAATGAAGGAAATTTCAATTTTTGTGACACCAGATGGACTTGACCAGTTTAAAATCATGCCGTTTGGTATAAAGAATACACTGGCCACATTTCAAAGACTAACCAATAAAGCCATTTTAGGATTACCAAATTGTGTGATGTACATAGATGATCTGATGATTTTTAGTCACTTATGGAAGGAACATTTGGAGTGTCAAACAGATTTGTTTGATCAACTTCAATAGGCTTGCTTGGTGATAAATTTGACTAAGAGGGAACGGTCTTTGCGGAAGGCAAAAAAGGGGTGGGGAGGGAAATATATCCCTGGTGGTGGGGTCCGTTTGGTGGTGGCGGAAATGTCGTCGGATGATTTCGTTTATGCGAAGGTTAGTAGGGTGGAAGGTGAGCACCAGGGGGAATTCGGTCCCCACCCCCACTCACCTATTGTACTCTATGTTACATTTTCCCCACCCCCACCCTCCTCTCATTTATCTCTCCACCCTTCAGGCACTCTGCCTTTTTCCGGATGAAGGGCTTTTGCCTGAAACGTTGATTTCCCTGCTCCTCAGATGCTGCCTGAACTGCTGTGCTTTTCCAGCACCACTCCAATCTAGACTCTGGAATCAGATTCCTCCCAGTGAATACCTGGTCAGGTCCACGCCCCCCTACAACCCACCCTCCCAACCTGGCACCTTCCCCTGCCACTGCAGGAATTGCAAAACCTGTGCCCACACGTCCTCCCTCACCATTATCCAAGGCCCCAAAGGAGCTTTCCACATCCAAAGTTTCACCTGCATCCACCAACATCATTTATTGTATCCATTGCTCCCGATGCGGTCTCCTCTACATTGGGGAGATTGGACGCCTCCTCGCAGAGCGCTTTAGAGAACATCTCTGGGACACCTGCAACAATCAACCACACCGCCCTGTGGCCCAACATTTCAACTCCCCCTCCCACTCTGCCGAGGACATGGAGGTCCTGGGCTCCTTCATCGCCGCTCCCTCACCACCCGCGCCTCGACGAAGATCGCCTAATCTTCCGCCTCAGAACACTTCAACCCCAGGCCATCGATGCCCTGGGAGTTTCCTCATTTACCCTTCCCCCACCTCACCCCAGTTCCAAACTTCCAGCTCAGCACTGTCCCATGACTTGTCCTACCTGCCTATCTTCTTTTCCACCTATCCACTCCAGACCCCTCCTCCCTGACCTATCACCTTCATCCCCTCCCCCACTCACCTCTTGTACTCTATGCTACTTTCTCTCCACCCCCACCCTCCTCTCATTTATGTCTCCACCCTTCAGGCACTCTGCCTGTATTCCTGATGAAGAGCTTTTGCCCGAAACGTTGATTTTACTGATCCTCGGATGCTACCTGAACTCCTGTGCTTTTCCAGCACCTCTAACCCAGAATCTGGTTTCCAGCATCTGCAGTCATTGTTTTTACAGAGTTTCTCATGCTGTCAAACAAGAGGAAAGTACTATGATTTCTGGGACTGAGTAGTTTTTATTGAAAATTCGAGGGGGTTTGGTCTGTTTCCTAATACTTTATACTTCTCGTCTACATTAGATCTTCCAATGTGCATCAGCTTGCATTTGTCCGGATTAAAGTCCATCTGGCTTTTCTTTGCCTAAGTTTTCAGCTTATCTATATCCTACTGTATCCTTTGGCAGTCTTCCTCACTATCCAAAGCTCCCCAATCTTTGTGTCATCTGCAAACTTAGTAATCAGGCCACCTACACTTCCTCCAAATAATTTTTCATTTAGATTATATATTTATATAAAAATAAACAATAGAGGTCCCAGGACTGATCTCTGCAAAACATCTCTGGTCATGATCTCCAATCAGAAAAACACTCTTCCACAGCTACTCTGTCTATGACTAAGCCAGTTTTGCATCCATTTTAACAGCTCACTGCAGATCCCATGTGACTTAATCTATTGCATCAGCCTGCCTTGAGGGACCTTATCAGATGCCTTGCTAAAGACAATATCTACCACCTTCCCCTCAATCATCTTTGTTACTTCCAAAAAACAAATTTGAGACACAACCTTTCCCATACAAAACCATGCTGCCTAATGCTAATGAGTCTATTTTTTTCTCAATTGTGAGTAAATCATATTTTTAAAAATCATCAATAATTTCTCTACCACTGCTGTAAGGCTCACGTGCCTGTAATTTCCTAAATTATCCCTGTTGCTCCCCTTAAATGAAGAACAACTTTGGCTTTTCTCCAGTCCTCTGGGACCTCTCCTGTGAATAAAGAGGATAAAAAGATTTTGTACAAGGTCCTTGTAATATCCTCACCTGCCCCCCTCACTATTCTTGGATATACCCCATCAGCTCCTGAGGACTTGTCTACCTTAACATTTTTTAAAATACGCAACATCTTTTTTCATATTGACACATCCCGGAATATGAACATACCCCTCTCCGAGACTCATTATCCACCAGGTTCTTCTCTTTTGTGAATACTGATGCAAAGATTCATTAAGGACCTCATCTGCTTCCTCTGGATCCACGTATAAATTCCCTCATTTGTCATTGAGTGGACCTGCTTTTTCCATAGCTACTGTCCACTCCTTTTATATCTATAAAATGTTTTAGGATTTTTCTTACCTTGTTTGTCAAAGACAGTTCATGGCCCCTTTTTGGCCCTTTTAATTCCATTTTTTGGTTCTTTTCTGCTATCTTTCTATTCCACGAGGGCTCTGCCTGTCTTCAGTTTCCTAAACCTTACGTATGCCTCCTTTTTCTTTTTGAGTAAGCTTTCTATTATCATCCAAGGTTTCTAAATCTTATCATCCTTATCCTTTTCATAGGAACGTGCTAGTCCTGAACTCTAATCAACTGACCTTTAAAAGATTCCCACAGGCCAGATGTAGATTTACCCTCAAACAGGTGCTCCCAGTCTACATTCCCCATTTCCTGCCTAATATCTCGGTAGTTAGCTTTCCCCCAGTTTAATACTTTCACCCAAGGACTAATTTTATCCTTCTCCATTCATAACTTTAAACTTAGAGATTATGATCATTGTTCCAAAAATGGTCCTCCACTGTTAGTTTGATCACCTGAAAGGGCTCATTGTCAATATGAGATCTGGTAATTGCCCCTTGCCTAGTTGGACTATTTACATATTGTTTCAAAAACCCATCTTGGATAAACTAAAAATGTTCCCCCATCTAAGCCCCTGTCGCTGAGGGAGTCCCAGTCAATATAGGGAAGGTAAATTCACCCACCACAACAACCCAGTTGTTTGCATATTTTTCCATAATCTGACCATGTGTGTTCCTTTATCACCTGCTGGCCTTTAGTACAATAAAATCAAAGTCACCCTTCCTATTCCTGAGCTCTACCCACATGGCTATGCTGGATAAGCCCTCTAAAAAGTGTTTTCCCTGCGTACAGCTATGATATTTCCCTGAATCAGGTCATACAACTCCCCTATCTCTTTTACATCCTTTTCTATGACACCCAGAAAAATCTAAATCTTAGAAAATTCTGCCAGTCTTATCCCACTCGCAACCAAGTCCCTACAATAGCTACAACATGATAGTTACATGTATTAATTCAAGCTCCAGTTGCATCTGCTTTGCCTATCAAACACCTCGCATGAAAACAAATAGACTCCCCACCAACAGTCCTGCCATGTTCAGTAACCTCCCGATGTTTGTTCTTTCTCTTTGTCTTAGTGATCTTAGTCTCAGACACCTCCTTAACTTGCTGACCTACTGCTCTGGCTGCCTATCCTCAGCTACACTCATTTAAACCCTCCCAAGTGGTATTAGCAAACCTCCCTGCCAGGAAATTGGTGCCCCTCCAGTTTAGATGCAACTCGTCCTTCTTGTACAGGTTTCACCTGTTCCAGAAGACATCCCAACGATCCACATACCTGGAACCCTCCCTCCCACATCAGCTGTGTAGCCACATGTTTAACTGAACTACCTTCCTATTCATAGCCTCACCAGCATGTGGCACAGGAAGTAAACCCGAGACCACAAACTGTCAAAATCTTGACTCCGAGTTTGACTTTTAACAGACACCCATAAAGGATACGTGACCGTCGGATTGCAGCTTATTTTGTTTTACTTGTATACAGGGGAGAGTGCCCAGCCAAAGACTAGGCTAGCAACTCCAATGATCATCAGTTACAGTAGCATTTCTATACACTCTGAAGTTCTGTAAGACTACGTGTAATGGTTCTTCCTTAATGTTATTAAAGTAGCTTGCTTCATAGTATAGCGTTCACACGTTTCAACTATCTTCTTAAGATTGTTATTCTTATCTGGTCAATAGGAGGAACAATGTTATCCAATTAACATTTGTTTTTGGGTAATGTCGTCTTATAGTTAATCCCTATAGGGACAAATATTTCCGAGTCTCCTTTACTATGTTTCAGTGTCTGGTGTTGCTTTCATTGTGGTCATACTTTATATGCTTGGAATGCAGGTGGCTTTTGTTGCACATAGTTACAACTGCTGACAGCTTGTTTGATGTTATTTGCTGAAGTGAGCTTTAATTCTAAGTTGACTAAATATAACATCTCAGAGGAGAAAGTGAGGACTGCAGATGCTGGAGATCAGAGCTGAAAATGTGTTGCTGGAAAAGCGCAGCAGGTCAGGCAGCATCCAAGGAACAGGAGAATCGACATTTCGGGCATAAGCTATGCCCAAAACGTCGATTCTCCTGTTCCTTCGATGCTGCCTGACCTGCTGCGCTTTTCCAGCAACACATTTTCAACTCTAAATATAACATCTCAGCAAGCAAAGCAATCTATAACGGTCCTTTTTCTATATTTCCACATTTCCTCCCTTTTATTCAAAGGGCAATAATTTTAGTTCAATTGAAATTTTACAAAGTCTCTCCATTTCCATAGTAACTCAGTTTTCTGGGGTTGTTCTTACCATCATAGTGGCTGCCTCTGTTGGTAAGGCTGTGGCTACTAGTCACGCACAGCAACGTTTTATCAGGACAGTTCAGACATTACAAGTATTATAGGTGTCACGAGGAAGTATAGTCGTAATGTCCACTTCCTTTTTACTGGGAGTGCTGATGATTCCTTTTCCTCAGGATCTGAAGCCCTCTTGCAGTGAGAGACATGGATCCATGTCGGCCGCTCTTTTACTGTTATCGTGGTGTTGGAAGTTAACAGGACCTGCAACAGACCTTCAAATCTTGGGCAAAGACTCTTGAACACCTTCATGTACATGAACTTGCATGGCTCAAAGTAATGGCATTTTCTGTCAGTGGGATCAACCTGAGCTTCTTTTACCTGGGAACGGAAATTAAAAATACATTTTGTTAAAGCACTACAAATAGTTTAGTATATCTTTGTGAATATCCTTTTTATTTACAGAAAAAGGCAAAAGTTTGGAAGCCCCATAACGATTTTGTGTGGTGATAATCCACTTGTACAGTTTGTTGCTGACCGCATTTCCATTAATGCTAAAGGCAATAGTTCAACCCATTTGAGTCCAGTTTCACTGCAAAGTTTTGCCAGTTTGCTTTTTTTTTTAAAATATATTTTATTGAAAAAAATAGATTTTTTTAATACTACAAGTACAAAACAATACAATTCAAAACAGTACAAAAAAACCCAAATAAAAAAAAAATCCCCATCCTACCCTCATGTACAAACGTATAAACATATATAGAAAAATATAGAATAAAAAAGAGCCCCCAAACTAGCCATTTACCTAAATAAATAAGTAACCAACAATAAACTAATAAATAGTAAACTCAGCGCAGCCAAACAAAACGCTCATACGTTCACAGTTCCTCCTCCCTGGATATTGAACTCTTAAAACACAATCGTTATGGCTATATAAAAACCCTTGTTAGTGTGGCAGATAAATCATGTCAAGGTATATGTAAAAGGGCTGCCATATCTTGTAAAAATTCAGTATTGTGGTGTACCGTATTTGTGAGAAAATCCAGGGGAATATGCTCCATACCAATCTTCCGCCAACCCGACAGGGCCGGGAGGTTTTCAGATATCCAACCTAGCAAGATATTCTTTCTTGCACAGAATGTGCGAATATTGAAAAGTTTTTTTCTGATGTGTGTCTGCAGGAAATACAGTGGGCAGGCCGAAAAGGGGGGAGAGAGAGAGAGAGAGAGAGAGAGAGGGAGAGGGAGAGGGAGAGGGAGAGGGAGAGGGAGAGGGAGAGAGACCTTCTCTACCCTTACACCCAAAATCCTCTCCATTGCGCCTGCCACAGCACTCCAATATGTTTGAAGCCTATCACAAGACCAAAGATAATGGGTAAGAAAGCCCATGCAGACCTTGCACTTGGGACATGCTGAAGATACCCCTGGTTTAAATTTTGACATACGGTCTGGAGCCAAGTGGACCCTGTGGAGAATCTTCAACTGAAAAACATGGGTGCTATTGCAAATTGATATCTTCCTTGCATTCTCCCAAATATCCTCCCATGCCTCTGAGGAGACTTCAACACCCAGCTCTCTTATCCACATCCTGTAAAGTCGATCAGACTCATCTGAGGGGCACCCCCCAATTGATGATATTAAGTACTGACAGAGAGTGTACGCTTAGCATTTAGCACCCCTGTCTCTATGTCGGATCTGCAGGGAACAGTCAAAAATGTGGTTTTTTTTTTTGAATAAAATCCCTAATTTGAAAAAAGCGAAAGAGGTCTCTATTAGATAATCCGTATTTCTGTACTAACTGATTGAAAGACATCATTAAGTCTCCCGCAAATAAATCGCCCATGAAACACACACCCCTAGTTGCCCAATGTTTAAATCCTGAATCTATCATCCCCAGTTGAAATCCCGGCATACCCACTAAAGGTGTAAACAAAGATGTTTTGCCAATATTGCCTTCCCTCTGCCAAATTGCTCTCCATGCTTTAACAGTATTGATGATTATTGGGTTATTCCCTAACTGTCCTCCAAAAACAGCAAACTGGTAAGGGGGTACCTTGCCTGGCAGACTTCGGTATGTATCTATCCATATTGAAAGAGGATCTCCAAAAACCCAATCACTCACGTAGGACAAAAGCAAGCATAATTGGTAATTTTTAATGTCTGGACAGTCCACTCCCCCAATCTGTGAGGCAGTTGCAGTTTGGCTAATTTAATGAGGGGCCACTTACGATGCCAAATAAAGGAGGTGAACCAGACATTCAGCGTCCTGAGTGTTTGCTTATTGAAAATCAGGGGGAGCATCTGTATAGGGTATAGCAAATGAATATTCATTTTAATAAGAGCTATCCGATCCAACCACGAGACTGGAAGTGCCTCCCCTCTTTGAAGATCTTGTTTAATTTTTCCAAATAATTGGATAAAATTGACTTTGAACAAGCTAGTCCGGAACTGGAGTAGTGAATATGCCCAAATACACAAAACCCCGTGACCACCTAAATGGGAATCTATAGTCGCCCTCAAGAGATGATTATTGGGTTATTCCCTAACTGTCCTCCAAAAACAGCAAACTGGTAAGGGGGTACCTTGCCTGGCAGACTTCGGTATATATCTATCCATATTGAAAGAGGATCTCCAAAAACCCAATCACTTACGTAGGACAAAAGCAAGCATAATTGGTCATTTTTAATGTCTTCATAAGACCACCCATAGACATAACCTCTGATTTCACAAAATTAATCTTCTACCCTGAAAAAGCACCAAATGCGTGAATGCATTGTATCAGTTGAGGTGACATCATCGGTGTGTCTTTGATAAGGTGTTGGTAGTAGTCCCACCTGGTATTTATGTCTCTGTTTGTTGGTACTTCTGGTTCTGTATCTGAGTGGTTTGTATATGGGGTCCAGTTCAATGTGTCTATTGATTGAGCTCCTGTTGGAATGCCAGGCTTCAAGGAATTCTCTGGGATGTCTCGGTTTTGCCAAATGAATACCGTTAATCAGTGTACATATTGACAGTTCATCTCTGGCCAAAATGTACGCATGAATACTCTTTGCTGTATTTGGTCATGTTGCAGCTTCAAAGGTGGAATGATGTGTAACAACAGCTATTGTTCATCCCTTAAAGCTGATCCATCCACAAAATAAATCAAATCTGAGTTGTGCATAGGGGTTTCATTCAAATTAATCCGTGGCTTTGTTACCAGCTGAGTTACCATCTCACAAGCCTGTTTACTGCGTGAGGCAAGTAGAAGATTGTCTACGTACTGTGCAAGGGTTGACCCTACAGATAACATGGTTTTCCAAGTCTTTCTTCAGGCACTGGGAAAAGATTATGGGACATTTGATGTAGCCCTATGGGAGTCATGTGCATTTGTTCTGAAATCCTTCGTATGCGAATGCAAAAAGGAACTGGGAGTCCACATGAAAGAGATACTAATAAGAATAGTCACTGGATTGGGAATGACAGAATAGGTGAGAAAGACTGACTGACTCATTGATGGCCTGGAGGTCTTGGACAAATTGCAACCTCCCATTGGGTGTCTGAACTGGGAGGAATGGTATATTCTGGTGCCCTGGTCCAACAATAATTTGATTATCAGTGCAATCACTTGAGTGACTGCAGAAGAAAGAGGTAACTGAGGTCTCCTTGGTAACTGCTTTGAGGGATGACTGATTGGGGTGACTCAAGATTAGAGTGATGGTGGAAAAGCACAGCAGGTCAGACAGCATCTGAAGAGCAGGAAGATTGACGGTTCAGGCAGGAACCCTTCACCGGGATGTGCTTTTCTAGCACCATTCTAATCTTGACTCTAATCTTCAGCACCTGCAGTCCTCACTTTCGCCTGATTGGGGTGAGCCTGACGTCGGTGGTGGATAAGTTGCTGGAGGGAATCCTGAGGTATAGGTTGTTCATGTATTTGGAAAGGCAAGGACTGATTAGGGATAATCAACATGGCTTTGTGCATGGGAAATCATGTCTCACAAACTTGATTGAGTTTTTTGAAGAGGTAACAAAGAAGATTGATAAGGGCAGAGTGGTAGATGTGATCTCTGGACTTCAGTAAGGTGTTCGACAAGATTCCCAATGGGAGACTGGTTAGCAAGGTTAGATCTCATGGAACAGAGAGAGAACTATCCATTTGGATACAGAACTGGCTCAAAGGTAGAAGACAGAGGGTGGTGGTGGTGAACCAGACTCTATAAAAGATCTTAAAGTAAGGGAACCCTTAGGAAGTAGCGACCATAATATGATAGAGTTCAGTCTGGAGTTTGAAAGGGAGAAGGCAAAATCGGATGTAATGGTGTTACAGTTGAATAAAGGTAATTATGAGGGCATGAGAGAGGAACTGACTAAAATAGACTGGAAGCAGAGGCTAACCGGGAAGACAGTAGAGCAAAAATGGCAGGAGTTTGTAGGTATAATTGAGGACACTGTACAGAGGTTCATTCCCAAGAAAAGAAAGATTAACCGGGGAGGGATTAGACAACCTTGGCTGACAAAGGAAGTCAGGAAATGTATTAAAGAAAAAAAGAGATCCTATAAAGTGGCTAAGAACAGTGGGAAATCAGAAGATTGGGAAGGATACAAAAGCAAACAGAAGATAACAAAGAGTGTAATAAGAAAGGAGAGGAACAAATATGAAGGTAGGCTAGCCAGTAATATTAAAAATAATAGTAAAAGTTTCTTTCAGTACATAAGAAACAAACGACAGGCAAAAGTAGACATTGGGCCACTTCAAACTGATGCAGGAAGCCTAGTGATGGGAGATAAGGAAATAGCAGGAGAACTTAACAAGTACTTTGCATAAGTTTTCACAGTGGAAGACATGAGTAATATCCCAAAAATTAAAGGGTGTCACGGGGCTGAGTTGAGTATGGTTGCCATTACGAAAGAGACAGTGCTAGAAAAGTTAAAAAGTCTTAAAAGTGATAAATCTCCTGGCCCCGATGGGATACACCCTAGAGTTCTGAGAGAGGTGGCTGAGGAAATAGCAGAGGCATTGGTTGAAATCTTCCAAGAGTCACTGGAGTCAGGAACGGTCCCGGATGATTGGAAGATGGCTGTTGTAACCCCCTTGTTCAAGAAAGGATCAAGGCAAAAGATGGAAAATTATAGGCCAATCAGCTTAACCTCAGTTGTTGGTAAAATTCTAGAATCCATCATTAAGGATGAGGTTTCTAAATTCTTGGAAGAGCAGAGTCTGATTAGAACAAGTCAACATGAATTTAGTAAAGGGAGGTCATGCCTGACAAACCTGTTAGAATTTTTTGAAGAGGTAACAAGTAGGTTAGACCAGGGAAACCCAGTGGATGTGGTCTATCTAGACTTTCAAAAGGCCTTTGATAAGGTGCCACACGAGAGGCTGCTGAGCAAGGTGAGGGCCCATGGTGTTCGAGGTGAGCTGCTGGGATGGACTGAGGATTGGCTGTCTAACAGAAGGCAGAGAATTGGGATAAAAGGTCCCTTTTCAGAATGGCAGCCGGTGACGAGAGGTGTCCCGCAGGGTTCGGTGCTGGGGCCACAGCTGTTCACATTATATATTAATGATTTGGATGAGGGAACCGGGGGCATTCTAGCGAAGTTTGCCGATGATACAAAGTTAGGTGGACAGGCAGGTAGTACTGAGGAAGTGGGGAGGCTGCAGAAGGATCTTGACAGGTTGGGAGAGTGGTCCAGGAAATGGCTGATGGAATGTAACGTGAGCAAGTGCGAGGTCTTGCACTTTGGCAAAAAGAATAAAAGCATAGACTACTTTCTAAATGGTGAGAAAATTAATAAAGCCAAAGCACAAAGGGATCTGGGAGTGCTAGTCGAGGATTCTCTAAAGGTAAACATGCAGGTTGAGTCCGTGATTAAGAAAGCGAATGCAATGTTGTCTCTTATCTCAAGAGGGTTGGAATATAAAAGCAGAGATGTACCACTAAGACATTATAAAGCTCTGGTTAGGCCCCATTTGGAGTACTATGTCCAGTTTTGGTCC
>NC_057710.1:108429896-108499179 GCF_004010195.1 Chiloscyllium plagiosum
CATGTAATTCTGGTCTCCTTCTTATCAGAAAGATGTTGTGAAACTTGAAAGGGTTCAGAAAAGATTTACAAGGAATTTGCCAGGTTTGGAGGATTTGAGCTATGGGGAGAGGCTGAACAGGCTGGGGCTTTTTTCCCTGGAGCGTTGGAGGCTGAGGGGTGACTTTATAGAGGTTTACAAAATTATGGAGGGGCATGGATAGGATAAATAGACAAAGTCTTTTCCCTGGGGTCGGGGGTGGGGTCCAGAACTAGAGGGTACAGGTTTAGGATGATAGAGGAGAAAGTGAGGGCTGCAGATCAGAGCTGAAAATGTGTTGTTGAAAAAGCGCAGCTGGTCGGGCAGCATCCAAGGAACAGGAGAATCGACATTTCGGACATAAGCCCTTCTCCTGTTCCTTGGATGCTGCCCGACCTGCTGTGCTTTTCCAGCAACACATTTTCAGCTAGGATGATAGAGGAAAGATATAAAAGAGACCTAAGGGGCAACGTTTTCACGCAGAGGGTGATATGTGTATGAAATGAGCTGCCAGAGGAAGTGGTGGAGGCTAGTACAATTGCAACATTTAAGAGGCATTTGGATTGGTTTATGAATAGGAAGGGTTAGGAGGGATATGGGCTGGATGCTGGCTGGTGGGACAAGATTGGGTTGGGATATCTGGTCAGCATGGACAGGTTGGACTGAAGGGTCTGTTTCCATGTTGTACATCTCTATGACTCTAAGTTTCTGGGAATCTGGTTTAACAGGTTATGTTCTGGTAGAAGTAGTGAGAACCAGACTCAACATCTCAAAAATACCTTCAAGGCAAAGGGACTCATGGAGAAGTAGGCCAAACCTTTGCGCTTGGTTATACTGTACTTGTACATTTTGCCATTGCTTGTCAACTTCCAAGTGTTTCATCCTCAAGGCATCCATCCTTCTGCAACAGTTAGCGTGCATGTGAGCATTTTGTTGGAATTCCAAATAGCTCGTGCTTGGTTGGGCAGGGTGACTGCTGCAGCAACACCCTCTGGTCCCATTAGGACAGTCTGAATTTACAGCCAATATAATTTTTGTAGAAATTGTTTATAATTGGCACGGATTGGGGAAAAAGTGCCTGTGGAATCATAAAAGGCTGTACAATGTATTCTCAATTCCAATGGCTTAAACGCAGATCCTTTTAGTAGTCAGAGGCTGCTTAGGTGGTGCAGTGGAGGGATCCCACAAACAGTTTGAGGGTCTTGTTTGTGTGGATACCATAATGTTGCCGAGCATATAGCATAGGGGATGTTGTAACTTGGAGCAGGACTAAATCACATCTATCGGTTGGGACCTGAACCTCTATCCCCTCTTTGGAGCAATTAATGAAGCCTCCATCTTGCAGAGCAGATCCCGCCCACATAAATTAAAAGGGGTGTCCTTTGATAGTAAAAAGGTGTGCATGTCCTTAAAGTCTCCAACCTGGACAGCTAGTGGCTCTGAGAATGGCATTGTTTGTGAAGTCATGGAGAGTCCTACTACAGAAAAGTGTCTTGAAATGCTTTGACTCCCATTTGCATAGTCCTTGGTTAAGACAGAAGGGTGATGCCAACATCAACCAAAAAAGGAAACTTTCTTTCCCCTGATAATTATCTCTAAAATCGTTTTTTTAATTCCCTGAGCAGACATACAAGGTAATAGTTGCGTATGGCTGGGCTGAGAGAGTTGAGAAGTAAGGGTGCACCTGGCCCTGGCCACATTGCTGTCTCACCTGATTTGCCTTATTGGTATTCCCCCACAGATTCTGAACAGTAAACTTTGCCTGTGGTCTGGTGTGAACCTGGGCTTGAGTTGTTATAGCTCTCAGGCCACCATGTTTGCTGAGCCAGCTGTTGTGTTGGGCAACTTTTAGCCCAGTGATTCAGCTGGCCACAATTATAGTAGCCACTAGTTTGATTTATTCCCTATAGCCTCTGCCTTGACCCCATTTGGTGGCACACAAGGATGGTGTCTACTTGACTCGTGCCATCATTGATCTGCCTTTTCTTGCTTGTCTTACTCGCTTCTACACTTTTTGCATGCCTTTATTCTGCCTCTCTTTTCCAATTTCCAAAAGCTGACCAATTTACTACCTTCCTACCCTTTCTACCTGTGTCGCTGATCAGGATACATTCTTGTAATCAGATTATTATATTGACGTTAAATGCACCATTGAGTGGGAAAGGATTATTCTCATTTTTGTAGGCAAAGATTCCAGAATTTAAGGAAACAGACAAGATAAACGGAATTCAAAAAGGCTATGCCAAGTATGGGGTGGCACGGTGGGTCAGTGGTTAGCACTGTTGCTTCACAGCGCCAGGGACCCAGGTTCGATTCCAGCCTCTGGCGACTTTCTGTGTGGAGTTTGCACATTCTCCCGCTGTCTGCGTGGGTTGCCTCCAGGGTCTGGTTTCTTCCCACAATCCAAAGATGTGCAGGTCAGGTGAATTGGCCATGCTAAATTGCCCATAGTGATAGGTGCATTAGTCAGGGGTAAATTTAGGTTAGGGGAATTGGTCTGGGTGGATTAGTCTGCTGAGGGTCGGCGTGGATTTGTTGGGCCAAAGGGCCTGTTTCCATACTGTAAGAAATCTAATCTAACTGATTACACTGTTTTCTGCTGCCCAGCCAGTTCTTTATCTATGTAGCTAGTACTCTATGGATCCCATCCAACTTCATTTTCTCCATCAGTCTACCATGGAAAACCTTATCAAATGCCTTGCTGAAGTCCATTGTATATGACATCTACAGCTCTGCCCTCATCAATCAACTTTGTCACTTCCTCAAAAGAATTCTATTAAGTTGGTAAGACATGACCTTCCCTGCACAAAACCATGTTGTCTATTACTGTTCAAACCATTTTCTTTCAAATGTAAATAGATCTTATCCCTCAGTATCTTTTCCAACAGTTTCCCTACCACTGACATCAGGCTCACTGATCTATAATTACCTGGATTATTCCTGCTACCCTTCTTAAAAGGGATAACATTAGCAATTCTACAATCCTCTGGGACCTTACTGGTGTTCAAGAATGCTGCAAAAATATCTGTTAAGGCCCCAACTATTTCCTTTCTCACTTCCCTCAGTAACGTGGGATAGATCCCATCTGGACCTGGGGACTTGTCCACCTTAATGCCTTTTAGAATACCCAACACTTCCTCCCTCCTTATGCTGACTTGACCGAGAGTAATTGAACATCTATCCCAAATCTCAAAATCTGTCATGTCCTTCTTGGTGAATACTGAGACATAACACTCATTAAAGGATCTCACTCATTTTCTCTGACTCCATGCGTAAGTTTCCTCCTTTGTCCTTGAGCAGACCAACCCTTCCTCTAGTTACTGTCTTGCTCCTTCTATATGAGCAGCATACCTGATTTGAGGAAGGAATGGCCTACTCTGCCTGCCCACTCTTAGTGCTCTTCCTGATGATCACTCAATTCTTTTCTCTCTATGTAGCCCTTACTGGTGGTGGGACCAGCTGACTAAATGCATGATCCATTACATTTTCTACCTCATGGATGTTCCGTAGTGAATCCAGTGAATCCATCCACAACTCCACACACTCCATGCAACAAATCAGGATTTGCAGCTGAACACACTTCCTACATGTTGCAGTCATCATGTCACCTTCAGAGCTCTGCCCCTAGATTCAGCTCCATATTTGCTAGCACTGACCCGGTTCCTCAGACATTTAACTTGCTTCCACTGTTGCTGTTCACCCTCAGGTTTGCTCTTTTGCTGCTCAGACTGAGATTGATCCAGGCCCCACTCCTCAGGTATTTATCCTGCTGCTGCTGTTCACCCCACCTTTGTTCCCCTTCACTCTATTGCTGCTGTTCTCACTATTTGGGTTGACGTTAGTGTGCGGGTTAGAGGGTGGTGTTCTCATACCTACTGCCCCTTCCTTTTATAAGACTATGCTTACAAGACTAACATTAGGAATAGGAGTAGGCTGTTAGCTCCCTAAAGCCTACAGAACCATTCAGTACAATTATGGCTGATCCAGCATGTCTCACCTCTGCTTTATTGCCATTTCCCCATAAACCTTAATCTCCTGACTGAACAATAATCTTAAATATACACAGGGACTCTGCCAGTACACCTCTCTGTGGTAACGAGTTCCTAAACACAACCCTCAGAGAAGATATTCTTCCTCCTCTCTGTCTTAAATTGGCACCCATTAATTCTAAGACTATTCTCTTTTGTCCTAGCCGCTCCCATGAGGGCAAACATTCTCTTAGCTTTTGCCTTGTCAAGCCCTTTAAGAATCCTATATTTTCAGTGAGGTAACACTTCATTCTTCTAAATTCCAATGACTACAGTCCCAACCTATTTAACATTTGTTCATAAAACAATTCCTCCATTAAGGAATCACCCTAATGAACCTTCTCTGAACTGCTTCCAAATAGACCTGTTGTACTATAACCTGGTGTTGCGTGATCTTTAAATTTTGTACACCCCAAGCCATCATCGGCACCTCCAAATCATGAAATGATACCTTTCCTTAAATAAGGAAATAAGAGGATCCAAACTTCTCATAGTACTCTGTAGTGATTGCAACAAGATCTACCTGGTGGACTTTCCCATCACCAAGTCATGCTTTATTTACACACAGTCCTTGACACTGATCCAGCTCCCTCAGAGACATCCCTCAGTGTGAACGGGATGTATGACACTTCTGTTCTTATTAAACAGTACAGTTTACAAACAAACAATTAACATAAATAGCCATATACAGAGAAACAGCCATTTACAGAGCAGAGGGGTAACAAGGCCAGGCCCCAAATCCCACCATTCAACCAGTTGTCAGGGAAATAAGGACAACCTCAAATCCCCCTTTCAATCATAACAAAAGTAACAGTAACAAATGCATAAAAGAGACAGTCTGAATAGACAAGAAACAGTGCATAGAGTAACCCAAGAAACAACAAGACAGAGTCAATTATCAAGATTCCCTTCTGGTACAGAGTCCATTACCATAAACAGTTCTCTTCAAAATGTAGAGTCCATTCCCAGGAACAAAGTCCACTGCAGTATATAAAGTGCATTATCAGAATGAGAGTGCAATTCAATATGCTGGATCCTTTGCCAAAAAGAGTCCACAACTGAGGGCAAAGTCCACTCCTGAAGGCAGCAAATGCACACCCCACGGCATGCACACACAGGTGTTCAGTCTCCATAGCGGCCTGGTCCATCCATGGAGAAGCAGGCCCACTCACAGGACCACAGTACATTATAAAGGTGTAGTTAACTCACGGGTTTGGTCCACTCCCGAAGGCAGTAAATGCTCACCTTCACAGGTGTTCAGTCTTTACAGAGGCCTAGTCTACCCACAGAGGAACAATTCATCTGGAAAGTTGCATTATCTCACAACGCTCAGTCCAAACACTAAAAAATGAAAACACATGCACAACAAAACCAAAGTGCAAGGGCTAAGCCCTGCCGCAAAATCAGCATTGTCCTTTTCTCAAAGTAAAAGAAAAAAAGTAACACACATGCTATAACCAGCCAATGAAATAACAGTTCCCTAATGAGAACTGAGTTACACCTGAAACACATTGACGGGGTAGATCAGCAAGTTTAGAAATCAGTTCTCAATAAAAAGGGAATACCAGTTAACAAAACTGGCTGTAGGAGGGACGGCAGGTCTGAAGACCTCCTCGTGGGTCTGCTCCTGGGCCTGGCCAAACTGGCCATTAATAGGTCCAGGCAGCGGGCCGTGGAGGGGGTCGTTAGGGCCGACTGCCTGCCCGCCCCTCTTCCGCGGTTACGTTAGAGCCCGGGTGTCCTTGGAGAAGGAGCACGCGGTGTCCACCAACACCCTGGAGTTGTTCAGGGAGAGGTGGGCGCCGCAGGGAGTGGAGTGCATCATTTCTCCCTCCAATTCTATTTTGATTTAGTCCCTACCCTCCCCTTCACTGTTTTGAACACACAGCACTGCCCCTTGATGTGAAGGGCAGTGTTTGTCACTGGCCACCGGGTGTTTTCCTATCTTCCTGGTGGTGGAAATTGAATAAAGATTCGTGCACTTTGTGTCTTTCACTGTGTCTCACATCTGCGCACACACACCATGGGTGCTGGGGATAAAATAAGCACTACCGCACTTAGGTGGTAGTGTGGGGGTTTTAAAAAAGGGAAAAAAAAACAAAACTGGCTGTATAAAACAGCCAGTCCAGGAATCAGGTTTACCCTGAAAACAAAAGACAAACCAACAGCAGTAGTACAAACTGGATGTGGGCAGCCAGCTTGGAGTCAGTCCCCTGGCACAAATGGAGAGTCCTTGACACTAATTCAGTGCTCTGAGTGAACAGGATGTCTGACACTGCTGTTTTTTTTCCTGTTTATTTTTTTAAAAAATTAAACAACACACTTTACAAAACAATTAACAGCAATTTACAAAGGCGAGAAATGGCAAAACCAGGCTCCAAACCCTATCCATTCAACCAGTTTTCAGGGAAATGAAGACAAACCTCAAATCCCACTTTTAGTCATCACAAAAGTAACAGTAACAAATGCATACAAGACAGTCCAATTAGGTAAAAAACAGTGCATAAATTATAGACCCCCAGCAAGACACCATTCCTCCCTTATTCTGGCCACTCTAAGGCAGCCCGCCCCTGTGCCCCTTCTGGCTCTTGGTCCGCCTTGACACACCTTACGTCCCCAACCTCCCCAGGGAGGCCTACCCACCTTCTGGATACCTCTAGGACAACTGGCCCCAGTACCTGCCTGGGGTGACATTGCTGAGGACGGCCTTCCTGCCTTCCGGTTCTCAGTTTAACCCTACGTACCATCTGGCTCTCACACTGATGCATCATCCAGCTTGTGGACTGCCCTAACACACCTTCTGGCTACTTCCAGGACAGCACGTCCCCTTCCCTGGGACTATGGCACAAAGGGCAGCACACAAGCTTTCCAGATCTCAGCCTACCCCTATGCATGTTCTGGCTCTTGGCCGTCCTGACACACCTTCCAGCCACCTCTAGGACAGCCCGTCCCAATTACCCGTTCTCGGGACAACAGCACTCAAGACAGCCGAACAACCCTCTGGCTCTTGGTGCAACTGGCATCGGGGTGGCCTTTCTACCTTCTGGTGCACTGGATGAACTATCACCTTCCGGCTGTCAGGTGACAGCTTTTGGGATGACGTATGAACCTCCCAGCTCACAGCGAGGTCTGCCAGACCCAGGGGCACACAAGACAGTGCCAAGTATGCAGAATGCATTATCAGAGAGTCTACAACCAAAGGCAAAGTCTACTCTTGAAGGCAACAATACACACCACGCACCACTCAGCACAAGTGCTCAGTTTCCATGGAGGCCTGATTTATCCACAGAGAACCAGGCCCACTCACAGGAATGCAATACATTGTGAAGGTGCAGTTAACTCACAGGGGTTTGCTCCACTCTCAAACTCCAGGATACAGCAAAAGCTCACCTCTCAGCACACACACAGATGTTCAGTCTTTACAGAGGTCTAGTCCACCGACCACAGCCAGGTCTACCTACAAGAACAGTTCATCTGGAAAGATGTATTTTCTCACCAGGGGTCAGTCCAAACACCAAAAAAGTTATAACACATTCAAAAAAGAAATGCATGAAAGAGTGCAAGGGCTATACTTGCCACAAAATCAACATTGTCCTTTTTTCAAAGTAAAAAATAAAAGAGTGACACATATACTGTAACCAGCCAGTGAAACAACAGTTCCCTAATGAGAACTGAGTTACACCTGAAACACATTGACTGAAACACTTGATCAGCAAGTTTAGAAATCAGTTCTCAATAAAAAAAGGTTAACAAAACTGGCTGTATAAACCAGCCAGTTCAGGAATCACGTTTCCCCCCAGAAAAGACAGAAACCAATAGCAGCAGTACAAGTTGGATGTGGACAACCAGCTTGGAGTTAGTCCCCTGACACAAGTGCAGAGTGTTTGACACTAATCCAGCTCTCAGAGTGAACAGGATGTCTGACACTGCTGTGCTTTGTTTTAATTTTTTTCCTTTTTTATTAAACAATACAGTTTACAAAACAGTTAACATTAACAGCTGTATACAGAGAAACAGCAATTTTAAAAGGGAGAGAAGCAGCTAAGTCAGGCCCCAAACCCTACTGTTCAACCAGTTTTCAGAGAAATTAAGGATAAACCTCAAATCTCACTTTCAGTCATCACAAAACAGCGTACTGACAGACTCCTCCCGGCCTGCTTTCCTCCAGGCCAGTCATCAATCCCCTAGCCCCCAGCCAGCCCGTGTACTGGCTGCCACTCACTTGACCAGCTTTCCAATGAGCACACTGTCGTCTGCCTAGTCTCCACCCACCTTGTGTACTAACAGACCCCCCCCTCAACCCACACTGCTGTTTTTTTTTAATATAACAAAGGCTGGAATTGTTTTTATTTCAGATTTCCAGCGTATCACTTATGACATCGATGCCAGCTACAGATTGCATGCAGTTTCATCTTCTTTTCAAATGACCTGTTCTTTAGTTGGTGAAGTGTGCGGTGCTTGCTGGGACTGCGGATAACTTATCTTCCGTATTTCTAAGTAAACTTTCTCTGGAGGTCAGCCCTCATTCATCCATGCCAGCCCCTTCCGCAGGTGTTTGAACGAGTTTTTGACAGTACTCTCGATGACATATGCAAGTTGGTGCAATAAATGACAGTGCAATGCCATATACACTCCCCTCACTCACTCACCTCTGCAATATAGTTCGGAGTTCTTCTCCCACTGTACCTGGGGACTCAGTGCCAGCAACGCCACCAGCAAGAGCGCCCTGTGCCGCTGCCTCGAGCCCATGGTCAATTCACGCGCCTCCAACCGTCACCTCAGCCTGGGGCTGGTGGGAAACAAATGAGCACCAATGCTACACACTGCTGTTCTTATCTGTCAGCCAGGGCTCCCTGATTGGGGTTGTTAATCTGATCAAATCAAGGAACCCTGGCTGACAGTTAAGAACAGGAGTTTCAGACATCCTGTTCATGCTGACAACTGGTTCTAGGGAGCTGTATCAGTGTTGAGGACTGTCCACGTGTTAAAAATGGTGATTGGTGATGGGGAATGTCCACTTGGCTGATCTTGTTACAATCACTGCAGAGTACAAGAGCAGTTTTGATTCCCTTATCTCCCTATTTAAGAAAAGGTATGGCCTTTATGGAGTTATTTCATATTCCAGATGTGGTCTCATCCAGCATCTTGTACTGTTGTAGAAAGACTTGCCTATTTTGAAACTCTAGAGTCATAGGGATGTATAGCATGGAAACAGACCCTTCGGTCCAACCCGTCCATGCCGACCAGATATCCCAACCCAATCTAGTCCCACCTGCCAGCACCCGGCCCATATCCCTCCAAATGCCTTTTAAATGGTGCAATTGTACCAGCCTCCTCCACTTCCTCTAGCAGCTCATTCCATACACGTACCATGCTCTGTGTGAAACAGTTCCCCCTTAAGACTCTTTTATATCTTTCCCCTAACACCCTAAACCTATGTCCTCTAGTTCTGGACTCCCTGACCCCAGGGAAAAGACTTTGTCTATTTATCCTATCCATACCCCTCATAATTTTGTAAACCTCTATAAGGTCACCCCTCAGCCTGTTCAGCCTTTCCCTAAATACTCCAACCCTGGCAACATGCTTGTAAATCTTTTCTGAACCCTTTCAAGTTTCGCAACATCTTCCCGATAAGAAGACGACCAGAATTGAATGCAATATTCCAACAGTGGTCTAACCAATGTCCTGTACAGCCGCAACATGACCTCCCAACTCCTGTACCCAATACTCTGACCAATAAAGGAAGACATGCCAAACGCCTTTTTCACTATCCTATCTATCTGTGACTCCACTTTCAAGGAGCTATGAATTTGCACTCCAAGGTCTCTTTGTTCAGCAACACTCCCTGGGACCTTACCATTAAGTGTATAAGTCCTGCTAAGATTTGCTTTCCCAGAATGCAGCACCTCGCAATTATCTGAATTAAACTCCATCTGCCACATCTCAGCCCATTGGTCCATCTAATCAAGATACTGTTGTAATCTGAGGTAACCTTCTTCGCTGTCCACTATACCTCCAATTTTGGTGTCATCTGCAAACTTACTAACTATATCTCTTATGCTCGCATCCAAATCATTTATATAAATGATGAAAAGTAGTAGACCCAGCACCGATCCTTGTGGCACTCCACTGGTCACAGGCCTCCAGTCTGAAAAACAATCCTCTACCACCACCCTCTGTCTTCTACCTTTGACTAGTCCCAACTGTCTGCTCCTGGTCCATATCCATCCAAACCTTTCCTATTCATGCATTCATTCAAATGTCTTTTAAATATTGTAATTGTACCTCCATCCCCCACTTCCTCAGGAAGTTCGTTCCACACATGAATCAACTATGTGTAAACAAAATTTGCCTTTTATGTCATTTCTAAATCTCTCTCCTCTCACATTAAAAATGTTCCCCTGTCTTGACATTCCCTATCTTAGGAAAAAGGCAACTACTGTCAACTCTATCTATACTTCTCATTATTTTATAAATTTGTATGAGGTCAGCTGACAAACTTCCATGCTCCAGTGAAAAACGTCCCAGCCTATCCAGCCTTTCTTTATAACTCAAACCATCCATATCCAGCAACTTCCTGGTAAATCTCTTCTGAACCCTCTCCAACTTCATAATATCCTTTCTATAACTGGATGACTAGAACTAGACACAGTATTCCAGAAGAGCCCTTACTAATATCCTATACAACCTCAACATAACGCCCCAACTCTTATACTCAAAGGACTGACCAATGAAGGTAATTATTTCTGTCCATATGTGATGCAAACTTCCAAGAATTATGCATCTGCAGCCCGAGTTCCCTCTGTTCTACAACCCTACCCAAGGCTCTATCATTAATTGTATAAGCCCTGCCCTTGTTTGTTGTACAAAATGCAATACCTCACATTCATCCAGATTGAACTACATCTGCCATTTTTCAGCCACTTGACCAATTTGATCATTATTTTCTGTAATTTTAGAAAACTTTCTTCACTGTGTACATTGCCACTAATTTTGGTGTAATCCGCAAACTTACTAATTATGCCTTCTATATTCTCCTCCAAATAATTTATGTAAATAACAAACAAAAGAGGACCCAGAACCAATCCGGGTGGAACACAACTGATCCTAGGCCTCCAGCCCGAAGAGCAAGCCTCCACCATACTCTCTGACTCCTACTGTTAAGCCAATTATGTATCCAGTTGGCATGCTCACCATAAATCCTCTGTGACCTAACTTTACTAATTAGTTTAAAATGCTGAACCTCATCAAAGGCTTTAGTAAAATACAAATAAACAATGTTTACTGCTCAGCCATCAACCTTCCTCAAAAAACTCAGTCAAGTTTGTGAGACACTATTTTCCTCACACAAAACCATGCTGACTATCGCTAATCAATTTTTGCTTCTCTAAATGACCATAAATCCTGTCTTGTATTATCACCTCCAACAAGTTACCCACAACCAAAGCCAGACTCACTGGTCTATAGTTCCCCGATTTGTCCTTACAACCTTTCTTAAACAAAGGTACAACATTAGTCATCCTCCAGTCATCAAGCACTCACCCATATTTATCGATGATGCAAATATTTCTGCAAGGGTTCTCATAATTTCCTCTCTCATTTCCCACAATTTAGATTAGATTAGATTAGATTACTTACAGTGTGGAAACCGGCCCTTTTGGCCCAACAAGTCCACACCGACCCGCCAAAGCGTACCCACCCAGACCCATTCCCCTACACCTAACACTACGGGTAGTTTAGCATGGCCAATTCACTTAACCTGCACATTTTTGGATTGTGTGAGGAAACCGGATCACCCAAAGGAAACCCACGTAGACACGGGGAGAATGTGCAAACTCCACACAGAGAGTCGCCTGAGGCGGGAATGTTTTGGGATACATTAGATCAGGTCCTGGAGATTGCCCACGTTTATACAGTATTCTCTAAGAACGTCTAAACTTCCTCTCTTGTAATGTGAACTGTTTTTAAATCATCAAAGTTTATTTCTCTGCATTATCTGGACTCCATTTCTTTCTCCACAGTAAAAACTGACGTGAATTATTCATTTAGTATCTCTTCCAATTCCTAGAGTTCAATGTAAAGAGAACCTACTTGATCTTTAAGAGGCCCAACCCTTTCTCTATTTACCCACTTGTTCTTGATGTATTTGTAGAATCTCTTTGGGCAATCAAGGAGCACTGGCTGACAGATATAAACAAGACATTCTGAGAGTTTCCTCACTGCAGGGTCCAGCTCTGAGCTAGCTGGTCAGAATCCATGTACTGTTCATATTTAAATAAAGAGTGACTTTGTGATGGGACACCAGCCTCTGTTCAGTTATTTCATATCCCCAAGTCCTTTTATGGTTGTACCTTTCTGCAGTTTTTCTCCACTTAAATGACATTCTGTTTTTTTGTTCTTCCTTCCAAAATGAGTAACTTTCCATTTATCCACATTAATATCTATTTGGCAACTCTTTGACCACTGATTTAACCTATCAATGTACCTCTATAAGTTGTTTGTACCCCTCTCACAACCTGCCTTTTCACCTATTTTAGTGTTGTCTGCAAATTTGGATATGGTACATAGATAGAAGATGGTAGAAGTCATGAGCTTGACAGGTGCTGTTGAAGAAATCTTAGTGAATGGCTATCTTGCAGATGTTGGTGGAAGTACTCAGTGTTGAAGGTCATGAATATGGTGACAATCACGTGACTGCTTTGTCCTGGATAGTGTCGAGCATTCAAGCTTCCCAAGTGTTGTTTGGAGCTGCACTTAATGAGGCAAATGGAGATTATTCTTGGCCTATGTCTTTTAGATGGTAGACATGCAGTGAGTTACTTACTACAGAATCTTTGACCTTCTCTTGTCCCCACATTATTTATATGGCTAGTCCAGTGCAATTTCTCATCAATTATAACCCTAAGAAAGCTGATGGTGGATGATACATTTCATTTATCAACCCAAGCCTGGATCTTGTCCAGATCATTTTGCTAACGGCCATGGACTGTTTCAAAACCTGAGGAATGATGAATGGTGCTGAAAATCATGATATGATCAGTGAATATCCCCCTATTCTAATCTTATGATGGAAGGAAGATCATTGATCAAACAGCTGAAGATAACTAGCCCTAGGACACTACCCTAAGGAGTTCCTGCAGTCATTACCTTGGACTGGACTGATATCATTGACTTTTACCAATGACACCGCCTTCCTTTGTGCCAGGTATGACTCCAAACAACCGAAAGCTTTCCTTCTAATTTCCAATGACTGCAGTTTTGTTAGGTCTCCTTAATACCTGTCAGCATTTTTGAAATGCTGACAGGACACTTGCACCTTACTCTGGCGTTCAGATCTTTTGTTTTGGACCAAGATAATAATGAGGTCAGGGGTTGGGTAGACCTGTAAGAACCAGGTTGAATATCAGTGAACAAGTTAGTTTTGAACAGGTTTTCTTGACAGCTGTTAGTGCTGTATAGGTGGGCAAAAAGTTGTAAGGTGACCCGAGTGACTGAGTAGGTTTCTCAGAGCATGCATAGTGAGTGGTGTGGGAGGTAGGAATATGAGATGTGAGACGATGAGCAAAGAGGTGGGAGGCAATCATGAGAAAGGGAAAGCTTGAGCCTTGATGGGTGCAGGAGCAGAGCTGAGATACGTGTAAGGTAGCAGAGACAAGAGTATTTAAGTTGGTGCAGCAAGAAGGGCCATGGACTTTGTTGAGGCACTGATGACTATTCTCTCAAATTGACAAAATGGCCCTGAGCTCCAACAGTGACGTCTTCTGTTGGTCCTCCATGAAGAAGGCTGTTTTCTTTTTCACCCCCTTTCCTTAACTGGGTATACCAAGTCTGTGTTGGGGAAATGTAGTGCTATTTTCCCTAATCTCTGACATCTTCTGGAAAGTTGATGATTGAGCAGAGCACCTTCGGAATGCCATGCTCATCTCGGTGCACAGCAGCCTTTTAAAAAAAAATTGTTGATGCAGGGTTGCTAGTATTTGTGCAGATATCCAGTGAGACCCAAGTTGTTCTACTAACAGTGCTTTGTAGGATGAGGCCGGATTCAGATGTGAGGGTTCTCCACAGGGGAATTGGGTTGTTAATGCGGCACAGTGGATCAGTGTTTAGCACTGCTGCCTCACAGCGCCAGGGTCCCAGGTTCTATTCCAGCCTTAGGCGACTGTCTGTGTGGAGTTTGCACATTCACCCCATGTCTGCGTGGGTTTCCTCAGGGTGCTCCGGTTTCCTCCCATGGTCCAAAGATGTGCAGGTCAGGTGAATTGGCCATGCTAAATTTCCCATTTTGTTAGGTGCATTAGTCAGAGGGAAATGGGATTGGGTGGGTTACTCTTCAGAGGGTCAGTGTGAACTGGTTGGACTGAAGAGCCTGTTTCCACAGTATAGGGAATCTAATCTAATTACAGCAATTGGTGAGGGAAAAGAAAGTGGCTTTCATTAGGCTTTAGGTATTTTACTGTTGAGAATGACACACCATCTGCCAATTACAGCAGTCTAGTGGCTTCTGGCAATATTGTCTACACCCACAAGATGTTTAACAACTCAGGAACCAATCAGATAATGAGAAACCCCCTTGCCACTTGGCAAACACAAAAGATGCACAAGTTTTACCCAAGTTTGAGATAGGACTCGACAGACGTCTTGCCAGATTTTGTCCCAACTTTTACTAAACCCATGTTACTCAGACCTCATAAGATTCCTCCTACTTTAGATATAATACATATTCATCGCACCAGAGGGGCATCTGCTAATAATTTGTAAAACATTTGCGTGTAACATTCGTTACATTTAACTGATAAAAAATTGAGCTTGGTTTTACATGCTTTTGGGTACCAATTCCTTGGGAATCCTTAAAGTTATCTGTCACATACCCTTACCCTTTTGACATAAAAACCCAGATTTTCACTCCTAAGTTTGGTATGTTTGTGTCAAGTAACCTGAATGATATGTAGCTTGTTACGGAGAGCTGGGTACAGGATGGAATCAGGCCCATTCCCCCAAGATGCGGATGGAACATGGCCAAAGGGACTGCTGAGTGCCAGTGCATCAATATAGGCTATTTAAAAGGACCACCCTGTTTTCATAAATATTAGATCACTTAGCCCTTATTCCTCACAATTTATCATCATTCCTATCCCACTCCCAATGCCTCTTCCATGCCAACCCATTAATCCCACCCAGCCCATAGCAATTTATACACCAATTCCAACTTAATGCCAACCCTTCCAACTCCATCCGTCATCCTTTGCTTGGGCTGATAAGTAATATTTGTATCACATGAGTGGCACTAAATATCTCAAACAAAAGAGAGAATCTAACCGTTGTATTTTAAATGCATGGACATTACCATCATTGATTCTGCAACACTCTTTGGGTTACCATTGACCAGAAATTGAGCTGGACTAGCCATATAAATGCTATGGCTATAATAACACGTCAGAGGCAGGGAACTCTGTGGTGAATAACTTACCTTCTGACTCTCCTGTCAACGGTGAAAGGAAGGATGTCCAGAAAGTTTAAAACCAGAACAAACTCTTCCAGGGAGATAACTGGTGGCATATTTGCCAGTGGGAAGCAGCTCAAGGCATTTGCATTTGCCACTTGGCCTCCTGGGTGATGTTCCAACTTGTAATTGTATGTCCATCGCTGATTTCGACCAAAAGCTTTGGGCAGCATGTCCTTGTCTTCTTTAAGTAACACTAGCAAGGTTTTGTGATCTGTTTTTTTGACAAATGTAAGTCTGTAGAGGTATATTTTGAAACTTTATCATACCAAAGATGATCACCTTCCTTCTCTATCTGGGTGTATTTGCGATGCATCAGCCAAAGTCTGGGAAGCACTTCTATTAGACGTTCCTCTTCGGTGGGTATCTGGTGAGCTAACACTATCGTGTTTCCATACAGGGAGGCATTGCATGTCAGCACCACCTCTTGCTTGGGACTGTAGTGCGCCAACACTTTAGATGGTGATAGCTTTTTCACTTCCCTAAAGGCTACTTCATGGTTACATGACCATTTCCAATGCTGACCCTTTTTCAATAGCAAATGTAAGGGTGCCTCCCATTGCACAGGAGAATGAGAGTAGGGAGGGCATGCACAGGATTTCACTATCACAGAAATGTGCTGGCAGACAGCAAGCTGGTTTGAAGTGTGTCTACTTCAATGCCAGAAGTATCCAAAATTCAATGCCAGAAGTATCCAAAATAAGGTAGGTGAGCTTGCAGCATGGATAGGTACCTGGGACTTTGATGCTGTGGCCATTTCAGAGACATGGATAGAGCAGGGTCAGGAATGGAATTTGCAGGTTCCAGGGTTTAGATCTTCCATTAAGAACAGGGAAGGTGGTAAAAGAGGGGGAGGTGTGGCCTTGTTAGTCAAGGACAGTATAACGATGGCTGGAAGAACTTTTGACGAGGACTCATCTACTGAGGTAGTATGGGCTGAGATTAGAAAAAGGAGAGGAGATGTCATGTTGCTGGAGTTTTTTATAGGCCTCCACAGAGTTCCAGAGATGTGGAGGAGAGGATCAGTAAAATGGTTCTGGGTAGGACTGAAAGGAACAGGGTGGTCATTATGGGGGACTTTAACTTCCCCAACATTGACTGGAAATGCTATAACTCTAGTACGGGATGGATCAGTTTTTGTCCAATGTGTGTAGGAGGGTTTCCTGACTCAGTATGTCGAAGGGCTGACAAGAGGGGAGGTCACACTGGATCTGTTGTTTGCTAATGAACCAGGCCAGGTTTGATTTAGTGGTAGGTGAGCATAATTGGAGAAAGTGAGCATAATTCAGTTACATTTTGTTTAATGATGGAAAGGGATAGGTACATGCTACAGGGCAAGAGTTATTGATGGGGGAAGGGCAATTATAATGCAATTAGGCAAGACCTAGGGTGCATAGAATGGGATATCAAAACACAGGGGCTGGGGACATTTGAAATGTGGAGCTGGTTTAAGAAGCAGATATTGTGTGTCCTTGATAGGTATGTCCCTGTCAGGCAGGGAGGAAGTGATAAGATAAGGGAACTGTAGTTTACTATAGAAATTGCATCTCTTGTTAAGTGGAAGAAGGAAGCTTATGTGATGATGAGACAAGATTGTTCTGATGAGGCAATGGAGAGTTACAGATTAGCTAGGAAGGATTTAAAGAGGGAGTTAAGAGCAAAGAGAGGACATGAGCAGTCTTTAGCAGGTAGAACAAAGGAGAACCCTAAAGCTTTCTATAGGTATGTGAGGAATAAAAGGATAACTAGGGTAGGAATAGGGCCAGTCAAAGACAGAAGTGAGAAGTTATGTGTGGATCTTGTGGAGATCGGAGGGTGCTAAATGAATATTTCCCATCTGTTTTCACTCAGGAAAAGGAGAACATTGTAAAGGAGAAGAATGAGATACGAGATATTAGACTAGAAAGGATCGAGGTTAGTAAAGAAGAGGTGTTATCAATCTAGAAGGAGTGAAAGTAGACAATTCCCCTGGGCCGGATGGGATTTATCTGAGAATTCTCTGGGAAGCTAGGGAGGAGGTGTTGAAGCCTTTGGCCTTGATCTTTGGGTCGTCATCATCTACAGGTTTAGTATCAGAGGGCTGGAGGATTGCAAATGTTGTACCCTTGTTCAAGAAGGGCAGTAGAATGATCCAGGTAATTATAGACCAGTGAGCCTTACTTCTGTTGTAGGAAAAGTTTTGGAAATGATTATGAGATAGAATTTATAATAATTTAGCAAGCAACAATTTGATTGCAGATAGTCAACATGGTTTCGCCAAGGGCAGGTCATGTCTCACAAACCTCATTGAGTTTTTTGAGAAGGTTACCAAGCATGTCGATGAGGGTAGGGCAGATGACGTGTACATGGACTTAAGTAAGGCCTTTGATAAGGTTCCATATGGTAGACAGTTGGAGAAAATGCAGAGGAATGGGATTGAGACTGATTTAGCAGTTTGGATTAGAAACTGGCTTTCTGTAAGAAGACAATGAGTGGTGGTTGACGGAAAATATTCAGCCTGGAGTCTGGTTATTAGTGGTGTGTCATAAAGATCTGTTTTGGGACCACTGCTGTTTGTCATTTTTATAAATGACTAAGACGCAGGCATAGGTGGATGGGTTAGTAAATTTGCAGATGACACTAAAGTTGGTTAAGTAGTGGACAGTGTGGAAGAAGGTGGCAGGTTGCAGGGGGACTTTGTTAAATTGCAGAATTGGGCTGGGAGGTGCCAAATGGAGTTCAATACAGATAAGTGTGATGTGATCCACTTTAGGTAGAATAACAGGAAGGCAGAATACTGTGTCAATGGAAAGATTCTTGGTACTGTGGATGTGCAGAGGGATCTTGGAGTCCATGTACATAGATCCCTGAAAGTTGCCACCCAGGTTGATAGTGCTGTTAAGAAGGCATACGGTGTGTTGGGTTTTATTGGTAGACAAATTGAGTTCTGGAGCCAGAATGTCATGCTGCAAGTAAAAAAACGCAAGTGCTGCTGCGTTTTGATGTAAAGCTGTGTACAGTTTTGGTCGCCTGATGACAGCAAGGATGTGGAAGCATTGGAAAAGGTACAGAGGAGATTTACCAGGATGTTGCCTGGTCTGGAGGGAAGATCTTATGAGGAAAAGCTGAGAGACTTGGGTCTGTTCTTAGTGGAAAGAAGAAGGCTAAGAGGGGATTTGATAGAGACATACAAGATGATCAGAGGATTAGATAGGGTAGACTGTGAAAGTCTTTTTCTGAGGATGATGACATCAGCTTGTACTAGGGGGCATAGCAACAAATTGAGGGGTGATAGATTTAAGACAGATGTCAGAGACAGGCTCTTTACTCAGAGAGTGGTAAGGCTGTGGAATGCCTTGCCTGCCAATGTAGTTAACTCAGCCACATCAGTGAAATTTAAACAATTCTTGGATAAGCACATGGATGATGAAGGGATAGTTTAGGGGGATGGGCTTAGTTCACAGGTTGGTGCAACATTGAGGGCTGAACGACCAGTTCTTCGCTAAATTGTTCTATGTTCTATGTTCTAAAATAGAGGCCAGGTTACATATGAATTTTGTGTAATAATTCACCAACACACAAAGAAATCTAAGCTCCGGTACAGATGTGGAAGCCGGGGCAGTTTTAACCGTATTCGCTTTACCTTCCAATAAATGTAACTCAGTCTTGTTGACTCTGTAGTCCAAGTGGATAACTTGTGGTGCCTGAAACAAACATTTTTATCTTCTAATGCATATGTCCACCCAGGAGAAACATTGAATAATTATGTCCAAATTCTCTAAGTGCTCTTAATTGGTCTTGGTTATTAGGACGTCGTACAGAAAAATGGCAAGCTGGAATAGACATCGTAAAATGTTCCATTGTCCACTGGAAAAGGGTGCAGGCTGATGGTATCCCAAATGGCAGTCTTGCATTTTGGTGCAAACACTTATGGGTATTAATTGTGGCATATATCTGGGATCCCTCATCTAATCGCAAATGCAGGAATGCATGGCTTATGTTGAGCTTTGTGATGGACAGCACCCCCTCCCCCTCCCCATCACCGTCCGTCTACTTAAAAGCCCCATACAGGTGAACCCAGCCGTTAAGCTTTGCAATCGATATGACCGATGTTGCCCATTCTACAAACTGCAATGGTTTGATGATTTCTTTGCTTTCCAGTTTCCTGACTTTTGCTCTACTTCTTCCTGTAAGGCAAGTGGCACTGGGCAAGCATTGCAGCATCACAGATTTGCTTCCTGGGCAGCATGTAAGGTGGCCTTGGCTCCTTTGATAGGAAGGTTTAGGGACTGAAAATCTTCTGGGCATTTAATTAGTACTTCACTCGGCAGTTATTTTTTAATTAAAAATGTTAAACTTATCAAGGTGAATCTTTCTCAATCAATTCAGCCCCATCAAGCTTAGGCCAAACTCTTTTACTACAATCAGTGGTAACTGCACAACTGCTTCTCATAGGAGACTCGACCAAAGTACCCTTAATAAGTACTTAAGTTCATTTGAAAGGGTTCCCTTTTATAAGTTCTCAGTCTGGCTGAAGTCTTGCACAAACTTAAGGCCTGCAAAGCAGGGCAAATCATGTTAAAGATTGGTGTACAACCACTGATACAACTGCACTAGTATTGACTTCCGTAAGAGCCGGGTGACCATTTAAACAGATAGTTATTTTGATTTGTTCTGACATGGATGTTGTTAAGCAATTGAATATTTCCCAACCACGTGTAAATGACTATCCAGGGTGTGCACTCTCCTGGATACCGGCCAATGAATTCTCTTATTCAAGCCAGGCCTCATAGGACATCTTTGCTGCCTCTAGTCCACATACCATCAGCAACTGCAATGGCTTGCCAGATTGGATCCAGAAGAACATTTTAGCCATTTGGCGAAGGCTCAACTTTGTTTTTGGGTTTGCTGTGGGCTGACCTATGGTCCCTCAGCTCAGGATATGCCCTGCGTGACACTCTGTGATTGCCTGCACTCAAGTCGTGTTCCCCAAGCTCAGTCATGGAATGTACAGCATGGATACAGACCCTTTATTCCAACTTGTCCATGCCGACCAGATAGCCTAACCTAATCTAGTCCCATTTGCCAGCACTTGACCCATATACCTCTAAACCCTTCCGATTCATATACCCATCCAAATGCCTTTTAAATGCTGCAATTGTACCAGCCTCCATTTACTTCCTCTGTCAGCTCATTCCATACACTTACTATGCTTTGTTTGAAAAGGTTGTCCCTTAGGTCCCTTTTATATAAAGAAAAAAGAACAGTGAGGCACAGGAACAAGCCTTTTGGCCCACACATTATGCCTTTTTAAACTAAAAGCCATTTGCCTCTGCGCAGACCATATCCCTCCATTTCCTGCCTTTTCATGTATTTGTCAAGATGCCCTTTAAAAGTTGATATTGTATCCATCTCTATCGCCTCCTTTAGCAGTGCATTACATCTTCTTCTGTGTAAAAAAAAATCTTGCCTCACATTTCCTTTAAACTTACCCTCTTTTACCTTTGTCCCCTAATAATTGACATTTCTACCCCAGGGAAAAAGACTATCCATTCTATCCATGCCTCTCACAACTTTTTAAACTTCTCTCAGGTCGCCCCTCGTCCTTCAATGTTCAGGAGAAAACAAACCAAATTTGTCCAATTTCTCCTCATAGCTAATACTCTCCAAAATCAGGCAACATTCTTGGAAACTTTCTGTACCCTCTCCAAAGTGTCTACATCCATCTTGGAGTGTAGCAACCAGAAGTGTACACAATATTCCAAACATGGCCTAACTAAAGCTCTATACAGCTCTATACATGACTTACCAATTTTTATGCTCTGTGCCTGACCACGACTTGTGTAAAATCAACAATTCTAAAGTCTGATCATCTCCCAGAAAATGAAACCACTTTCCTCAGACAAACTCTGAATGAGCCTGCAACATTGTCTGTTACCTGTTTGATAGGATTGGGCAGAAGGTGGAAACAGAGATTTGACCTTCTGAGGTGTACCACTCCTTGTCGCAGTGAGGCAGTTTGCTCCGTGTGCATTGCTTTTGCCTAGCTATTATTAATAATTGAATGTTAATCATTTCTCATTCCTGATGAAGGACTTAAATCCAAAACGTCGACTCTCCTGTTCCTTGGATGCTGCCTGACTTGCTGTGCTTTTCCAGCGCCACACTTTTTGACTCAACTATAGTGGGTACCAAAGCAGATTCAGATCCTATTCTCGTTTTATTTCCATATATTTAAAGGGAAGATTTGGTAATGAACAAATGCAACAGTTTGAATTTTGTTTTAAAGTAGTGAAACATTGAAGTCAACTTGTAATGTTTGGATCATTGCAACTGCCGAGATCAGCTAGTTCAGCTAAAGTCAGTTTTGAGTATTCCTTCTCCTGATAGGTAAGGTTTGATTATAAAGTCAGGGTTAAATGTCTGATAGAACAGACTTGCATTGAGTTCAGAGGGAGACAGGTTAGCGTGGGTGAAATGAGCAGAGATCCTATTTGGTGTTGGTAAAATATTCTTTTGACGATAACATATTCAAGATTGTCTCAAAGAATATCCTACTTTCAGATGTAATTGCAATAATCTTCCTTTGTCTCATTAATAGCATTTCTTATTGTTATAATTAACTCATAATCATCATTTCAAATAGAACTATTCATTATACAATTGAACAATGCTTATCGAATGATAAGTAAAATTCATCAGCTAAACCAGAGGAAATCTTTTAAAAAGTCAATACTAACTAGAGTTAAGGGATAGTACTGGAATCATGTAACGATCTATGGGTATAATGTTGTCAAATTGCCACTACAAAACATTTATTACATTTTGCCCTGTTGGCATTCCATATATTGCCTGACCATGTATTTTAGCTGGATCAGATTGGACAAAACCCTGGTCTATTTGACCCAAATGTAAACTTTAAACTCCACACCCCATCTGTTTAGATAACTCCCAATTAAATAATTCCAAACTCTTTGAAAATGCCAATGTGGCTAAATAAAAGACATTAAACATTATATGTAGCTAGCAAAGCATTTGTTTTTGTATTTAATTTACAATTAACAAATATATCTGAATTGCATTAGAATGGTTAACTTCACTTAAGCAAAGTTCAACTAACGATTGAACATAAGCTGACATATCACAGAAGGAGCCGTGCAATATTTTCAAAAGAATAAGGCCTGGGCTTTCAAAATGACGGAGTATTTCTCCACTGTTGCAAAGATGGCAGATGTAGCTGAAATCCAAAGTCCCACCCCTGAACATGACATCATTTCTTGGGTGTGGGAATAGAGACCGGTTGCATTTTATACATATGCTCTGCCATTTCAGCCTTCTCCACTGTTCAATAAGATCGTGGCTAATCTGGATTTAACCTCAACTCTGCATTTCTGCATACCCCTCATAATCTTTCATTCCCTTAAAATCAAGAATTTATAAGTATTTATAGATTCTGCATTAACAGCTGTTTGAGGAAGGGAATTCCAAAAACAGTCAACCTTCTGCGAATGTTTTCCTTTAATTCTGTCTTAAATGAGAGACCACTTATTTTTAAACTATGACCCCAAGTTTTAGATTCTACCATAAGAGGAAAGATTATTTTCACATCTGCCCAGTAAAGTCCCTCAGGATCTTGTATGTTTCAATTAAGTCTCTGTGACACTCCTAAACTCTAGAATATACAGACCTAGCTGGTGTAACCCTTCATCAAAAGGCAGCCTGTTTGTTTTAAGTATTAGTCTATTATTCCTTCTCTGAATTGCTCCAAAAACATTATCATCCTTCTGTAAGTAAGGTGACCACTACTAAATACCATATTCCAGATGCAGTCTTACCAATGCCCTGTATTCCTGAAACATAACCTTCCGCTTCTTGAATTTAATTGCCCTTGCAATGAAACATAATATTCTGCTAGCTTTCTTCATTATTTGCTGTATTTGCACGCTACTTTTCTGCAATTAGTGCATGAGGACACCCAGGTCTATCTGCATCTGAACTCTGCAACCTCTCACATTTAGATAATATACTTTTTAATTCTTTCGTGCCAAAATTGTTTCACACTTCCTCACATTATGCACTATTTGCCTGATTTTTGCCCACTTACCTACTATCTATATCCCTTTTTAAGCTCATTGTGTCTTCTTTACAATTCACTTTGCGAACTATCTTTGTGTCATCCCAAATTTAGCAGCGATATTTTCAGTCCCTTCATCGAAATGAATCATATGAATTTTAGAAAGTTTCTGCCTCAGCATGAACCTCTGTAGGACAACACTCATGATATTCTGCCAGCATGCAAAAGCTCCATTTATTCCTTGCTGCTTTCTCTGCTTCCTGCAGGCCAGTCAATCTTCTATCCATGCCAATATGTTATTCTTAATGTCATAAGATTTGCTTTCTGTGTTGGTCTTTAATATGGTACCTTATCAAATGTCTTCTGGAATTCTAGGTACAATACAACCTAAGAGCTCCAATAAGTTAGTTAAACATGATATCCTTTGACAAAATCATGCTGGCTCTGCCTGATTACATCGAACTTACCCAAGTGTCTTATTATAATATCTTCCGTAATAGCTTCTAACATTTTCTCCATGACAGAAGAAGGGCTCATGCCCGAAACGTCAATTCTCCTGCTCCTTGGATGCTGCCTGACCTGCTACGCTTTTCCAGCAAAACATTTTCAGCTCCATGACAGGTGCCAAGGTAACTGGCTTGGAGTATCCTGCCGTCTGCCTCCCTCCTGTTTTGAATAAAGCAGTTACATTAGCTATTTTCCAATCTAAAAGAACCTTCCCAGAATCTTAATAGCTTTGGAAGATTAAAACTCACTCATCAAAGATCTCAAATGTAAAAAGAAAGAACTGAGGATCTGATATGTGAAACCCATAAAAATTAATTGTTGGAGAAACTCAGCAGGTCTGGCAGCATCTATGGAGAGAATTGAGGAGGGGTTACTGGACTCAAAACATATTTTCTCTCCACAAATGTTGCCTGGCCTACTGTGTTTCTCCAACAATTTCTGTGTTTGTGTGTTTCATCAACCTTCTCACTCGCTACAACAAACAGAGAAAGCACAAACATCTGTGGATAGAGACACAAGGCTGATGTTTTTAGTCAGGTATAGCTCTTCCTCAGAATTATCTCACTAACTTCAACTTTTAAAATCTTAGGAAGAGATCCATCAGGAACCTGAGACTTATCATCTCAATTTACCCAGTACCACTCCATAGTAATTGTAATTTTACTAAGTGCTTCTTTCCCGTAGTTTCTCATTTATAGCTATTTCTGAGATGCTAATTGTGTCATCTGAAGTGAAGAAATATCTGTTCAATTCATCAATCATATCTTTATCCTTCTTGCTAATCTCTCAGACTCATTTTCTAAAGGATCAACACTTGTTAACTCTTTTATTTTTTAAATATCTGAAGAAACTCAGTTCCACTTAATTTTCCCTCCCTAATAATCTTCTAGTAATTCTTCACCGTCTTTTATGTTCTATCCAATTTCTATACTGCCATCTGTCTTTACAAATTGTATGTCTTTTCTTTATACTATTTTTGACCTTTTTGGTTAAACATGGATGGATGCCTTAGAATTTTTCATTTGTTGGAAAGTGTCTATTATTTACTTTCTGGAATATCTCCCTAAATGTTTGTCACTGCATCTAAATGACCTATCCCTTAACCAAAATTGCCAGTTTATTTTTGCTAACTATGCTTTTTTGCTCAAATATAATTACCCTTGTTTAATTTCAAAATAATAGTCTTGGACCCACACTTCTCTCCCTTAAACCCTATGTAAAATTCAATCATATTTTCATTGCTGGTGCACTTTCATGATGAGAATGGTATCCTATGTTGTGGTCAAAACCAGGTCTGGTTTAGCCTGCGCTCTGGTAGTGCCATACTTATTCCCATATGATCTCTCCTATCTATATGGAAGTTAAACCACCCTCCTCCCCCCCAGTAATAATCACTGTAACTTTTGACAAGCTTTAATTATTTCTGCCTTGAAACCCTATCCTCTCATGTGGTTATTGTAAGGGAGCTTGTACAGAACTCCCACAAGTGACCTCATCTTTACCCAGACTGCTCCTGAATTTAGGTCATGTATTGCAATTGTGCTCACATAATATTTAATTAAGAGTTATTCTTCCACCCTTTTGTTGCTTTCTGTCCTTCTGAAATACTTGGAACTCAATCAAGGAAATCCTGTAGTCTAATCTCAGTACTGGGCACTAGATCATACTTATTCATCTCAATTTGTATTACGAGTTCTTTCTGTTTTGATTCAGATGTGCATTTAAATACAATGCCTTAAGTTTTTTCTGTTTATTATTCTTTTATCTTGTCTTATCTAGCTGAATTACTATTAGATTTGCATTCTCTGTCCTTTCCTGCTATTTTGTTTATTATTGCCCACATTAATTTCTTGCTCTGTTGCCTTTACTTTTTCTCCCAAATGAGTGCCATTATCTGGTGCCAATCTCTTGTTGTTTCCCCATGCCTGTGCATACCACTTCTTTCCAACTAATAATTCAATGCTCTTTTGAATTCGTCAATTGAACCTGCTTACACCACATTTCCAGGCAGTGGGTTCCATACTCTAACTACTTGCTGTGTCAAAAAGTTTTTGCTAACATCACCATAGCTTCACCTGCACAACACTTTATACCTATGCCCCTCATTCTTGTTCCTTTCATGAGCAAGAACACTTCTCCCTCCCGATCTACTCTACCCCACCTGCTCATGATTTTGAAAATCTTTATCAAATCTCCTCTCAGCCGTCTTCTCTCCAAAGCTTCAATCTGTCCTCATAGCTGAATTTCTTATTTCTGGAACCATTTTTGTAAATTGCTCCTGCACCCTCTTTCCAATGGATTTGCAACTTTCATCTAAAGGAGCACCCACGATTGTGCACAGTACTCCAACTGAGGTTTAACAAATGTGTTTTCCAAGTTAACATTACCTCCTTGTTCTTGTACCCTATGCTCCCTACTAATAAAGCTGAGGACAATGTATGCTTCATTAATTTTTCTTTCCCCTTGTCCTGCCAAGTTCAGTGATATGTGTTTATATGCATGCAGGTCTCCCTACTCTTGCACCACCTTGAGAATTGTCCCCTATTTTATATTTTCTTTCAATGCACTTTTGACCAAAGTGCATCATCTCTCACTTCTGTCTATTGAACCTCAACTGCTATCTATCTGTCCACTCCACAACTTGTCCATGTTCTTGAGGTGTTCCACACTGTCTTCCTTATAATTTTCACTTTTTCCAAGTTTTCTGTCATCTGGAATCCCAATACCAAATTAAAATGACTAGTCCATAATTTCAGGGCTTGGCCTTGCAATTTTTCTTGAACAAATCCATAATGTTTGCAAGAGGAGAAAGTGAGGCCTGCAGATGCTGGAGATCAGCATCAAAACGTGTGGCACTGGAAAAGCACTGCAGGTCAGGCAGCATTCGAGGAGGAGGAGAATCGACGTTTTGGGCATAATCCCATAATGTTTGCAGTTCTCCAATCTTCTGGCATCTCCCATGTGTTTGGGGAAGATTGAAAGATTATGGCCAATGCCCCCATAATTTTTAGGAGAAAGTGAGGACTGCAGATGCTGGAGATCAGAGCTGAAAATGTGTTGCTGGAAAAGCGCAGCAGGTCAGGCAGCATCGAAGGAGCAGGAGAATCGACGTTTCGGGCATGAGCCCTTCTTCAGGAAATTTTTACTCTCACTTCTTTGAAAATTGACAGATGCATCTCATCCTGATTGAGACTTCCCAAGTTTCACCTTTTGCTCCCACTATTTAGTTTAAAACCTTCTACTTACGGTTCACAACAACACCTCTCCAAGTACAGTTAAGATGTAGACCATCCCAAAGGTACAGATCAGACTTTCCCCAATATTGGTGCTCGTGCCTCATGAATGGAACCCACTTCTCCCACACCTTTCAGCCAAGCATTCATCTCTCTGTTCTTGTTGACCTTATATCAACTTGCATGTGGGTTAGATAATAATCCAGACTGTACTGTTTCTGTTTCTGTTTTTAATTTGGTATTTACCTCCTCATACTGGTAATGTAGAACCTTTTTCTTAGTTCTACCTATTATCGTTGGTGCCTATATGGACGACGACACCTGGATCCTCCCCTTGCTACTGCAAATTATTTTCCACCCCAGAGCAGGTATCCTAAACTTAACACTGGACAGACAACACAGCTACTTGTACTCACGCTCTTTGCTGCAGCGAACAATGTCAATCCCTGACTATACCACTGCATTCCTTTGGCTTCACCCACTTGAATGACTTCCTGAACCGTGGTGCTATGGTTATTTAACTCTTCCATCTCTGAGGTCTGCTCTCATTGAAACAAAGTGGGAGAACCTCAAACCTGTTGGACAATTGCAGAGGCTGACACACCTGCACTCCTGTCCTTTGACTACCTGCCTCACTTGCAGTCACACCTTGTTGTCCCTGACTACTGATTATCTAAAAACAGTCTACTCTTAAGAGCTGTGACTGCCTTCTGGTACAGAATACCTGGCTAACTTTACCCATTCTCATGCATTGCAATATTTCAACCTTCAGCTCATAAACTCTGAGGTACATGTTTCTTTGAAAGTTGTGTCACAGGTAGACAGGATGGTAAAGATGATGTTTGACATGCTTGCCTTCATTGCTCAGGCCACTGAGTATAGGAGTTGGGACATCATGTTCTGGTTGCACAGGACAATGGTGAGGCCTAGATAAGGTGAATAGCAAAGATTTATCCCCCCGGAGTAGGGGAGTTCAAAACTAGGGACATATTTGTAATGTGAGAGGAAAAAGATTTAAAAGGGACCTTCTTCTTACAGGGGGTGGATTGTATGCGGAATGAACTGCCAAAGAAAGTGACAGATGCAGTTACAGATAAAACATTTATAAAATGTTTGGCCAGGTATTTGATTTGATTTTTATTGTCACGTATACTCAACTATAAAGTACCGTGTAAAATGTATAATGTCACCCACACAAGGTGCCATCTTAGGTACAAGTATCGAGTATACAAATCTTAAGAACAAGATAGAAAGAAAGAACAGAGAGTAGGAAAGATTTTGAGAGACAACCAAATGCAGGCAGATGGGACTAGTTTAGTTTGGGAAACTGGGTCGGCATAGACAAGTGGATTGAAGGATAATTTTCCTTGCTGTATGACTCTCTCTCTGTGACTCTATAAAAATGTTTGCTCTGGATCACAGTGGTATCCTTGAGTTCCCACATACTGTCGCTTTGTCACATCACCTGCACTACCATTCCTAATGAGTTTTTAATTAATTAATTAGTTATATTGCTCACTTATTTATGTTGCTTTAATGCATTATATTAACTTTATCATCTCTGCATATCCAACATTAAAACCTGAGAATAAAACAGGCTTAAAATAATACCTCAACCAACAGGTAGCTCTATTTCACTGTCCTGGACTAAAAGTCAATTTCTATCGGTCAGCTCTTTGCTTTATGTGTCATTTTGGTATGTCTTTTTAAATTTGCTGGGCATTGATTCTCTACAGGTGTCTCCAACAAGTTGACTCCTTGGCAAGGATTGGTGCTGGGACCCTTGCTGTTTGTTATGGACTTTAGCAATGTGGATGTGAATGTAGAACAGTTAATTAGTAAGTTTACAGATGACATGAAAATTGGGGTATTGCTGATAGCGAGAAAGATGGTATCAGTCTACATTAATCAGCTGGTAAATTGGGCAGTGCAATGGCAGGTGGAGTTTAAACCTAATAGGTGCAAGGTGATGCATCTTGGAAGGCCTAAGAAGAAAAGGATATACACAATCAATGGTAGATCCCTAGAAAGTACTGAGGAACAAAGGGTCCTTGGTGTACATGTCTGTAGATCCCTGAAGGCATCAGCACAGGTAGACAGGGTGGTCAAGAGGGCATACTGCATGCTTGCCTTCATTAGCCGGGCTATAGAAATTGGAGCCAGTAGGTTAGAACTTCATAAACATTGGTTAGACCACAGATGCAATATTATGTGTGGTTCTGGTCACCAGACAATCAAGGAAGTGCAGAGGAGATTGACCAGTTTAAGGTCTGGAATGAAAGGTCTCAATTATAAGGAGTGACTGGTTAGGCCGGATTTGATTTCCTTGGAACAGAGGAGGCTGAGAGGAATCTGATTGAAGGATGAGAGGCATAGATAGAATAGATTATGAGAATCTCTCCCGTGAGAGAAATACCAAAGACCCAAGGGCATAAGCTGAGGAGTAAGTGACTTTGGAGGAGATCTGAGGAAAAATGCTTTCACCCAGAGGATGGTAGGTATGGAGTGTGCTGCCTGAGAGGGTGGTGGATTTTCATACTCTTGTAAAATTTAAGGAGCTTCTGGACATGTACCTAAAATACCAAGTAGAGTAGGCTATGAACTAAATGCAGGTAAATGGTACTAGTGTAATTCAGTGTTTGTCAGTTAGCACAGACATGGTGGGCCAAAGGGCCTGTATCTATGCCCTATGACTCTGACTCCTCAAGGTGAGTGAAAGCCCCAAACCTTACCCTCTCTTTCTCTGTTGCTTGAGTAGACGTTCTTCTTGCTGATCTTGCTGTCTACGCTCCTGGAGGTTGTCTATGCTCCTTCAGTCAAGAGCTATCAAAAGTGTCAAGGCATTTAAATCTTCTGCACTTTAAACTATTGATGACAATGTCTTAAAAATCGCTGTCTGCTGTTTTGCTGTTTGTTGACATAGCCTGAGGCTACCATTAGCAGATTGTTGCCGTATCCATTATCACAACAGAGTTTCTGCCATTTTACAGTTTTATTAACTGATTTCAATAGTCATCGACACTTCAAAGTGAAACTCTAATACAAATGCTTGTTGTTATGAAGAATACATAGTTGAATGCAATATTAATCATTGTAAGTGATTATGTGGCTGAAAGAAGACAAATATTTGGACTGTTGGGGGAAACCAGAGCACCTGGAGGAACCACGCGGGCACCTAAAATATACATGTTGGAACCTTTTGGAAGCTCTGATGCACTGACTAATTAATAATTTGCTCGGACGTTGAAATGTCCAATGAGCAATTACCAGATAGCTGGAACTCTGAAAAAGTGCTCAAATCTGAGTTAGAATCAGAGAGTTTGAATGGTCCTAACTCACTTACCTGAACTGTTAGCCAGTAAAATTTAGATATTAATATCACTCTCGAACACCCTACTGCCTCTAAATCTGACACCCAACCTTGAAATTTGATCACTAACTGTTAGTGGGAAACCTGAACATTATCCCTACGCAGACTTGACCATTTTCTCATCCTTCCTGACCCTGACACCACCCTTACCCCTGAGGTTCCCCAGCCCTTACCACCCTCCCCCCCCCCCCAAATCCAATTCTTCCCAACCACTTGATGCAACCCCCAACCCGTCCCTAGCCACCCTGCCTCCTTGTTACACTGCCACTCAATTCACTCACGCCAGATGCTCATCCATTAACCCACAGCCAGACTCATGTTCGTTCACTAACACAGGAAAAAGCTATTTAAATGTCTCACAGTTGTTCAGTATGTTAGCAAATAAATGAACTAACCGGGTATAGCTGTTGCTACAGTGAATAGTATGATTTGGCCTCCCCCAGCTAAAGATTCAGTTGGATTAATGGTATTTTGCACATTTGTGAGGCCTCCAGGATTTAAATTTGGGTCTGGAAAGCAAGGGCATTGACCGCAGGTTGAAAAGGAGATGCAAGCACAATAATCGGATGGTGATTGTTTCTTTTGAAAGATTTAGGCGATGAAAAGTTTAAGATTAAGTTATTATCTGAACAGGAATTAATATATATTGGTGAACGCAGGTTTTGATGAACACAGTGTGAGATAATTAAAGATAAATATGTATTTCACAAATAAATATGATTAAAATTTCCTCTTTTTTTCTAGTGTATTATCAGAGTATATCTCAGTGCAACAATTCAAGAAAAAAGAAGTTTACAAGAGTTGTTGTTTGTTCAAAGACTTTTTAAAATACTCATTTAGTAGTACAGGGCTTGAGTATTGCCAAAATATCAAATTTTGTCAAAGCAATATACTGTTTAATCATTTAAAAATATCCTTATGCTTCAAAATATTTTATAATATCCCTATTCATTCTAGAGTAGGTTCATGATAAAGAATCATTGAATGTCATATTTCTTAGAGTACAGGAGTGGGGAATATCATACTGAACTGTACAGAGCATTGGTAAGACCAGACCTGGGATATCGTGTGCAGTTTTAGTCTCCTTATCTGAGGACGGATGTTCTGGCTATTGAGAGAGTGCAAAGAAGATTTACCCAGGCTGGGGTGGCATGACAGATATTTGGGAATAGACTGGATCAGTTAGGACTATATTCATTAGAATTTAGAGTGGTGGGGAAGGGGTGAATCTCATAGAAACCTATAAAATTCTGACAAGATTAGACAGGATAGATGCAGGAATTATGTTCTTGATGACTGGGAGTCCAGAAGCAGGGGTCACAGCCTAAGTAGATAGGTTGGACCTTTTTGGACAGAGGTGAAGAGGAATTTATTTACCGAGAGTGGTGTACCTGTGGAATTCTCTGCCACAGGAAACAGTTGAAGACAAAACATTGAAAACTTTCAAGAAAGATGTAGATAAAGTTCTTAGGATTAAAGGGATCAAAGTAAGAAATAAGGATACTGAATTGGATGATCAGCCATGATCATTTTGGATGACAAGCAAACTTATAAGGCTGAATGGCCGACTCTTGTCCCTATATTCTGTTTCTATCACCTTCTATTACCACTGTGTTTATCTCATTTTGCTTTTAAAAGAAATAGGTTATCGCTGATTAATACTTACAACATTAGGAGCAGCAACATCCTTTAATTAACAATGTGCAGTGATATCATAGAAAGTTCCAAACCTTTGCTGGTGGAAAATTTGTTGTATGTATATTGTTTTTGCACACATCCATAGAAATTCTAGTCCTTTTATCCCTTCTATTCCAAGACTATATTTTTATTTGGTAAACATGTCATTCTGCTATAACGCAAATTTGCTGTAATGCGATTGATAAATAGAAGACGCTGTTTCTAAAGCTTGAACTTTTTAAACTTGCGTTGGCTGTTACGCAATTTTGTTGCCAACATTTTAAACGCTGTTTCTAAAGCACGATTTTGTAGAACTGGGTTGCATAAGAATGCAAGCATCGCATTATAGAAGAACTGACTGTACTTCATAAAAATTGATATGGATTTTGTCAATGAAATTAATAATGCATCTCAATAGTTTAAGTATTCAACATCAAAGTGTATAATATTCCAATTACTTTTCTAAAGAACATCAGGGTATTGTGATCAGGTTCGTGGCTCTATGACAAATGTTTTGAAACAATAAAAATGAAACTGTCAGCAAATTCCTTACAATTAATTTTTCACTTTTACCTAACTGGACATTTTAATTAACAAATTAATCTGTTTTTTGCAATGTTTGGTACATGTTTGACATAATGTGTATTTCTGCACTGCACTTGCTACAAATAGTGAATGCTAAGTTCTTGTAAGCCTCAAGAGTTTTATGCCTGGAATCAAATTACTGGACCATGCAGAAGATAGTAACGAGATAAATGAGAAATTTGCTTAATAACCCTACAATAATTTTTCTTTTTAAAGGAAATTATTATTGACCACAGATTACTTCTGAAAATGGAAATAACCTGGGTAAATTTTATCAGTATTACCTCATGATAATATTAATTCTGTTTTAACATTTTCTATCCTTTGAAATGCTGAAGTCTAAGTGAAAATTGAGGAAAATGAATTGTTTGCTTATTACCACCTTGTTGAGAAAGTGAAGTAGCTTTTTTACATTGGAATGATAATGATATATGCTGATCTGGAATTAATTTGAAAATATGCAACATGACTTAAAAGTATTAAGTGGTCTACAGACTTTTGGATACAGACTCGTGCCTCTTTTAGCCACTTGATAGATCTGAGCACAAACATCCCTGTGATGTAGACATCATCAAAGAGGAATCAAATACAACTTAAATCCAGTGAGCAAGTCTATTGGGAGTGTTGACTTGTGGAGTAGTTGTGTCTGATGAGGCTCAAATTCACAGGTTCAGCTGTGACCAAGTTACTTCATGTACCAATCTGTGGATCAAATTCAATTTCCCACCTAATTTCATCTGGCTCATGCAACAGTTTTTTAACCTCAATATGGCTGTCCATTTTTGAAATTGTTACCAAATACCATAAATGGGTTTTTGGTAAAATCATTGGGTTTGGTCCCAAAAGTTTGACATAATATATTTCCATTGACTTGGAAGGCAACAAAACAAGGTCATGTTTTGAAAGTTGTTTAATTTATCAAAGAGGGTGTGGTGAGACTCTCAGTAGAATAGTGATAAACGGTGTGTCTTGATACTGTAAAAACACAAAATAAAAACATATAGTCCTTAAAAACTGTGGACTGAAATGAGAAAGAGCTATTTAAAAATAAATGAAAGCTGTTATTATGAAAGTAATCAAGACGACACCCACTTTAAGCATTATGTTAACGGCTGTTTGAAAATGCAGGAATTGCAGGGTTACAGATGATTTGGAGCAGATGTGGAGTACTGATGTAGCTTCTATTGGCAACAAGAAGTTGATTGGACTATGGACGAATGACCGGTTATCAATGACAGAGATATTCCTGCCTGCCAGCAACTTTTATTGGTTCTCAAAAGTTTAATCTGGGAACAAGTTATAATGAGAGAGAAGTGGACAGTTCTTGTCCAGTTTGTCTTTCTGTTTTCTGCAGTCAAAAGTCATTGTAAATCTGAAGAAAACTAGTTTATATTTCCTCCACCAGTTGTGTGCTGTGACTTTCAACTAATTAGTTAGAGATTTTTATAAGTGTACTAGCTACCTTGTGTCTCTTAGTCACCAGCGGAAGAAACTGGAGAAAACTGATTAAAGCAACGTGCTGGCCAGTAGAAAATTCAATAAGGTTCATCTCAACAATAGTGCCTGTGATTAAAACTACTGAATTGACTTTTCGGTTTTCCGCCTTGGTCCATTTTACCATCTCAGTTTGAAAGATTAGGTATTTTTAATAAACCTGTCCAGGGATACTATGATACACTTTTAAAACAGGTTGGATATGAACCCAGGCCTTCTGACCCAGAGATACCACTGCACCATTAACCCTTTACTTAGATGGCTCCGCCAGGTTACCACCCTAAGGAAGCATATGGTTACCATAAAAGGGAGTGCAGTGGAGTTGCTGATATCTGAGATGGTGGGATTGTCCTAATGTGAGAGCTTGAGGAGTCTGGGCCTGAATTCCCTAACGTTTAGAGGATTGTAAGGTGATCTGATAAAAACTTACAAAGTTCTTAGAGGTAGTATAGATGCAGAAAGAATATTTCCCCTACCTGTGGAGTGTAGAACCAGAAAACACTTTCAGAATAAAAGGCAAGTCATTTGTGATTGAACTGAGGAGGAGTCTCCTAACTCGGAAGATGTTGAATTTTTGGAATTTTTAAATGGAGAGATCTGTGGAACCTCTGTCATTAAGTAAGTTCAAAATGGAGATTGAGAGCATTCTATTTGCTAATTAGATTAAGGGATATGAGAATAATGCAGAATATGGTGTTCTGGTAGATGATCAGTTATGATCAAAATGGCAAAGCAGTCCTGAGAGGTTGAAGGGCAAAGGCCTTTTTCTGCTCTTAAATTCTCAGTTTCAATAACATGGGCAAACTGATGGATTATTAGCCAGTAAATTCTCCCAATACATCTATAAAAGGAAAATCACTATAATGTTACCAGACACAAGGTCTGCATCTTGTAATAGGTTAACCCATCACCAGTTTTCTCTAAGGGTCATCACATCTCAGGCAAAGGCAGAGATTGAGAAGGAGAGTCCTTCATGGTAACGTTTGCTGGTGCAAGAATTAAACTCAACTTCTTGGCATCAATCTGCATTGTGAAATAAAATGTTCAGCCAACTGAGCTAACAAACATCTATGGCAGGTAGTTAAAGAAATAGAGTGTCCCAATTAGCGACAATTGCTGTAAAGTGGTGACCCTTGGAAGTTTTATAAGTTTGTGACCTATTCCAGGAGTTAACCACCTGTGATTTTCCCCAAATTAGCCAAATAAGGACTGTGAGTAGGCTGTCCAAGCTGGCAGACCAATTACAAGCACTTTTGGAACTCGCACCATTCAAGGTAAGCAAAAGAATGGAAACCCAAGAATGGAGGCACCTTTCTACCTTTTTGAAATTTTAAACAAGAAATGAATTCAGCAGCTGCAGGCCACTGCTACTGGAGTGGAACTCCTCCACAGTTCAGCCTGTGGTGGCTGCTGAACTTCTCTGGGGAACTGGCCTCCATGTCTGTTGTTGGGAGTCTTCCAGACAGGTAAACTGTCCACTGCTGTCTGCAGGAAGCTGGAATTAATAGGCCTTTAATTAGTTTAGTGGCCTACTTACTGCTTATGGAGGCATCCTGTCTGTGGAAATAGCACTGTCCAGTAGCAGTGGCCTGCAGCTGCTGAATTCATTTCTTGTTTAAAATTTCAAAAAGGTAGAAAGGTGCCTCCATTCTTGGGTTTCCATTCTTTTGGAATAGAAACAGGGAACTGGTACACGAGCCAGCATCACTAGTTTTATTGCTGATCTATCTCCCTCCATATCCCTTTCATGCATCTTAAAAGCTCCACTGAGGTATCATTGTCATGGTGTAACTATTTGCTTTCACTTCCTGGACAGATACCTGGTAAATTAGATTATTTATCCATTATATAGTGTGCCTGATTTTCTTTTTTATATATCTCATTCTCATTATAAGTGATCAGTAGGGTCTGATCCTGTGTTGCACTGTTGTATACTCAATGAAATCAATGAGACTTAAAATATAAATCAGACAAGCTCTCCAATATACATGTTTGCCTTTGGAGCAATGGCTCCAAATCTCTCCTTTAAAAGATGCCACCTCCAAGAATGAAACATCTTATAATGTTGATTGTCTACACTGCCAGCATATTAAAAAGAGATGTAGTGGCTTAGTGGTATTACAGCTCGAACAGAATCCAGAAAATCAGGTAATATTATGGGAAACTGGGTTTGTATTAAGCTATGACAGATAAATATCTGGAATTATGTATCTATTGACCACAACATCACTGCTGATTGTTTAAAAAAAACCTACCTGGTTCACCAATGTCTTCCAGGAAAGGAAATCTGTCATTACATGTGAGCCTAGACTTATGGCAATATGGTTGACTCTTACCTATCCTCTTAAATAGCCTAGCAAGGCATTCAGTTGTAACAATCACAGCGAAGTCTCAAAAAAGAAATGAAACTGGACAGACCACCTGGCATCAACTTAGGCACCCAAAATAACAACAGCATAAATAGTGCTTTTGATCCTGCAGAGTCCTCTTTACTTCCAGCTGGCAGCTAATGTCAAAGTTGGGAGAGCTGCCTCACTGACTAGTCAAGCAACAGTCTGACAGAGCCATGCTAACAGAATCATATCTTGCAAACAATGGCCCAGACACTGCCATCACCATCTCTGGATATGTCCTGCTCCATTGGCAGGTCAGGCCCATCAATATCCCATGGCACAATGGCATAGGGTTTGGAGGGTTTTGTTCTGGGAGTCCTCAGCATTGATTCCAGAAACTATGAAGTTTCATGGCATAAGGTCAAACATGAGCAAGAAAACCTGCTGACTTACTAAGAATTATTCACTCTTGGCCAATGACTCTCTACTTCTCCATATTGAATAACACTTAGATGATGCACTTGAGGGTGGCAAGGTGCAGAATGTGCTCCAGGTTGGGGATTTCAGTGTCTACCCCATGAGTGGCTTGGCATCAGCAGTACTGATTAAGCTGTTCTTAAGGATATTACTGCAAGACTGGGTCTGCAGTAGATGGTGAGTGAGCCAACAATAGGGAATAAACATACTTGACCTCATCCTTGCCAATAAACCTGCTGTAGATGTATCTGTCCCTGACTGTATTGGTAAGAATGACCATTGCACAGTCCCCCTTATGGAGATAAAGTCTTGCCTTCACATTGATAATATCGAACGTCATATTTTGTTCAATTTTTTTTTTAGATTCCCTGCAGTATGGAAACAGACCCTTCGACCCAACAAGTCCACACTGACACTTCGAAGAGCAACCCACCTAGACCCATCTCCCCACATTTACCCCTGACTAATGCACCTAACACTATGGGCAATTTAGTATGGCCAATTCACCTGTCCTGCACATCTTTTTGGACTGTGGGAGGAAACTGGACCACCGGGAGGAAACCCACGCAGACACTGGGAGAATGTGCAAACTCCACACAGACAGTCACCCGAGGTTGGAATTGAACCCGGGTCCCTGGTGCTGTGAGGCAGCAGTGCTAACCACTGAGCCACTGTGCCACCCCTTTTAGACAATTGTGGACAGACTTTGAACAGATCCAACACCTTAAGTCATTGAGGCCCTGTGGGCCATCGGCTGGAGCAAAATCAAACTCTTAACACAATCTGCAGCCTTTCATGGCCTGGCATATTCCCTACTCTATCATTACAAGCAAGTCAGAGGATCAGCCCAGATTCAATGGAGAGTGTAGGAGGGAGTGCCAGGTGCAGCTCCAGGCATACTTATAAATAATGTCAAACTGGTGAAGCTACCAAACAGGGCTACTTGAATGCCAAAAAGCATAAACACCAAGTGATAGACTAAGCAATTCAGTTCTTTTTTTTTGTAGCTCCTCCGGGGGCATTTTAGCATTGGGTCAGGTTCCTCCCACTCTGCCTCAGATATGGGCAGTGGGTAATGCGCAGTAGTTCTCAGAAGAAATTAGCTCTCTTCAGACAGGAAAAGTGTCAAGACAGCAATATCTGCCATGTCCATCTAAGATTCCTAGGTATCTTCAACACTTGACAGGGAGGGAGAACCTACGGGTTCTAGAACAGTTGGAAAGGCAGTCTAGGAGTTGGGTACATTTTCCTCCTGTGCTGTTTGTGAGTTTGCAGCTTTCATATGGTCCATGTGCTTGTTCAGGACTGTCGCACCAACCCAAACTTTATACGTCACTGGACCTGACCTTGCTTCGACCATGCCTCTTACCCAGGTGTAGTATCGAGTGAAGCTGTAGACAGGCTTAAAGAAACAATCTTCCATGTATGGACTGCTTTTTCTGTTAGCCCATTGGATGATGGATGATATGGAGCTGTTTGTATCTGATTAATGTTATTTGACTTTAGGAAATACTCAAATTCCCTGTTGGTAAACAATGGCTCGTTATCTGTGGACGCTTTTGAGAGTCCATGTATTGCACAAGGTGCATGCAGGTTTTCTATCAGCATCCCTGTGTTTGAACTCAATGCATGTCTAGCCATTTTGAGTGGGTGTTAACAATGACTAAGAACATAGATCATGAAACTACCTGTGTAACCGGGTCCAAGGTTTACCTGACTGTTCCCATGACTGTGGGGAATCTGGTGGTAATTTTTGTCCTTGTTGGCATTCTAGGCACTGCCCACCAATGAAGTTATATCTGCACCCAATCCTGGCCACCAGACAAAGCTTCTCCCCAGCGTCTTCATTTTGGAAATCCCTGGATGATCATGGTGCAGTTCAGTCATATTTGCAGCAATTGTTGCTCAGGACAATCACTCCTGCTCCTCATAATAATATGTTGTCCTCTATAATGATCTGGTCTCTCTGGGTCCAAAAAGGTTTCACTTTCGGTGTGATGACCCGTTGGTTTCCTCCATCACCACCAGCTGTTTCAGTTTTGCCATGTGTGGATTTTTCTGCATCCAAAGTCTGATATTGTCAGCTGTGAGGGGAAGTATGTCCAGAAAAATTAAAACCATTACAGACTCTTCCAGTAGTAGTACCATTGATGAAGTATCTGCCAGCAGGAGGTGGATAAATGCATCCGCATTTGTTACTTGACCTCCCAGATGATGACTGCATCTGCAGTCCTCACCTTCTCCTCCCAGATGATGTTCTAACTTGTACTAATACTATTAGAGCCCATCGCTGAATTTTGCCTGAAGCTGTGGGAGACACTGTCTTGTCCTCTTCAAGTAGATCCAGCAAGGATTTGTGGTCTGTTATTACAAATTTACATCCATAAAGCTATTGGTAGGGCTTCCTGATTCCAAAAATGACTGCCAAGCTCTCCTCCTCTATCTGGATGTATTTACGTTCTGCACTAACCAAAGCCCTTGGTGCATACACTCTTGGGCATACCCCTCCAATGGGCCACCTATGCGCTACAACACCCCTTTGCCATATGGAGAGGCATCACATGACAGTACAAAATCTCACTTCTGATTGTTGTCTGTCAACACCGTAGAAGATGATACCTGTTTCTTCACTTCTCTGAAAGCTATAGCTTGGCTATACGGCCATTTCCAGGGCTCACCTTTTTTAAGAGTTGATGCAAAGGTGCCAGGATCAAGGCCAGGTTACTTGTGAATTTTTATTTGTTGTTCACCAGCCCAAGGGAAGACCTAAACTCCAGTACTGACCCGAGAGTCAGGGCACCTTTGATCACTCTCATTTTATATTCCAATGGGTATAAGCCAATCGTGCCAACTCTGTAGCCCAAGAAGGTCACTTGGGATGCCCGGAACACACATTTTTTTCCTTCCTAGCAATGCTTGCATGGGAAAAATGTTTAAAGATTATGTTCAAGTTCTTGAAGTGCCCCTTATTGGTCTTCTCTGTTATTAGCATGCATATAGATAAATAGCAACCTAGGGTAGACTTCATAAAATGGTTTCTTATCATCTGAAAAATTGCACAGACTGACAATATCCCAAAAGGCAGTCTCATATATTGATAGAAATCTTTATGGGTATTAATTGTAGTGTACTTCTGAGAATCCTCATCTAACCACAATTGCAAGTATGCATGGCTCATGTTAAACTTGGTGAAAGACAGTTGCCTTGCCAGTGTTGCATATAAATCCTCAATGCAAGGAATTGGGTATTTATCCATCTGCAAAAAGTGATTTACCATTTTTTCTTGGAATACCCATAAAGGTGAACCGACCAATCGGGCTTCACGCTCAATATGACTGGTGCTGCTCATTCTTAAAAATGAACTGGTTTGATATTTCCTTCATTCTCCAGCCTTCTGATTTCTACCTCTATTTTTGTCCATAAGGCAAATGGCACTGGGGAGCCTCAGAATTGTGGAATTGCTTCTTTGTCAACATGCAAGATGGCCCAGGCTCCTTCGATACTCCCTAGACCATTCTTAAAAATTTGCAGGTATTTAGTTAGGACTTCACTCAGGCAGCCATTTTCTAATTAAAACATGTTAAGCCAATCTTGGTGAATCTTCCTCAATCAATTTTGCCCCATCAAGCTTGGGCCTAAAAAGATTTTACTACAATCAGTGGTTAGCTGAACCAGATGCTTTTTATAAGAAATTGGAACCAAAGTTGTATCCTTAATATGTAAATGTTCTCCTTTATAGATTTTCAGTCTAGCCAAGGTTTTGTTCAAACTTAAGGATTGGAGTCCAGAGTGAATTTTGTTAAAGACTCATTCTGCAATCACTGAAATGGCCATGCTAGTATCCACCTCCATCATAATCAAGTGACAATCTAACCAGATATTTATGTTGGTTCTGATTTGGATGTTGCGAAACAATTTAACTGTTCCAAACCAGATATAGTGGACTTTCCAGGGTGTGCACTCTCATGGATACTGGCCTATGAGTTCTTTGACACAATTTAGGTCTAGTGAGACTCTTATTGCTGTCGCAAGTCTGCCTATTGGCATCAACTATAATGGTTTGTCAGCCCGGATCCTGAAGAAAATTTTAACCACTTGCCAAGATTTGGTTTTATTTTGGGGTTTTGCTGTAGGCTGATCTAAAGTCCCTTTATTCATGATATGTTAGGAGTGAGGCTCTGGAATTGCCTTCACTCAAGTGGTGTTCCTCAATCTCAGTCGGACTGAAGGGGGTGTCTACTCTAATCAGAATACCCTGCAACTCAAATGGTCCACTTGCCGCATTTTCCAATGATAAAGTCAATTGTAGTGTCTGATTGAAGTGCAGTTGGGCTTCAGCTAATAGGTGCTTTTGTATGGTTACACAATTAATCCCATGTACCTCTCAGCATCTCATTTAAGAGTTAAACCAAAGTCACATACCTCTGCCAGTTGTCTTAACCTTGTCAAACATCCTGACACGCATTCTTCTGGTTCTCAAATTGCCGAGTAAAACCAATAGCATCTCAGTATTGGAGGAGGCATGACATCATAATATTTATTAGCTAAATCCATCAACTTTTGAAAGGTTTTAGTATCTGGTGCCTCAGGGAAAGTTAGACTCTTAATAACCGAAAAAGCTGTAGATCCACAAGCTATCAGGAGAATTACTCATTGGTTTACATTTGCCTGGAAAAATAATGCATTCTTTTCACATACTGGGACCAGTCTTCCACATCATGATTGAACAAGTCAAGCTTCCCAAATAAAGGTGTGATGTCAGAAATGCTTACCTCAACTGAAAGATGATTGTTGTAAGTGAATTTCTTCAGGACCATGCTTTTCTCTTGTTACGACTGAAATAACTCTTCAGAGGCTGATAGCCTGTCACCAAGTCAACCATTATTTACACATGGAGAGTCCTTGACACTGATTCAATTCCCTCAGCGCCAGCTCTCGGAGTGAACAGGATGTCTGACACTTTTGTTCTTATCTGTCAGCCGGAGCTCCCTGACTAGACCAGATTAACGAAGACATATTCTATGAGGTCCACCTGGCTGACCTCATTACAGTCACTACAGAGAGCATTGGATTGAAGAACGGCCCTGTCAACATTCCAGCAATAGTCCTGAAGACGTGCTCCAGAACTTGCTGCACCTCTAGCTAAACTATCCCAGTATAGTGACAACACTGCCATCTACCCAACAATGTGGAACATTGCCAAGGTATGTAGTGGTTACAAGAGCAGATCAGAGGTTCAGTGAGCACTGCAGTGAGTAACTCCTGACTACCCAAAGCTTGTTCACTATCTAAAATAAGGCCACATGGGAAATTGGGGGAAGAAGACCTTACCTTCCATCTTGGGACCTTATAACCATACAGCCTTATCACAAAATTCACCAGTTTTCAAATCACCCCAACACCCACCTCATTCCACTTGCTCCTTTGACCCGACCTAATCTAACTATCTTCCTTCCCACCTATCTACTCCACCCTTCCCACCGATCAATCACAATCATCTCCTACCTGCACCCACCTATTGTCATCCCACTTACCTTTTCCCCCAACCCCACCTTCTCCTTCTATTGACTTTTCAGCCCCCTTGCCCCTTCCCAATCCTGATGAAATGTTTTGGCCTGAAATATTGACTCCCCTGCTCCTCTGATGCTCTTGACCTGCTGTCCTTTTTCCAGCTCAACACTTCATCGACTCTGACTTTCCAGCATCTGCAGAAATTCACCAAAGATCCTGAGACAGTACATTTCAAACCCATGACCCTACCACTACCATCTAGAAAGACAAGGACAGCAGATATATGGGGAGAAAAACACCACCTACAAGGTCCCTTCAAGGTCAGTCACCATCTTAGAAATATGTAGCAGTTCGTCACTGTTACTAGGTCAATATCCTGGAATCCTGTCCTTAATGACATTGTGGGTTTACCAACAGAAGATGGTTCAAAAAGGCAGCTCACCATGATCTTCTCAAAGGCAACCAGAAATGTCAATAAATGCTGGCTCAGCTAGTGATTCCCACACCCAATGAGTGAATAAGAAAAAAATATTTTTGCCACCATTCCTTCATATTTGTATTGGTAAGGCTACTGATACCAAGTGGGGAAAGACGCCCACACAATGCACATGAAAGATGGTAGGCTCCGTGCTGATTTTACGTTATGGGTTGATTCCATGTTATTCAATAGCTGGTTACATTACATGTAAGATACCCAATTGTTTCTTGCAAGACATCAGACTTAACTTTGCTACATGTTGTTAACACTAAAATTAACCACTGAAACACTGTATGCATCCTGGTGAAGGTTGGGGGAACTCAGTACAACTCTTGAAGAACTCCTTAGAATGCTGATTATCTCTTTCAAGGAGTGTTTTTTTAATGTTGTGATAGCCAGAGGTTGTCTTGTGATGTCAGTTAACTCTTTTCGGTCAGACTAACTGTCTTAGATAACGGTTGATACAGAAATAATGGGGTGAATGATTGCTTTGTGTGATGTAGATCTTATGGAGTTGGAGAAAAAATTAAAAGAAGCAGAAAAATACAACACATGACTCAGAAATAATCAGCTATGGCTATGCTGATAAACTAAAGTACATGTAGCAGCTTCAGTGTTACAAAAAACTACTCAGTCTTAATCTGGTCTTCAATACGTACAAGGATAACTAATTATTTGCATAGCACTGTTCTTAACATGGAAGGTCACCACTGCTCTCAACATTTAAACCAAAGCAACCAAAACAACAGGAAAGTTGGCACTATCAGATTGAAAGACAGTCTTTAAAACTTTAATTTTTTTCAGAGTGTGGAACATTATTGATTTTACTCTTTAATGTGCATACATTGAAGTTGTGATGTGTGGAAATGGAAGATCTATTTTTATTAAAAGGCACATTTTATGTGACTGCATGCAAAAAGAAAAATAAACATATCAATATGCATCTAACAGATATCCTTGAGAGGTAGGGGTGAAATGGCATTTTGATATGATAGAAAATGGACAGTAGTAAATCAGCCACCTGTCATACATCACATATGGTTTTCTTCTTATTGATTGATGGACAAGATAATGGATATTGCAAAGTAGTATCATAGACAGACATAGTCATCATTTGAAAAACAGAAATGAGGTATGGAAGAACAAATTGCAAAATTAAAGAAACAATGATCATCAAGGAGTATCTAACATTGCCAGGGGAGACAATATATCTGTGGTGAATAAAGAATAATCCAGTATACTTTGCTATTGGGACTAATGGCTTGACAATGGACAGATGCACATTTATTGCAGTGTCTTTTGTCTTGTTTTAGATTTGTGCATGGTGATCAGCTATGAATCACCAAAATGCTATTTCTTTTCTGTAACTGGTGCTACTTTTGCACTTAAAGTTTATGAATTGCTGAGTTAATGTGGTTTGAAAGATGAGTCAAATTCCATTTACAATTGTATTATATGTTCTTATCTGAGCCAAGCATTATCAATGCATTTCAAGTATATTTCTGCACCTAAAAAGTCTAGTTTTGTAAAAGTTTGCTGTATCCATAACAATAACTCAGTCATTGCCTGGTTATATGTTTATAATGATGTATGGCTATGGTGACCCATCTGTAACGTTTTGGTGTTTCATCATTTAAAAGTATAGTGATTGGAACCAGTTGGATCTCGTTGACTGAGTTCCTTAATTGGGGTTGTTAACCTGGGCCAATCAGGAAAGCCCTGGCTGACCAATGTATACATTTTAAAAAAAGGAGGTGCAGAATCCCCTCAGTCTACGGGACTGACTAAAGAAAAATAAAACAGGAGATGCAGAATGTCATCAGTTTGGGGGACTGACCCTAAGCTGGCTGGCAACAGCTAGTGCACAACTTAAAAAAAAGGGTGACTTGGTGACGGGATACTGGCCTCTGTGCACTTATTTTAAGAAAGGATCTTGAAAAACTGTTACAAATGACATTAATTGAACTGTATATGTATCAAAATATTGCACTATCTTTATTCAACATGCTTTCACCTTGGTTTGAACAGCCTGCATCTCTTTTTGTCATTCTATTGGATGTATTTTTAGCAATGAAGATAAGGACTTTGATAAACGTTACTTTTATAGTTTGGACATCTATATACATGCTCCACTATCATTTTCTCTCTGGTGCGCTTGAGTTCCATCCTTTCAGATTTCATTTCACTGGAGCTATTCTTCACTATTGCAACTCCTCAACCAACAATGCTCCCCCACCCCCTTCTCCTTTTTGTCTGTCTCCTTTTCTTCCCAAAAACGGAATATCCCTGGATATTGAGTTCCCATCTCTGGTCACCCTATAGCCACGTCAGTGTAATTCCAACTGTTTACATCTGTTTGTGTGACTAATTTATCCACGTTGTTGCGAATACTCCAAACATTTTTACATGAGGTCTTTAATCTTGTCTTTTTAATATTGTTAGTCCACTAACATTAATTTGCACTTTGGCCCTGTTTGACTCTTTCCTTTGAATTCTTTGCCTATCACTTGTCTTATTTCCCATTGTACTTTAGTTTTGCTCTTGTTTCCCTCTCCGTCTCTGTCCGTCTGTCTGTCTGTCTGTCTCTCTCTCGCAGTCTCTCTCTGTCACCCGATGTGGGTTCCCACCTGCGTCCCATTTTTGTATGAAACCAACCCAACTGTACTAGCAAATACTCATCCTCGAATATCAGTTCTGGTCCAGCTGAAGGCAACCCATCCAGCCTGTACTGGCCTCATCTCCCCCAGTACCAATCTCACAAATCTGGAAGCCTTTGCTTTGCACCAATTCCTTAGCCACTTATAAATTTGATTTATCCTGCTATTTCTACACTGACTAGAATATGGCACTGGTAGCAATCCTGAGATCACTACCTTTTGAGGTTCTACTTTTTGATGCATTTCCTAACTCCTTATGCTATGCTTTTAGGATCTCTTTCCTTTCTCAACCTATGTTATTGGTACCATTGTGTGCCATGACCATAGACTATTCATCCTCCCAGTCCAGAATGTCCTGTAGCCGCTCAGAAGCATTCTTGACACTAGAATTCAGGAGGCATAATACCATCCTGGATTCTTGTTTGTGGTCACACTAATGTCGATCTGTTCACCACACAACTGAATCCACTTTTACTATAGCATTCTCACAGTTATTCCTCCTCTCCTGTGCAGCAGAGTCAAATTTGGCTGTTGCTTCTTTCTTCTGAGAGGCAATTTCACCATCAAATGTCCAAACCAGTATGTCTGCTTTTCAGGGGAATGACCACAGGCACTCCTACACTTCATATTTACTTCTCTTTCCCTGCCTGGTGGTCTTCCATGACCTCCCTGCCTATGGAATGTGAGGAGTGACCACCTTTTCACACACAATCTTTGGTCTGCAAATGTGTCATATGTCCTGTTTTTGAGAACAATGTTTTCTTCCAATTTTTTGTGGAAAAAGTAGTGACTACAAATGTATAGCATTATCTTGGGGCAAGTAGAATGGCAAATAAAGAGAATATCACCATGTGTTTGTATGTTTTAGTTAGCTGAGTCAACAACAGCTCTTGGAAAGAGCAGTTCTATTCTAAATCCTAACTACTTATTGCATTCAAAAGGATTTTCCTCATGATGTCTACGACTCTTTTGGCAAATATATTGAATTGTTCTCTACAACATGCTTTAGTGAACCTTGTTGCGAGTATTTTTAGAAGCTTATCCTCAATATCCCCAATAAATGGGTATTGACGCATATTCTCTGAGAAGCTGCTAGCTTCCACTAGTTAATTATTTGTCTTGGTCTCTAGCATCCCTCGTAAGGCCCTTTGACTGTATTTAGTATTACTGTCCTTATTCAGTTAAATATTATTGAAGCTAGTGTAGTGTCTAAGATCCCTCTCTCCCTTGCTTCTACTCTTTCTCCTTTGATCTTTTCTGATGTTAGAGTAACATCATCAGTCATGTCATCATCATTTGTATATTTTATTATTGCCATCTCTCCCCAAGTTTTTCCTCTTTCTTGGTTTAAAATTTCTAGCCATTTATTTTTAATTACTTATATTGTCTTTATCATTATGAACATCATTATCACCATTTTCCACCAATCTCAGTCCCAATTTTACAAGTTCAAATGATCTGGAACTCTGACTGGACGCCCAATGCGGTTCACTTGATTTCTATAAGATGATGGTCCTCTATCATTTCTGGAACTGTAGTATCATTCTATGCAGTATTTGATTGTTTTGTATTGCTCCTTGTCATCTTGTGACAATTACATTCTGTCTTGCAAGTTGGCTGGAATAGGATCAATAACTTTTTGTTTTTCCTTAATGTTCTTCAGGCATTCTGACTATATATAATCTGGGTTGATCTGATCCTCTAATGACTTAACCATATTTTTCTGTCTCTTAACTAGACCTTCTGACCTGGTTTCAAAGTTGAAAGTGATCTTGCCCTGTGTATTGACTAATACATGAATTTGACTAATTCTGCTACTTTGTTCTGTGATGTTTCTCCATGATCAATACTTTCTTATAGTTGTGAGAGGTTACGTTCAGCTTACAATCACGTTTCAACATTGATGTTTCTGTTTTTAATTTTCTTCCCATCAGTAATCCTACTGGAGAATATCCATTATTTAGCTCTGATGATGCACAGCTGAGAAATCCTCAAACTCCGTCTGCATTCTCTGACATTAGCAGTTCTACAATCTTGACTAAAATCACTGTTTCTCCATTTGACTGAGTTTGAAATAGAGAACTTATGGCCTAGGAAAAAAAACAAAAGCTATGGGCCAAACTGCAATATCCCACACTGAATTTATTTCAACAAAAGTGAAACAAATTGCAACCACAGAAGTGACCTCCATTTCCTTCACACTTGGAAGGAAGTGAGGAGCATTCCGGATGTTTTGGAGACACTGATCCAGAGGCCTAGTTGCAGCATGACTGGGCAGAGAGACATCATGAACTACAAGGTGAAACAGTAATAATGAATAAACCTGGCCCCTCTTAAAAAGAAGCCAAAAAGGTATAGCTTCTATGAAAAATGAGAAAATGAATTCCTATTTACAACTGTAACAGAAGATTTTTATCTGACATATACCAAAGTATATTGGCAAGTGAAAAGGGGAATTTGAATGACACCATACAATGATGCACAGTAAATTCATGGGTAGTTTTTCCTTGAACAGCATGCTTCAGACAAAGAAAGTTAATTAGGTAAAGGCTGTTTTGAAAGCCCAACAGTCATTGTTTGAGAACATAGAGAACATAGAACAGTACAGCACAGAACATGCCCTTCAGCCCACGATGTTGTGCCGACCATTGATCCTCATGTACAGTAAACCTAATGTACTAACCCTCAAATTTCTGTGACCATATGCATGTCCAGCAGTCTCTTAAATATCCCCAATGACCTCGCTTCCACAACTGCTGCTGGCAACGCATTCCATGCTCTCTCAACTCTCTGCATAAAGAACCTGCCTCTGACATCCCCTCTATACTTTCCGCCAAACAGCTTAAAACTATGACCCCTCGTGTTAACAATTTCTGCCCTGGGAAAAAGTTTCTGGCTATCAATCCTATCTATGCCTCTCATTATCTTGTACACCTCAATTAGGTCCCCTCTCTTCCATCTTTTTTCCAATGAAAAAAGTCTGAGCTCAGTCAACCTCTCTTCGTAAGATAAGCCCTCCATTCCAGGCAGCATCCTGGTAAATCTCCTCTGAACCCTCTCCAAAGCATCCACATCTTTCCTATAATAGGGCAACCAGAACTGTACACAGTATTCCAAGTGCGGTCTAATCAAAGTTTTATAGAGCTGCAACAAGATCTCACAGCTCTTAAACTCAATCCCCCTGTTAATGAAAGCCAAAACATCATATGCTTTCTTAACAACCCTGTCCACCTGGGTGGCAATTTTAAGGGATCTATGTACCTGCACACCAAGATCCCCCTGTTTCTCCACACTGCCAAGAATCCTGTCTTTAATCCTGTACTCAACTTTTAAGTTCGACCTTCCAAAATGCATCACTTCGCATTTATCCAGGTTGAACTCCATCTGTCACCTCTCAGCCCATCTCTGCATCCTGTCAATGTCACACTGCAGCCTATAACAGTTCTCTATACTGTCAACGACACCTCCAACCTTTGTGTCGTCTACAAACTTGCTAACCCATCCTTCAATCTCCTCATCAAAGTCATTAATAAAAATTACAAAGAGTAGAGGCCCAAGAACAGAGCCCTGTGGAATACCACTCACCACTGACTTCCAGGCAGAATATTTTCCTTCCACTACCACTTGCTGTCTTCTGTCGACCAGCCAATTCTGTATCCAGACAGCTAAATTTCCCTGTATCTCATTCCTCCTGACCTTCTGAACGAGCCTACCATGGGAACCTAACAAATGCCTTACTGAAATCCATATACACCACATCCACCACTCGACCCTCATCAACTTGTCTAGTAACATCCTCAAAGAACTCGATAAGATTTGTGAGGCATGACCTGCCCCTCACAAAGCCGTGCTGACTGCCTTTAATCAAGTCATGCTCTTCCAGATGGTCATAAATCCTATCCCTCAGAATCCTTTCTAACACCTTGCTGACGACAGATGTGAGACTGACTGATCTGTAGTTACTGGGGATTTCCCTATTTCCTTTCTTGAAGAAAGGAATTACATTTGCCTCCCTCCAGAACTCAGGTACGACCCCGGTGGAGAGCGAGGATACAAAGATCTTCGAAGCAGCGAAGCAATCACATTTCTCACTTCCCAAAGCAGCCGAGGACAAATTTGGTCCGGCCCTGGTGACTTGTCAATCTTAATGTTTGTCAAAATTTTCAACACACCAGCTTCCTCAATCTCTATCTGTTCCACAAGCTTACCTGCTCCTCAATGGTTTCATTCACTACAAGGTCCTTTTCTTTACTAAAGTCAGAAGCGAAAAACTCATTTAGGGCTTCCCCTACCTCCTCAGACTCTATCCACAAGTTCCTTGATTGACTATCCCTAATTGGCCCTATCCTTGCTATCCCTGATTGGCCCTACTCTTTCTTTGATCATTCTCTTATTCCTCACATATGTGTAAAATGCCTTTGGATTCTCCCTAATCCTTCCTGCCAAGCCTTTTAGGTGCCCCCTCCTGGCTCTCCTCAAACCATTTTTGAGCTCCTTCTTCGCCTGCCTGTAATCCTCTAGGGCTGAGCAAGACCCTTGCTTCCTCCGCCTTACGTAAGCTGCCTTCTTTCTTTTGACGAGAAGCTCCTCCGCTCTCGTCATCCAAGGTTCCTTTATCTTACCCCTTCTAGGCTGTCTCAGAGGAACACATTTGTGCATCACTCGCAACAACTGTTCCTTAAACAGTCTCCACATGCCTATAGTGCCCTTTCCATGGAACAATTGCTCCCAGTCCATGCTTCCCAACTCACGTCTGATAGTATCATAGTTTCCTTTTCCCCATATAATATCCTCCCATTGTGCCTGCTTCTCTCCTTCTCCATAGCTATGTAGAATGTGAGGCAGTTGTGGTCACTATCACCAAAATGCTCTCCCACCGAAAGCTCTGACACCTGCCTCGGCTCATTGCCGAGCACCAAATCCAAAATGGCCTCTCCCCTCGTCGGCCTGTCAACGTACTGAGTTAGGAAACCCTCCTGAATACACCTTACAAAAACAGCTCCTTCCAAACCATCTGCTCGAAGGAGGTTCCAATCAATATTGGGAAAGTTAAAGTCACCCATTACAACAACCCTACTACATTCACACTTTTCCAAAATCTGCTGACCTATGCTTTCTTCAATCTTTTTGCTGCTATTGGGGGACCTGTAGTAAACCCCTAATGAGGTGACTGCTCCCTTACTGTTCCTAATTTCCACCCATTCTGACTCAGTAGGCAGACCCTCCTCGACAATGGTAACTTCTGTAGCTGTGATACCCTCTCTGATTAGCAGTGCTACACCCCCTCCTCTTTTTCCCCTCCCTATTCTTTTTAAACGTTCTAAACCCTGGAACATCCAGCAACCATTCCTGCCCCTGAGAAACCCACGTCTCTGTTATGGCTACAACATCATAGCACCAGGTACTGATCCATGCTCTGAGCTCATCACTTTTATTCCTGATACTCCTTGCAGTAAAGCAAACACACTTTAACCAATCCCTTGGTTCTTTCCCAGGAAATTCCTTCCCACTGGCTGCGCTACCTCTTGCTATTGCCTCATCTCCATCAACTCTCACCACCGGTATATAGCTCAGGTTCCCACCCCCCCGCCATACTAGTTTAAACCCTCCTGAACAATTCGAGCAAACCTTCCACCCAGGACATTGGTCCCTTTTCAGTTCAGGTGCAACCCGTCCTTCATGAACAGGTCCCACCTTCCCCAGAAGGCATCCCAATTATCTACATTTTCTGAATGAATAGCAAAAGGTAAAGCTTACACTGAAGCATTGTTTTGTGTTTACCATCTTTTAGCATATAAAATCATTTACAGGTGGCCACTCTCTATTCTAAGACTTTAAGAACAAAGAAAATTAATGACAGCAATCCAGAGCATGTCATACAGTGCTTTTGCAAGAGCCAGACATGTGGAATCTTTGTCTGAAGACATTCTTCAATAACTATTGCAAGACCTGAAGGACTGTGAATGGTTCTCACTGAAATTTGATGAATCCATCAACATGATTGACACAGCCCAGCTGATTATTTTTGTGTGCATGGTTTTTAAGCATATAATGACTAAAGACAGTCTTCGCACACTTTTACTCTTAAAGATTGAACAAGGGATGAAGCTATCCACAATGAATTCAAAAGTTATATGTTTGAAAAAACATTCCAATCGAGAAACTGATTTCCATCACAACTGATTGCGCATCAGCTATGCTTGGTACAAATGTAGGCTGTCTTGAATTATGCAGAAATTATCCTGATTTCCTTCCTTAGGTCTGTTGTCATGCTAAGCATTAGCGAGCAAAATTATAAACTTTTCTTATGTAAAGATTATTCTTGTTCTGATGATTATAAATTCAATTCAAGCACGAGCATCACTTGTTTAATCCTAACTTGATGAAAATTAAGGGCAAAATAAATGAGCTGGGGGTCATGGATATTGCAAAGACTATGGGACCTGACAGCAGTCCAGCAATAGTACTGACAACTTGTGTTCCAGAACTTGCTGCAACCCTAGCTAAGCTGTTCCAGTATAGCTACAACACTGACATCAACTTAACAATGTGGAAAATTGCCCAGTTATATTCTGTAAACACAAAGCAGGAGAAATCCAACCCGGTTAGTTCTTGCTCCATCGGTTGACTCTCGATCATCAGTAAAATTATGGAAGGTTTCATCAACAGTGCTACCAAGTAGAACTGGCTTAGCCATAACCTACTGATGCCTAGTTTGGTTTCTGCCAGGGCCACTCAGCTCCTGACCTCATTATTGTATTTACCAGCAATATGACTCAAGCTCCTTTTCCTGTAAGTTTGTATTTCCTAAAAACTGAATACTGTTGTGGAGAAAATATAGAGAACCACCAGGAGACGCAGAGAGTTCTTCAAGAAGTAGGTCTTTTATTTGCAAACATAAAACTGTGACACTGAGAAAGCAGATTCTTGAATACTCACGAACCTCAGGGTCCGTGGATTTTTATTTTTTTCTATCATGTTTCTGTTAGCTTATTAGCATGTCTCACTATATTAATCAAAGTACCTCACTCTAGCTACACAATAAACCAGTGATGTTAGTTCCCATTATCTCTTTTGTTGTACAATTCACTTAATGTTATTCTAATGTCACGGTTAGATATTTATTGCTAACTGTGCTACAGTGATCTTTCCATTCCTGACTAACCTGTCATGGTAGATATTTAGCTATTCCATCTGTTACAATAGTCTCCTGTCTCAAGCTGATTCTGCTAACTATTAATTAGATATTTTAATGTCATGTCCCAAATATTTATTGTCCCAATCCTGTCATAATAACACTTAACAGAGAAACTTGCTTTATTACTTGTGTTATTTCATCTCACCATAATGACCTTTTAGCCTTAACTTTACTCTGCTAATTGGTGTAAGAATGTTCCACTATGGTTATCCCATCCTGCCTTCCACAGAATACAGATTCCCAGTGGCCTTCATGCTTTAACCCTTCCCATGCTTTCATATTCTTTATTTTCCATAATACCTCTGGACAATCAGTTCTCTGGTTTCCCTGCAGCAATGTCTCCTTAATCTCAACTATATTATAACCACTTATATCTATTTGCATGTTTATGTCTATCCACTTTATTCTAATACTCCACACATTAAGACACAAGGCCTTTCGGCTTGTCTTTTGGACATTTTTAGTCCTTATTCTCGCTCTTGAATTCTTTGCGAATCATATCTTTTTTATTTCCCATTCATGTCTTTTTTTGCCCTGTTTCACTCTCTTCTGTTTCCGTGTATAGATTCCCATCTCCCTGCCATTTTAGTTTAAATCCTCTCAAAATCAATAGCAAATAGTCCCCAAGGACATTAGTTCCATTCTTGCCTGGGTACAGCTCGTCCAGCTTATACTTGTCCATCTCCCCAAGAACTGGTCCCAATGTCCCAGGAATCCCCTGAAACCCTCCCTCTAGCACCATTTCTTCAGCCATGCATTCATTTGATAGATTCTGCTATTTTTATTCTGACAACCATGTGTCACTGGGTAACGTCCTGAGATCATACTTGCTTCCGAACTCACTATATTCAGCTTTTAGGATCTATCCTTTTCTTTATCTATGTTGTTGGTTCTGATGTGCACTATGACCATAGACTATTCAGCCTCCCACTTCAGAATGTCCTGTAGCTGCTGAAAGAAATTCTTAATCCTGGCACTTGCATTATAATACCAACATGGAGTCTCATTTGCAGCCACAGAAACATCCATCTATTCCTATTACAGTTGAATATCCTTTTACTGTAGCTTTCCCCACACTTATTTCTCCTCTCCCATATAGCTGAGCCAACAATGAATTTGGCTGTGGTTACTTACACTGAGTGCCCTTGTTAAAGATATACAGTAAATTGCGTAAGCCCAAGCACTGACGTTTGTGACTCTGCTCTAACCATAGACCCTGGCGTACTGAAAATTATCTATTTTATTCCTACACTCTGTACTGTTTGTTAAACCGTCCTCAACCTGTTCAAATATGTTACTGTCAATCCCATGAGCCCTGATCTGGTGCAATAACCTTTTATGTGACATATTACTATATGTCTTCTAAAAATCAAATTATGGCACCAAGAGTTTTCCTCTTATCTAGCTTGCTAGTTAGAACCTCAAAAAATTTAGATTTATCAATCATAATTTTACTACAGGAAACAGTCATGATTCATATGCCTTGTTTCTATGTACTTAATACCAGCTTCTGAATATTCCCTACTGCTTATGTCAGGGCAACTGCCAGTGTCGCCATTTTGTCTCTCCGTATTTTGAATATTTTATGTAGAAATTAATTTCAATTTTTTTTATATTTTCAGATTCCAACTAATGAATAGTGTAGTACCTGCCTTCTTAACAATTGAGTTGAAAGGAAACATAGCAAAATTCCCAAACCACTGTTATTCTGTGAACATTTCAAGAGGCAAAGACAGAGAAAAAAATATTTCGGGCACTAAACCTTACTTTGTCTTTTTAATGTTAGTTATTGTGAAGATAGTTTAGAGCATATTGGTCTAGAATATTGATTTTCATGGTTGCTCATTGGTTTCTGCTGGATATTTGGTGAATTGTGAAGACCTCTGCATACATTTTAAAACATACATGCCAAAATGACAGATGGAACATGGATCCAGAAGTGACAGATATGTGTATTGTCTGCAAAATGCACTGTAGCGACACAGTCCTTTGACTGCACATTTCAAACTCTCAGCCTTCATCACCTAGAAGGAGAAGGGCTGCATATGCATGGAAGCTCCACCACTAATTACACTTCAAGCCATATATCATCCAACTTGGAAATACATGTGTAAATTCCTGGAATTCCTTCCTAACAACACTATGGGTGTTGCAGTAGTTCAAGAAGGTGGCTTCCCACCACTTTCTCAAGGGCAATTAGGGATGTGTCATTGTGATGGCGTAGACTGGGATGCCCAAATTCCATGAATGAAGAAAAGAATTCTGACAAATTCCAGTTTCTCTGTTACAGGAAAGGAGACAGGTCATGACTTAAACATGAGGGAAGCTCAGAAGTGATATATCAACTGTGTCCCAGCTCTAATGGAAAAGCTTGGCTAGGGCACAACTACTACTTACTTTAGGGAGAGAGCTCAAGATTTTGACTTGTGGACACTGAAGGATATTTCCCTGTCTGGATTGTGAATAACTTGGGAATGAACTTGCAGGTATTGGTATTCCTATGTAGCTGCTGCCCTTGTCCTTCAAGTTAGTAATGGTTATGCGTTTGGAAGATGTTCTGCAAGGAACCTTGTTGAATTTCTGCACTCCATCTTGTAGATGGTGCACACACCAACTACACAGTATTGGTGGTGAAGAGATCAAATGTTCATGGATTGGTATTAGTTGAGTGGACTGCTTTGTCTGGATGGTGTTAAGTGCTGTCGGAGCTGCACTCATCCAGGAAATTAGAGAGTATTCCATCACACCATTTACTTGCATCTTGTGGAAAGGCTTTGGGAGTCAAATGGTACTCACTGCAGTATTCCTTGCCTCTGACCTGCTCTTGTACCCAGAGTAACTAGTCCAGGTCAATTTATGGTCGATGATATCCCACAAGATAGTGCTAATAGGAGAATCAGTGATGGTGATAACATTAAATGTCAAAGAATGATGGTTAGATTCTCTTTTGTTTTGGTGCACTTGGTTTTCTCTTCTACAGGTGGATACTATATGGGCCATAGTCATTACTGAAATAAAGTGGAGTAAATTAAATTAACTGAACAATGAGCAACAATAAATTGCAGGGGTCTTGCCTGATATTTTTGCATCATCAATAGCCATGTGAGGTCCTGGAAAACTGGAGGGTAACAGAAGGACTGCAAAGAAAAACTTGTTAACTATAGACCAGTAAGCTTAACATCTGTGTTAGGTCAGTTACTTGAGAAAATTCTGAAGGATAGGATATACATGCATTTAGAAAGATACGGTTTGATTAGGAGCAATCAGCATGGAAATGTGCATGGGAGATCATGCCTCACAACTTCTTTGGTGAAATGACCAGGAAGGTTGACGAGGGCAGGTTGGTGGACGTAGTCTATATGGATTTCATTAAGGCCTTTAATAAGGTTCCACATGGCAGGCTGCTCTGGAATGTTAGATTGCATGGAATCCATGGCAAATTGGATACACAATTGGCTTGATGGTAAGAAGCAGAGGGTAATAGTGGTAGGATCCTTGTTGGACGGAGCTTATGCCTAGTGGTGTGCCTCGGGTTGGTGCTGGGCCCATTATCGTTTGTTATCTATATCAACGATTTGGATAAGAATGTACAAGGCATGATTAGTAAGTTTGCAGATGACACTAAAGTAGATGGTATCGTGGACAGTGAGGAACGTTGTCAGAAATTGCAGCGGGACCTTGATCAGCTGGGGATCTGGGCCGAGAAATGGCAAATGGAGTTTAATATGGAAAAATGTGTGGTCTTGCATTTGGAGGATCAAGATGAGATTTTGTTTCCGTAAGTAATGCTGAGTACCAGCAACACCCAATCCTATCAATTAATTAATGGGAAACAAAACAATTTTATACAATATACCTAAAGCTTCAACAATTCCCTTCTGAATTTGCAAAGTATGTTTTAAAAATGTTTAAAACTACTCAGTTTAGTTTTTTATCAAATGGTTGAGTGTTCTATTTATGTTGTTCTTCAGCAATTTTCAAATTTTTCATTATTGCTATAACTTTTGAATTGCTATTGAATTAAGAAATAATCATTTCAGTAATAAAATTTCAGTAAAACTGATTTATGAGCAATTCCTGAGGTTGTGACATGCAAGATCATGATTCATGTGGGGAGTTCATTTTATCATGGTAGCTGCATTTCAGTGCAATTATGACATGAGGTACTGAGCACAATATCATGGTCACAGAGATAAAGGTCAATCAAAAATGAATATTGACCATAGATGAACAGAAGGAATTCTCTTTTGGAGGCAAAGTATTAAATTGCAGCATATTAAAAATTCAAGGGCTTATGCATATGAATAAATCATATGAAATTACAGAATTACTGTTTTATTTCCATGTTGAGTAATTTATTTGCAGTTGTATTAGTTGTCTTTTATGTAAAACAACTTACCAAGCATGTTCATTGTGGGTAAAAAAAGAATTGGTTAGGTTGGTAATGACATGTTGACAGTTAAAGATAAGACACCAGCTTGGTTGGAAGTAAACTCAATGTCTTGCAAATTGAAGATTATATTTCAGTATCCTGGAATTTGCAGTCTCAGTGGCAGATCAAAATAAGACTTATAGTCACATGCGAGTCTCATGCCTATAAATATCTTGAACTGATCTAAATTAAGCCCTAACCACTGTTTATTTTTGTGCTTTGTGCTGTGATGATATCAGTGACCTTGGAGAAATTATCATGTGATCACTTCCATTCATATTTTACTAACTAATTTCCAAATGAGGAAAGAACTTTTCATTGACTACTTTGCATTCTATCAGTGGCCATGAGAACCTTTCTAATACCAACCACATTCTATCTATTGACTACTTAACATTAAAATATGATGCAGTTATTGACACTTCCTTCCCTGATAGAGATGTGCTGTTTCCACAAAGACATTCTGGAATTATGCCCAGTACTTTGTAACCGTATATCAGGGAAGCATGGGACAATTTTGGATTTTGACTTGGAAAATCAAAGACATGTTTCAGCTGAGAAGTTGATTCAAAATGTAAAATACATGGGTATAAGACTATGGTGCTTGATACTGTGTTAAGCTCTCGGTTATTGCAAGAATATAGACATGTTAAGAGAGAGGAACATGTGATGTGCTTTTGTTTCTTTACAAATGGATGAAAGTTCATTTATTTATAAATTGATGAAAATAATATCTCATCACGCAATTGTCAGTACTTATAATAATGAATGCTTAGAATCTTGACTATTAAAACAGTGAGAAAGAGTCAGTCACTTAGGGCTGAATTTTCCCAGTCCTGAATGACGTGAAAGGTAGTATCAATGTGAAACTATGCCAAGACTGAAAAAATGAGATTCTGAATAGGAAGTAAACAAAGTCTAATGCTGCCTAAAATTTGAATGGAGAGATATGAATCTTCCTACTGAGCAGAGAGATATATATTTGCATCTATTAATGTCTCATTATGTCTTATTTTTGCCTCGTTTATACGCAATATGCTATTCTCCGAAGCAGAGGCATGAAACTAGGTGGCCCAATTCCCGACATGACATTCAGAATAGTTCCCTGGTGCTCCGCTTAGTCCTCCAGGCCTCCATTATCGCCAGCAGATCCCAACATTTCTGGGCATGCTTGATGGCTAGAGATTGCCTACAACCCTGTTCATTGATGTTGGCATCAGGCACTCAGCAGCCACACACTATGTTCATGGCAAATCTCCAACTCGCTTAGAATGCAGCTCACCATTTTTAACTACATTCCGAGCACACAGATGCCTTTCATTTTAATTCTGCTTCCAAGCTACTTTGGAAGTAGGGACAAACCCATCTCATGGATTGGAGCAGGGTGCATCTCACAGTTGTTAGTTTGTTTGCTCACTCATTTTACATATACTTGGATGCTCCCAACATTTTTGTGAAGCCTTGACATGCTTTTTGTGCTTTGTTACCTTATTCAAAAGCTAGCACAGACACAAAACCAGACATTTTGTCATGGTTGTCAGCAGTAATCATTCAGGAGGTGGGCAAGTTGCTGCACAGCATTATGCTATGTCAGTTTCATGCCTGCAGCATGTGCCGGCAGCTTATGAGGCAAACATACTGCATGTTTTTCAATGAAGTGGCCATGTCCCAAAGTCAAAGGAGGTCATTTTCAATTAAGTCTATGGGCACTGTCTTCAGTCACGAGTAGTGGCACAGTAAGGCAAAGGTATTGATCAATCTCAGTGCATGGACTTTGATATGGTTAAGTTGGGCAGTTGGGGCATTCAGGGTCAGGGAGTCCATATCGCTAATGTCTGGGGAGTGAGTCATGGTCAATTCTGCATGTCCAGTGCATTCAGACCAGGGATTTGCAAAGTTGGTCATGGAAATGCACAAATGCTTGGCCACTCATCATCAGGGATGTTTTTCCAACTTGGTTGTGAGGGAGGGGCACAATTAGTCCAGGGCATCTTTTCACTGAAAGTGAAGGGGAGTCCTCAGGAGTCACTGGACAAGTTGGGAAAGCCTATTGTGAAGATTAGAGGCAGAATGCTGGGATGAAGATGACATAAAAATTATAAAGGGGGCAACTCAACATACAAAGGTGGGAGATGACAGAACATGTGAGGGTAAAGGGTATAGTGAGGCAGGTCATCATTGATGGTCAACGCCACTCTAATTTCACTGGGGTACAGTGCATAATTATGTTTTGCATACATGTGCAATATGCCTGGGTCTCAAGGGGTAATGTGTGGAGATAAGCAGTTAAATATATAGATTTTATCGGGGCATAGGGAAGGTCAAAACTGAATGGGTTGATACAGAAGTCAAGCAGAAAGCAATATGGTGGTTTGGAAAGCATCTGGAACAAGAGGTTGAGACTAGCTCATTCTGTGACTATCTAATTATGTTGACTTACATCCTCATTCAAATTGCAAAGTTGTAATTGAAGTAAAAATGGCTGCCACTGCTTCTGAAGTGGGCAGAGTAGTTTTGTTTAAACCTCAGAGTGGGCAAGCTTCACTTTTGTGCAATGTGAGGTTTGTGAATGGAAATGCCATTAAACAGAGACTCTCAGTTTACAAGGTGAGCTAATATCACACAATGCTGTAAGTGAACCTCATGCGTGCCTGCCTAAAATTTCTGGCCACAAGCAATCTTGACAACATCATTCAGCATTACAAAATAATCCTTCTAATGGCTGTGAAACACAAGTCATGTCATGTGGGCTGTAAAGATTAACTTTAGTTGTCAAAAGCACCTTACAAGGCTTCAGAGCCTGCACAAGATGAAGAAGCTGCTCACTTCTACTTTTGAGTGTATTGAGCCCATCGGCTCTTTGGAACAATCCACAATGGATCCATGCACCGAAGCTATGAATGTCTGTGTGGTTGCTACATTAAAAGCTGCCTCACCAATGGATGAGAAACACTCACATTTGGATAGCAGGGCCAGCATCAATCCCCGGTGGATATAGATCTGTTTCCTAATGCCAAGCTTAGCCACAGGTGCTCTCATGGTGTGGCAAAAGTGCATGAAAGCCACAATCTCTTGCATTCCTCAGAACTTCATACAGATGAGAGAATGGCAATGTTGCCATGCTTTGTTTGGAGGTGGCGGTCAGAATGCCATGTCATGATGTCCAGTATATCTTTCCATGGAGATGAGGGCCATGAGATACCTAGTCCACATTAGTTTTCCATGCAGGTCCTGTTTGGGCATTTGTTCCATTTTAGATACAGGATGCTGCTTAATGCTTATATTCTCTGCTGTACACAGCTGGAAAACACACTGAAGCTATGAGAGCAATGATGATCTGCAAAAGCTATCACACTGTGCTAAGTAAGGTCGTGAGGACATTCTTCTGGCAGAACATCACCTTTAGCATGCTACAGTGCAGAAGTGTCAACCAAAGCAATATGGGCAAACCTTCTTTGTGAACCATATTCAATGCAACTGAGTTGTGTGAAGTCATCTTTCCCTGATTGTAAGTGGTTTGTTACTGCTGATGCCAACATCCCCAGTACAATCCCAATTCCAAGTGGTCTCTTGGGGTCATTTGTGACTGGAGGGCCCACATATCCTGACCATGTCTCGTCCAGATGTGATCTCACCATCCACGGCTTGAATGCCTATAGAGTTAGTGATTGCAGGCAGAGTGGTGGTGGTGGAGCTGGGTGTCTCTGCAGTGTCCTGAAAGAAGGCTTTTGGGGGACCTGCAAACAATGATCCTTGCTGTGGGGATCAGCTGACATGCAGGCTCCATTCCTGGCATTGATTTTGGTGGTAGAAGTCATTCTTGTTTCATGAACTTCAGAGGTCTACACAAAAGTAAGGACGTGGTATCTTTGCCTTTGTGGTTCCTCTTCTGGATAAGTTACCTATCACAAGGTGCTGAACAGGAGACTGCTAAATAAAGTAAAAGCCCAAGGTGTTAGGGGCAAGGTACTGGCATGGATTGAGGCTTGGATGACGAGCAGAAGGTAGAAAGTGGGGATAAAGATATTTTCTTTCGGATGGCAGCCGGTGGGACCACAACTATTCACATTATACATTAACAATCTGGATATAAGGAACTGAATGCATTGTTGCCATTGTTTGCAGATGACATGAAGAAAGGTGGAGGGACAGGTGTTGAGGAAATGGAGGGGCTGCAGAAGGACTTGGACGTGCTTGGCAAGTGGGCTAAGGAGTAGCAGATTGAATACAATGTGTGAATGTGTGATGTTATACATTTTAGAAGAAAGAACAGAGGTGTAGACTATTTTCTAAATGGGCAAAAACTTCACAATTCTGAAGTGCAAAGGGGTCTGGCTGTCCTACTTCAGGATTCTCTTAAAGTTGATATTTAGGTTCACTTGGCAGTTAGGAAGGCCAATGCAATGTTGTCGTTCACTTGAAGAGGGCTGGAAAGCAGGAGAAGAGATGTACTGCTGAAGCCATATAAGGCTCTGGTCAGATTGCATTTGGAATATTGTAAACAGTTTTGCTTCCTGCATCTAAGGAGAGATGTGCTGGTATTGGAGGGGGTCCAACTGAGGTTTACAAGAATGAACCCGGAGATGAAGAGCTCTTGCGATTTTTGAGAAGATTTGTAGCTCAGGTTGAGGTTCAGATTTTAAGTTTGCTCATTGAGCTGAGAGGTTTGTTCTGAGACGTTTCATCACCATACTAGGTAAGATCATCAGTGAGTCTCTGTTGAAGCATTGGTGTTCTTGGTCTGTTAACGTGGATGATATCACTTCTGGTTCTTTTTCTTAGAGGTTGGTAAATGGGTTCCAAATCAATGTGTTTATTGATGGAGTTCCAGTTTGAATGCCAGGCCTGTAGGAATTCCCATGTGTGTCTCTGTTTAGCTTGTCCTAGGATAGATGTCTTGGCATCTTGGTAGCAAACAAATCTACCAACACACTGAAACAGCTATTGATGAACCTAAAGGACCCTGTACCAACAACCAGCAAAACAAATGTTATTTACAAAATACCCTGCAAGGACTGCAACAAACACTACATCAGGCAGACAGGCAAGAAACTAGCCACCAGGATACACGAACAACTAGTCACCAAAAGACATGACCAGCTATCACTAGTATCCTTACACACAGACAAAGGATACCACTTACAAGGAGAAGGCAGGAGAAGGGATCAATATAATCTTTCCCTTACCTCAGATACATAATGCAAGTGTGAGATCTCTGGCTTCAGTCCTATCAATTTTTCTTTAATTAATTTCAAAGGCTCTCTCCCTTCACGTCTGAACATTAACTCAAAGGAGATTAGTAAGGGATCAAAGATTACACGGAGAAAGCAGGAGAATGGGGTTGAAAAACATATCAGGAGAAAGTGAGGACTGCAGATGCTGTAGATCAGAGTCCAAAAGTGTGGTGCTGGAAAAGCACAGCAGTTCAGACAGCCTCTGAGGAGCTGGAGAGTCGATGTTTTAGGCATAAGCCCTGATGAAGGATTACCTGAATGATTCGGATAAAGGTATCCCATTTGTATTGTTTGACATTAGAGATGCCCCAAATGAATCTACTCAAGTTTACTTCCTTTGAATTAATATTGAGACATAAAGTGAGAGGGCCTTTGAAATTAATGAAAAATTGATAGGGCTGAAGTCAGAGATCTTGCACTTGCATTATGTATCTGAGGTGAGGGAAAGATTAAATTGTGTAGGTGAGTTAGCTAAGCAGCATCCAAAGAAGGCACAGCCTAGAATGAAGAAGGTGGCAGATATAAACTTTAAAATTTGAATGCTTTCCCGTAGAGATGATGAATTAGTATTGTTATCATTGATAGGAGATCCTTTCAAAGCCAGGTTTAGTGGTCACTATCATATTGTGAAAAAGTTGAGTTAGGTAAACTATCTAGTAAAGATGCCAGATAGAAAAAGACTGCATCAGGTATATCATGTGAATATGTTGAAACCTTACTATAATATAGACAGGGAACTGGAAAAACAGGTGTTAGTTACTCCCCCACAGAATGGTGAATCAAATCCAGATGTTGTGGAGTTTGATGTGCCTCAAAATACGTTAAATGATGAGGGAGTCCTTGAGGAGTGGGATAGATTAGTGAACTTTCTATCCCAGGAGCAAAGAACCCAGTTAAAAGGTTTGTTGCAGCAGTATGAGGACATTTGCAGGAATAAGATGGGCAGGACTAATACTATTGTGCATGAGGTAGAAGTAGGGAATGCTGTTCCGATAAAACAGCACCCTTATTGGACTTGCTTCTCTATGGCAGCCCGAAACGTCGATTTTGCCTGTCCTCTATGGCAGCTGCCAACCTACTCATGGAGGAAGCCAAATTCTTGCATGTCAGAGGCAGCATACTACAGATAGTATTGTTGGACACTTTAGACCTTTGAGGCAGTTTCCCAAGTGCCTCAGACAAACCTGTCTGCCTCTCCTGTTTCTGCTTTTGCATTTGAATCAATGGCTGACACCATGAGATCCTCTCCTGCACAGGACTGAGCAGGTGTTTTGTTTCTGGCAGTTCTCTAATGGCCAGCAGCCAGAAGTGTTTCTCCCATGGCCAGCTGTGGATTTTAGCGGTGATGTGCATGCTTGAATGTGTTCCCAATTCTACTTTAGCAAATGTTTCCATGGAGTTATCAGTATCTGAGCTGGTAGAGGGTGCAGGTTGCAGCCTTACTTGTGCTTCCTCTGAGGGATTTCTAGCTCCTCTTTAGAAGTGAACAAGGAAATGATGTCCTGAGGGGATAATCATTGAGAATAAAAGAGATCCTTTGACTCAATGTGTCTGCGCCCACCTATCGATGCTAAACCCCAACTTTCCACACTCGCCCATACCTTGAAAGTCATGGCATCTCAACAGCTCATCCATGCACTTTTTAAAAAGTTGTGAGGTTTCTTGCCTCTACTGCCCTCTCACACAGTGCATTCTGAATTCCCAACACCGTTTGGGTGAAAACATTTTTCCTTGAATTCCTTCCAAAACTCCTGCCCTTCACCTTAAAATTATGTCCTCTGAGGAGTGGCAGATGGAGTTCAACCCTGCCAAGTGTGAGGTTGTCCACTTTGGAAGAACAAATAAGAATGCGGAATACAGGGTTAATGGTAGGGTTCCTATTCAGGTGGAGGAACAGAGGGATCTTGGGGTCTATGTACATAGATCTTTGAAGGTTGCCACTCAGGTGGATAGAGTTTGTAAGAAGGCCTATGGAGTATTATCGTTCATTAGCAGAGGGATTGAATTCAAGAGTCGTGAAGTGATGTTGCAGCTGTACAGGACTTTGGTTAGGCCACAGTTGGAGTACTGTGTGCAGTTCTGGTCGCCTCACTTTAGGAAAGCTGTGGAAGCTTTGGAGAGGGTGCAGAGAAGGTTTACCAGGATGTTGCCTGGAATGGAGAGGAAGTCGTACGAGGATAGGTTGAGAGTTCTCGGCCTTTTCTCGTTGGAACGGCGAAGGATGAGGGGTGACTTGGTAGAGGTTTATAAGATGATCAGAGGAATAGATAGAGTAGACAGTCAGAAACTTTTTCCCCGGGTACAACAGAGTGTTACAAGGGGACATAAATTTAAGGTGAAGGGTGGAAGGTATAGGGGAGATGTCAGGGGTGGGTTCTTTACCCAGAGAGTGGTGGGGGCATGGAATGCGCTGCCCGTGGGAGTGGTAGAGTCTGAATCATTGGCGACCTTTAAGCGGCATTTGGATAGGTACATGGATGGGTACTTAATCTAGGTTAGAAGTTCGGCACAACATCGTGGGCCGAAGGGCCTGTTCTGTGCTGTATTGTTCTATGTTCTATGTTTTATGTTCATTACTGACCCTTCAACTAAGGGGAACAACTGATTTCTATCCATACTATTAATGCCAGTCATAATCTTACACACTTCAATTAAGTTGTCCCCCAGCCTTTTCTGCTCTAAGGACAATCTGAGTCTATCCAGCTTATTTCATCACGAAAATGTTCCAAACCAGGCTCCATCCTGTTCACCCCCTCCAGTGCAATCACATCTCTCCTTTTGAGTGGTGACCAGGACAGCACGCATTTCCCCAGTTATGTCCTACTGTGTTTGTATACCTACAATAGAGCTTCACTGCTTTTAAAATCTATGCCATGATTGATAATGGCAAGAGTCACATATGCCTTCCTAAACATCCTATTAACCTGTTCTGCCACTTCTTATGACAAGCACTGCATGATCTCTCTGTTCCTGAGTTTGCTAGTGCCATTCAATGAGTACTCCCTTGTCTTATTACTTATTCCAAACTGTATCACTTCACACTTTTCAGGTTTAAATTCCATCTGCAGCTGATCTGCTGTTTTGGCCACTCTATCTATATTTCCTATATTTTCCTATAATCTAAGACTCCTTCACTGTAAACCAGCTGGCCAATCTTGGTGTCACCCACAAACTTGCATAGTATTCCCTCCACAATCTTATCTATATATAACGCAAACAATAAAGGATCCAGCACTGATCTCTGTGATACGCCACTGACACTAGTCTCCAGTCACACAAACCGCATTCGACCACCACCTTCTGTCTCCAACCACTAAGGCAATTTTAGAACTGTGTTGTCAAGTTACCTTGGATCCTGTGTGCTTTTACCTTCTCTGTCAGTCTCCCATGTAGGAATTTGTCAAAGGCTGAAACCCATATAAATTTCTTCAAGTGTACTGCCCCCATCTATATGCCTGAACATCTCCTTGAGAAAGGCAAAAGTGAGGACTGCAGATGCTGGAAACCAGAGTCTAGATTAGACTGGTGCTGGAAAAGCACAGCAGGTCAGGCAGCATCCGAGGAGCAGGAAAATCGACGTTTCAGGCAAAAGCCCTTCATCAGGAAGGGAGTCTCCAGGGTGGAGAGATAAATGGGGGTGGGGGTGGGGCTGGGGAGAAGATAGCAAAGAGTACAATAGGTGAATGGGGGTAGGAATGGAGGTGATAGGTCAGAGAGGAGGGTGGGGGAAGGTAGCAAATAGTACAATGGGTGGATGGAGATGGAGATGAAGGTGATCGGTCAGAGGGGAGGGTGGAGCGGATAGGTGAGAAGGGAGATTGGCAGTGAAGTGTTCCGAGGTGGAAGATGCAGTCTTCCTCTAAGCATCAGGTGGTGAGGGAGCAGCGGTGGAAGAGGCCCAGGATTTGCATGCCCTCGGCAGAGTGGGAGGGGGAGTTGAAAATATTGGGGCGGTGGGGTTGATTGGTGTGGGTGTCCCGGAGATGTTCCCTAAAGCGCTCTGCGAGGAGGCATCCAGTCTCTCTAATGTAGAGGAGACCGCATTGGGAGCAACGGATACAATAAATGACATTGGTGGATGTGCAGGTGAAACTTTGATGGATGTAGAAGGCTCATTTGGGGCCTTGGATGGAGGTGATGGAGGAGGTGTAGGCACAGATTTTGCAATTGCTGTGGTGGCCGGGGAATGTGCCAGGATGGAAGGGTGGGTTGTTGGGGGGCGTGGACCTGACCAGGTAGTTACGAAGGGAACGGTCTTTGCGGAAAGGGGTGGGGAGGGAAATATATCTCTGGTGGTGGGGTCCGTTTGGAGGTGGCAGAAATGTCGGCGGATGATGCGGTTTATGCAAAGGTTGGTAGGGTTGAAGGTGAGGACCGGGGGGAAGGGTGGGGTTTGAGGGCGGAGGTGCAGGATGTGGATGAGATGCGTTGGAGGGCATCTTCGACCACATGGGAAGGGAAATTATGGTCTCTAAAGAAGGAGGCCATCTGGTGTGCTCTGTGGTGGAACTGGTCCTCCTTGGAGCAGATACTGCAGAGGTGGAGTAATTGGGAATACAGGATGGCATTTTTTGCAGGAGATAGGGTGGGAAAAGGTGTAATCCAGGTAGCTGTGGGAGTTGGTGGGTTTGTAAAAAATGTCAGTGTCTAGTCGGTTGTCATTAATGGAGATGGAGAGGTTCAGGAAGGGGAGGGAGGTGTCAGAGATGGTCCAGGTGAATTTAAGGTCGGGGTGGAATGTGTTGGTGAAGTTGATGAACTGCTCAACTTCCTCGCGGGAGCATGAGGTGGCGCCAATGCAGTCATCAATGTAGCAGAGGAAGAGGTGGGGAGTGGTGCCAGTGTAACTACAGAAGATGGACTGTTCTATGTAGCCAACAAAGAGACCAGCATAGCTGGTGCCCATACAGGTGCCCATGGCTACCCCTATGGTCTGGAGGAAGTGGGAGGATTCGAAGGAGAAATTGTTAAGGGTGAGGACCAGTTCAGCCAAATGAATGAGCGAATCAGTGGAAGGGTACTGTTGGGACGTTGGAAGAGGAAGAAACGGAGGGCTTCAAGGCCCTGGTCATGGCGGATGGAGGTGTAGAGGGATTGGATGTCCATGGTGAAGATGAGGCGTTGGGGAAAATAGAAGTCTTGGAGAAGGTGGAGGGCTTGTGTGGTGTCTGGAATGTATGTGGGGAGTTCCTAGACTAGGGGGGATAGACAGTATCGAGGTCGGTGGAGATGAGTTCGGTGGGGAAGGACGCCACTGAGACGATGGGTCAGCCCGGGTGGTCAGGCTTGTGGATCTTGGGAAGGAGGTAGAATTGGTCAGTGAGGGGTTCCTGGACTATGAGGTTGGAAGCTGTGGGGAGATCTCCTGAGGTGAGGTTCTGTATGATCTGGGAGGTGATGGTTTGGTGATGGCAGGGTGGGGTCATGATCGAGGGGGCAGTTTCCACTGGCTTGATGGTGAGGCTGGGTTTGGAGCAGGGGGAGTGGAGGGCTGCCCACCTCCTTGAAAAATTCAATCCATTGTTGGGCATTTATATCTCCCTGACAAAGCCATACTGATCATCCCTAATCAAACCTTGCCTTTCCTCAGGGAGATTAATACTCTCCTTCAAAATTTTCTCCAATAGTTTCTCTACCCCTGTTGTGAGACTCACTGGTCTGTAATTCTCTGGTTTATTCTTACTAACCCTCTTGAAAGATCAAACCACATTACCTGACCTTCAGTCCTCTGGCACCTCTTCTGTGGCCAGAGAGCTGTGTTGTGCAAATATACAGTATAAGCTTGTAAGTACTATGTGCACTCAACCTTATATCATTGAAGAAAGGCAGAATTGTAGATGAGGCATGTTGACGAATATTAACAGTCGAAGGTGAGAGGATGTTAGTTCCTTGTTGTTGTGCGGTCTGTTTTAAGTTTTAGAACATAGAACATAGAACAATACAGCACAGAACAGGCTCTTCGGCCCACGATGTTGTGCCGAACATTTGTCCTAGCTTAAGCACCCATCCATGTACCTATCCAATTGCCGCTTAAAGGTCAACAAAGATTCTGACTCTACCACTCCCCCAGGCAGCGCATTCCATGCCCCCACCACTCTCTGGGTAAAGAACCTATCCCTGATATCTCCCCTATACCTTCCACCCTTCACCTTAAATTTATGTCCCCTTGTAACACTCTGTTGTACCCGGGGAAAAAGTTTCTGACTGTCTACTCTATCTATTCCTCTGATCATCTTATAAACCTCTATCAAGTCACCCCTCATCCTTCGCCGTTCCAACGAGAAAAGGCCGAGAACTCTCAACCTATCCTCGTACGACTTCCTCTCCATTCCAGGCAACATCCTGGTAAATCTTCTCTGCACCCTCTCCAAAGCTTCCACATCTTTCCAAAAGTGAGGCGACCAGAACTGCACACAGTACTCCAAATGTAGCCGAACCAAAGTCCTGCACAGTTGCAACATCACTTCACGACTCTTGAATTCAAGCCCTCTGCTAATG